>NC_142782.1:22378731-22711544 GCF_988280905.1 Pimephales promelas
ATAAAATGAATCTATAAATGCGACAAAACACGTAATAAATGCGTGTTTCCTCCTCGTATGCCTTGCGACTCGAGTCAAAGAAAATGGCGTCTGTGAGTAAAGTTTCAGCTCGTTTCGTTCCGCCCAGCACGTAAATGTCCCGGATGTGACTAGTAACACTATTATTGGTGTTGTCAAAGCATTCTCAGGTGCTACTTAGATTTAACTCCACATATTTTCACCAGCCAGAGTGTGGTTTACACTAGCTAGTGTTAATCCCTTGAGATTCAACACCAGAAAATTAACACTTTACTCTAAGAGACTTTAACACCAGGATTTCAACACTGAAGATTTTGCTGTGAACAGATGCCCCTCCAGATTGCTTAATGTGTCGTTGCAGAAAAGATGATGTCAGCGACACACCATTTATTATTATAAGACAGGAGGTGCATTTTCTATTTAAAGTAACAGCCCGCCAGAAAGACTGATCTATATTTCGTAAGGTTCATGGCTTCGGTCCCATTTCTGAAACACATGAAAGTGACGTAATGTTTCAAAACATATTGTTTGAGTCCACAGAGAATTTGGTTTGAAGATGTTAGTTGATTTGTGGATTTTCAGCTGCAGTAACTATGGTTTGCATCTTTCCTTTTACAAATACATTAACAGGAGAAGGTTTATAAGCTCTTAAGATGCTTGATCCCCACAAGATATTTCATTTATGGTGAAAATACTTTGGGGAGGAATTCACTAAGAACGAATTGTGTTTTCTGATAGTGTGTTTATTTGCACATGCTAATGTATTTGCATTGTTTAGTATCCAATTCACTAATGCAACTATGGAAATCAGATTTTATGCTAAATTCAATTTTTACTATAGCAATTTCTGGTTTAGAAAGAAGCATGTTTGCCCTAGGAAGAATGACAATTAAACTGTATTATGGGTGGTTAGTGAATGAGAAGTAGTTTTTTGCATTGAAACACAGTTTATTAGCGAATTCACCCCTTTGTGTTTCTCTCATCATCTGTTTTATGCTCTAGGCATAACTCTGCGGTGCTCAACTTCAATATATATATATATATAAATTGATCCATTTTATGTATTTTACTTCCTGCACACTCATCAGTTTCTCTCTCATTTCTCTCTACTGGAAAACAAAATAAAGTGCTGATTGAGTTGCAAGACGAGGACTTCGCCATGAAGAGTTCTCCAGGTTAGGCCATGATCCAGAAATATGATCCAAAAAGCAAAGAAATGACAGAGCAGTTTCTCTCAGAAGTAGACTAAATATAATCCGAATCTGTAGCATGATGCAGCCATCACTCTCTCGAAAAGGTTAGAGATGGCAGAAATGACAAGCTACGTTTGATAAATCACAAACAACAGCATCACAGACCTTAGCTTAGTGAATTCAAATAAATAAATGATGTCACTGCAGCATACATATTAGAAACTGGCGTCACTTCCAGTATCGTACCATTTGACTTTCCATGAATAGGGTACAAAATAGGTCAAACTAAATATTCTTGTTCTCTTCAGTATCTGTAATGTTTCCCTGTTTTGTAACTCTGTTATTAAAAAAACTGATGTGTGCTTTTATTATTTACTAAAAATGACTAGTAGAAATAAATAAATATTGACAAATATTCTAGAATGAGCAACTGGTGAAATAACAGATTTGCAAATTTATCTTATATTTCTATATTTTATCTAATAATTAGTATTAATAATAATAATTTTTATCTAATAATAAAAGTATTTTCTTTATCATTAACGTGGGTTTAATGGTTGAGCGTGAAGTCTAAAATTGAGAAAAAACATTGCTCACAATGCTGATGGATTGTATAATATTATTTATTTGATAACCTAAAATGAAATGTTATGTTTTGTGGGAATAGAGAGAAATAGTTATTACAGTAACTTTTAATTTAAAATAATATGTTACGCGCAGCAATAATTACAAATACATAACTACGCTACTTTATTTAGGTTACATAATAGTTCCTCTAACATATCTAATACAGTAGTCCTCACAGCAAAAGTGTCACAAGTCATCAGTCAGTACCACTTTCATGCAAAGTGCCTTGTGATGTGAAAGCAAATCTTCCTCATTCATAATGTAGCATAAGCCTAATATAAGCAACACCATGTATTATACAGTTGCATGATGAAAGTCATTGTCATCGTTGACCATCTCTCTCTCTCTCATTTCTTTATCTCTCTATCTTTCACATTTGATCTCTTTTTTCTCTTTACATTTTGGCAGCGATTGAGGGCTTAATCAGTAAGACAAATTATGTTGTCTGGGGCTGCATCTCTTTAGCACTAGTCCAAAAAAATCTCAACACCAGTCTGCTAAAGAAACACTATGCATGCTCCTTAATTATCGAGCTGCTGCATATCTTCACAGATCTGCCTATCATCCAACACTCTCTGTCATGAACGCTTGGCTGAAAGTTTCATCTCACTTGAAGCATCACACAAAGTATAAATGAATTTCTTTTCTGATGCTTGGATAGTTTTTACAGCAGATGTATCCTTATCTGTCAACAATATGACAGTGAAGCGCAATAGCAGATCAAAGCTAACGTTACTATTTGTCTCAGCCTGGATCTATTTCTCATCCCATGACAGAATGTGTTCCATGAAGGTGTTAATGAAACACGTTGCAACTTACACTTTCCATCAAGTACTTTGCACTAACCTGCATGAAGAAATCTCTCAGCTTATTAAGGAAACAAGTTTGTTCCCAGAAATCGGTCTTGTGCAGTTTCGACTAGTTGGTTATGTCATTTGAATAGGATTTTGGTTTTTCGGCTGTCACGCCCTTATTCATATGGCATGAGGATGACACATGTACAGTAGTACTAATATTTAAGCTTTTTTTTTGTCCTAGCTTCACATGGTAAACTGTTTTTCATAGGGGATGAAATTTGGCCGATTGCTATATTTTGTTAGGTGCACAAAAGTTTCCCTCACATGTGCTATCGTGCTAAATGCTCAGACTAGCAGGTTCTGGTAAGTGCTTCATGCATGAGTAAAACTATTGTTTCAGCTCCAAATGCACATAGAAACATGAAAGCATGTCTGAAGCTTCTGTCCAAAAAAGACTAATGCTGACAAAGTGATCCTGAGATTAGAAGCGCTATCAGAAATTTGACTTCTGAAGCGTGGAATAAATTAATTCGAATTTTAAAAATCTTACTCGTCGTATACAGTAGGATTTACTTTTTTCCAAAGTGTGTCTTATGTGTGATTTAATTGTGCCTTACTAAAAGACATGCATAAGGAATAGTTCTCACAAAAATAAAAAATAGTCAAAATGTACCCACCCAAACCTGTATGATAATCTATTGATGGGTTTTAATCTAGCAATATATCATGAGCAAATGTACTGAATTTCAGCATAGCCGTGCATAGCATACCTGCAACCTCATTCCTGCGGCTCAAATAGTCATGCTAAAATTCAGAACAACATCATTTGCATGCGTGATATTGATTTTATACAACAGTTCTGTAAAAAGGATATTATTTCGAGTTACATGTATGAAAAAGCACACAACACTGCTTTCTCTCCACACCTCTCACATACACTAGGTTTGGAGCGCCAGGGTTACAGACACGCAGAGTGATTCTAACAGTGAGAAGTCCAAGTGTTGTTTGACTTAATATCACTCTTGGATCGCTGCTTGGCCAATCAAATTCATGGACTGGAACTAACTGTTGTATAATGTGAAGCACTTTAGCAGTTTATCGAGCATGTCTGCCATGGCAGATGATTTCTGTAATCTTTCATCTTGTCAAATGGCTGTTCATTGTTAACATTAGGACTCTTTACATTGGGAGCAGCCTGTGCTTTTATGTGTTGTAGAGGCGAGCCTTCCAGAGGAGCTTGGGGACGACAGGGGTTTCAACTGCGAGTTTGTGCCGGATCTGTCTCCGGGACTCAAGGTCACTATCAGATCAATCTGGTAAGACACATTTATCGCCCGACTAAAACAAATTAGGTGTGGAAATTTTTGGTTTCACAACAATTCATTCAAAAAACAAAATAAAACTAAATGTGATTCTTTATAATAATTTTTTTAAAAAAAACTTAAAACAGTCATTAAACTTCTGGGACAGTCGAATGTTTATTAAAATCTGCGGTTATTGCTCTGTTACATGAACTTTTCTGTCTTCCCCAGTATTATGCGGTTCCTGGTGTCTAAGAGGAGATTTAAAGAGAGCCTCAGGCCCTATGACGTGATGGATGTGATTGAGCAGTATTCAGCCGGCCATCTGGACATGCTGTCACGCATCAAAAACCTTCAGTCCAGGCAAGACTTTAGTTCATCACAAAGTTTTCACCATTACGGTGACCCTCTAACAATGACACGATCCACCTGTTTCAGTAGTCAATCAGTATTTGTATTGAAGAAAGGTTAAAAAATTGCAGAAAGATACTTTAACCCTGCTTGATCAAAATCACATTCACAGTGGTTGTTTTCTGTGTCACATCCACAATGATTTGAATTCAGATTCACTCCTTTTCTCTCAAATAAGCCTCATATATGTTGTGAAATAGCATCCACACATATACCAATATATTCCAACAGCAAAAACCATTTCTATCATACATGTAAACATGAAACACTGTTCCTAGAAGTGGGTGAGAACAGACTTGTATGGAATATATTCTTTCTTATTTGTCGACGGTCCTTGCTGGGGTATTTGGAATGGTTCCCATGTGTTGCTTGATGATGCTTGGTATCCATGTTCTCTCTGTGTGCTTTGCCAGGATAGATTTGATTGTGGGTCCCCCTCCCCCCTCGACCCCTCGTCACAAGAAGTACGTAATCAATTCACCAATGGCCTTCTCAGGCTGAATGGGTTTATTATTGGACAGCATAGTATAAAACTACAATTGTATAATGTCAAAGAGTCCTCAAGAAAAACACGAGGAGAAACGTGTCGATAACTGGTAGCATTATTAACTGAATATTCTACGTTCACATTTGGATGGGTGCAAGTATCCATAATTGCTTAAATGCTTCAGAATTTAGCTTTAGAATTTATCAAAAGTTAATTTATAAAATGATATATATATATATATATATATATATTAAAAAAAATTGTGTTTATGCTGTGCAATACTACTCACTATGGTGTGACCATGCAGCCTGCTTACCGGGGGACTGATGCAATTGTGCATGATGTTCCAGGGTTCAAAAAAGAGAGAATAGCTAAAATGTACAGTGTTTTAAACACAAAGCATCATAAGGCATGGAACCAGGTGACATTGTGAATAAATTTACATTTATTTCCCCACATTTTTTATCATACAAATTCATTGTCGTTTGTATGTTTGCCAATCAGTGTTGGGGAAGATGATGCTTTTTATTTTAAAGGCCCTGATACACTCAGATGCTGTGACGGTGTATAGATGAATATGTACATATTAGAGCCCGACCGATAAAGTATTTTGAAGGCCGATACCGATACTAATATTTTTGGGTTTTAAAATCCGATATTCCGATATATATTTATATATAATTTTTTTTTATTAAATATTGTTGGATTTCACACACGTGTAAAAGAAAAGCTAACTTTTCTGCACAAGATACTTTTTCTCTATGTCTAAATGTTCACTCCTCGCAAGTATAACTTACATTTTACAATGCAGGGACTGTAACTAGAGATATGCTAGTTATAAATACAGTAATAATTAATTTATTTAGGCAGAAAAAGTTCATTGTGGTTTCCAAGCTCATTAATGTTAACGTTAGCGGTCTTCCACTGATGAAAGTGGCATTAGCTAGCTTTGTGGTTAGTTAGTCTATGATGAGACATATTTTAGCAATAGATAACATCATACCGCAAATTGTAAAACATACATTTTCAATATAGGCCAAGGAGAGATGATTAAAGCGTGTTTCGTCCGTTTTTTATTTTATTTTTAAAATATTCATTTATCGGCCGTTTATAACTGCTGATACCGATATTATGGAAAATGCCTAATATCGGCTGGACGATATATCTGTCTGGCTCTAGGACATATGTGCTGCGTGCTTTCCTCTCAACAAAATAAACAAACACACAACAAAATAGAGAAAGCAGAAAGCATTTTTTAAATAAGGCATAAGAAAAGCATCTGATCATTGCAATGTGGATCTGTTTGCATGAGCTCTGCAGTTCGGCACTCTAGTAAAATCACGTCACGTTTATTTATATAGCACTTTATATAATAGATTGCTTAAAATCAAGCAGCTTTACCGTATTAAGAAAAAAAAACAGTGTCAGTGTCTCGTTCATCAAAATTACAAACCTCCACAAATTGAACAGGAGAAATGAAGTGGTAAAGATTTTGGCGTGAAAGAAGGCGGAGTCTCCATGCACACCTACCTATTACGTAATCGCCATGGGCCAATGGTAGTACAATGGTGTTTACCAGCCATAGCAAACTTTTCCGGAAAGTTCACTTTGGCAAAAGCTGTTTCAAACTCTCAAAACGATTTCACTTGAATTATTTCGGGGCTATCTGAAACTATCTGATTGTTACGAACTGCTCCGAGACAAGAAGTTTGAGACGTTTCTTTATTTTTAGTTAGTTACTCCCCAACACTGCCGTCACTAACTTTGCAGAGAAAGACTCAGATGTGTTTCACTGCAGTACTGTGAGTGTTCATCTCAGTGCAATGCTGCAGCGCATCTTTGTTCGAAAGATTCATCTTTTTGAAGACCCTGATGAATGCATGCTAACTAACTGCTTTGCAGTATGGCATGAACCATGCAATATCACATATATTCACTTTCAGCAAATCACCCTACCCTTCCCTATGATTTAAACCCTGCTGTCCTATGTTTGCATTCGCATGTTCAAGTTCTCCTCCATAAAGCTAATTTCTGTTAACTTGACAAGGTACAGTGCACAGTTAACCACTGAATCTCAGTGTGAATGAGGGCGTATTGACTATGTGTCGAAGTGATGGTCTATTGGATCACTAGAGTGGATCAGATTGTGGGAAAAGGAGGCGGGACAGGGGAGAAGGACAAACCCAAAAGCGACACAGAGATGGCTGAGGACCAGAGCATGATGGGACGTCTCAACAAGATGGAGAAACAGGTTAACCACATTGTGTCAAGTTCATTTGATGTGGTTGCACAGTATAGCCCCACACTGTAAAAAAAAAATATTTTCAAGATTTGTTATCACAACATTTTTTTCTTTTGCCAAATCAACTAGTTCAGATAACTTATTATTTTGAGTTTCTGATGACTCACTTTTTCCAGTTCAGTCAACTTAAAATTTTAAGGCGACCAGGTTACTTACTTTTTTAAGTTAAACCAACAAGCTGAAGAGTCCGGTTGTCTCTCCTTGTGCAGGTGGGTGCAATGGACCTCAAGCTCAACTTTTTGGTCAGCGTGTATACAACACAAATGGGCATCCCGCGATCTGAGACCGAAGCTCTCCTGGGCTTTAAAATCCCTTACCCTGCTCCTCCTTACCACAGTCCTGACGATAAGAGCGAGAAAGCACAGAGCGTGGACGAGGATAAAAACAAGAGCGGGTCCCAACCTGTCCATCCTGGTCCCAACAGGACTCCCTCAGACAGCCAGTGTCGGCCCTCTACCTCGTGGCACCAGCAGGAAGAACATCCCCTCAGCGTGCCTCTCTGGAACAACAGCCGAGGAGTGTCACCGATAGGCACCGACGACCCCTCACTGTACCGCCTCCCGCCTCCGCCGTTCCACGAGAGCGGTGACAACAGCCGCTCGCGCAGGTCCAGGAGACCCGTCCAGCAGCAGGCAGCCGTCGAGAGTGACACGTCTCTGTCCATTCCCTCGGTGGACCACGAGGAACTAGACCGCTCTTTTAGTGGCTTTAGCATTTCTCAGGCCAGAGAAGCGGAATATGTGCCTCCGGTGGGTCTGGGGCTTTTTGGTGGAGGAGGCGGGATGCTGCGCACCCGTCTCAGGCCTTATCTGGCCGAGGGGGAGTCAGATACGGACTCCGACCTGTATACGCCCGGAGCACCGTCACCTCTCTCGTTTACAGGAGAGGGGCCTTTCGGTGACAGGATGTGGCCCGGTCTGAAGTAAGATTTGAATTTATGTTGTGCAGACCAGTGTCCTGGATGTAGCAGATGGACATGTGTGTGGTGGCCATTTAAAACTGTCGTAAAAACACACGTGGGAGTGATTGCTGATGAAACATCAGCTAGAACGAATCCTGAACTTTGTGATTTAAAAAAGACCTCAAACAAGGAGGCTGAGGATATGTGCAGTCACAAGCGGAAAAGATTGTGTGCATTCAATTACCGGCATGGAACTTACTCAAATCAAACAAGGCACCTCTTCTTTATTAGTTTGCGTAGTCACCACAGCTATTGCAGTATCAAATGCACTTTACCTTACAACTGTAATTTTGATTCACAAGATATTTATTTATTTATTTACATTGTCTTTTCTGAAATGCGTAATAAGACTGTTATGCGAAACGAGTAGTTAATCAGGGCATGTGTTCGTAGTAAGCATTTAATGAATATTATAAATTGAAAGGTTCCAATGGAGAAAATAATTTCAGCCAAAGAAAACGACGTCAGAAAGCTGAGCATGCCTTACAGGTACTTTTCTCCTCTTACGTTTTTTATCTGAAGGGTTGAAAGATGACTCCACTTTTTTGGGAAATAGGCTCATTTTACAACTCCCCCAGAGTTTAACAGGTGAGTTTTACCGTTTTCAAATGTATTTAGCAGATATTTTGATATTTAGAAGAATATCAGTAACCAGACAGTTTCTGGTCTCACTGACTTCCATTGTAGGAAAATAAATATACTATGGAAGTCAATGAGACCAGAAACGGTCTGGTTACTGATATTCTTCTAAATATCAAAAAATCGGCTGAATACATTCGAAAACGGTAAAACCCAAGTGTTTAACCCTGGGGGAGTGGTAAAATGAGCCTATTCCCCAAAATAGGGGAGTATCCCTTTAATTTGTATAGCTACTTTTAAAGTCCAAGCACTCACAGAGAGAGACGTGCTTTTTGAGGAATTAATAATATTTCCAGAAACCCTGGTGATTGTTAAAGGAGAAATATCCATGCTATTGTATGCAATCGGTTTTCTAGAATTTGGAAACTTGCACTAAGAAGTAATATTTTATGCTGTAGTGAAGAAGGCACTGGATAATAATCAGACCTAAAAATACACTAACTGCATGGCATGTTTATGGAATATAGCTTGCTGACAACCTAATAGGATGATAATTGAGATTAGAAAGAAATAGCAATAAAAGAATGTCGCATTAAATGCAGTCAGATATAGTCAGGGATAAAGGAATCTATCAAATGTATTTATTTATGTTTTGCATTTTTTTTCCCAGGTCATTTTTACTTTGAAAGCACTTGTTTGTACAAGGTGTCCTGTAGGGGCAAGAGATATACATCTGCATATGTGTCACTTTTCCTAGTACATGGAAGATGATTAAATCCATCTAAATGTGGTTTACATAAAAAAAAAAACAGAGATTACCATGTTAAAAGACATAAACATTTTTAAAAGGCTGTATTTCAAAGCGCTCTTCAAACGTTACAATATTAGGTTGCATCCTGTAAGGAAATAAAGTTGGTCTTATCTCAGTTTGCTTGCTTGTCTGTTTCGTGATATTTTGCATGGTCTTGTGCAATGATGTCTTTATCATAATGCAGAGCCCTTGACTTTTATTTTGTGTTTTGAATTATGTTGAATATTCCAAATCCACGTGAATTCAGTAGATCCAGTCCAAGCTGTCGTTGGCCCAGCAGTAAGACAGCAGCCCCACCACTGACGCTAGACTCACTGCTAACACTGACCGAAGCAGGACAACACACTGTAGAGACATCGAGACAGATTAGTGTTATTAGTAATGAATGACTTACTATTCAAAGTCATTGTCATTACTGGATGCTGATTCAGCAGTAACTTGCATTGTACATGAATAATGGCATTGCATATATGATAAATGTTTACAACATTAGACATGACTTAATCCCACTTTTTTTCTAACGAGCTTTTAGATTATGGAAGGCATGTCCGGTTTGGGGATAGTTCCACTCAAAAATGCTGAACCAAATCATAAGGTTGCGCTACAAATATTCCTTAGCGCATTTGTGGTCTTATAAATGAATAATGAATAATTCACTGCAATGCACTAATTATCTCTCTTTTTCTCCTCAAATCCTCATGTCTCTTTCCAGGTTTGTTTTCACATGGATGCTTTAAAATGTGAGTGTTTACTGGAATGTTTCTAAAGCAGGTATGCAATATTTATTATCTGTCAAAATGACGGAAATCACTTTAAAATATCACTAAATGTTCCTTTTTTTGATTAAGGGAACACGTTACATAATACAGGCATCTGTTACTACAGCGATATTTAACACATCCGTAATATTGGGGCAGAAATAATCAAGCTTTTGATATTCATTCATCTGTTGCTCCCAAAGTTTTTGCAAGTTACTCCCATCATTTATGCAATGAGTCGTAGTAGGAAACCGGCGATATGTTTTAAGGACAAAAAAGCTTTTGGCCAACCTGTCTCCAGATAAAAAAAAAATAGAACCTCAAATGAGCGTTTTATCTATATTGTTATGCTGTTTTAGCTTTTCTTTAATTCACGCGAGTTTATGCTTACCTTGTTTCTTTTGGGGTGTTCCTTCAGCTCCTTGCCTGCTTTTTGTAACCCCTTTGGTAAAACTTTGTACCTTTCTGCGTATAAACGTCTCTCATGTGGTTCATCAGAATCACTTTGGTCCTGAAAAGTGGAGAGCTGATGATGTGAGATTATAATTATTTTATTAATGTGTTGTATGCTTGATGATCTGATGTTCTCACCTCAGTCTTCTGGACATTGGCTGTGTCATCTTCTGAGTTTGATTCCTGTTCGCTGCTGCAATGCAACATATAATACAAATTTACCATTCTAAAATCTGAATGAAACTTAAAAATGAATGAAATCCATCTTACCTATCATTATCTTCCTCATTTTGAGAAGATCCTTGATCCAACCTAAACATTGCCCTGTGAGTCCTGTCTGTTACTTTTGAGAGAGAAATGTGCACTTTACTTATTTATGTATTCATTATTTATTTATTTGTTAATTCCTTCCTTTCTTCATTCATTCATTCGGCTTTTTTAATCTGAACCCATGTCCTTTATACTAGTGTCAAGTGTAACAGTTGAGCTACAGCAAAAAATAAAATGACTATTATAATAACGAATATATTTTAAAGAAATGTATTCCTGTGATGCGAATCTGAATTTTCAACATCATTACTCCAGTCTTTAGTGTCACATGATCCTTAAAGTGTTATTTGTCAGTTGTCTCTCTCTATTACTTTGTCTGTCTGTACAATATCGTGTTGGATATTTTAGCCCTCCAACACAATCTGGACGTTGGTCATAATATCTAACATTCATAACGTTTACATATGATCATTTATTTTCTGTCATGTCACCTTTAATATATGAAGAGTTCAGATGCAAAAGCCTCTAAGTGCCATTTGAAATTTTCTTCTAGAATGATCATTTTTATCAAGCTTGTATATTTAACTTCAGTGATTTCACTTAAATGGCAATGATAATTACCTATTAATTGTTATTTAAGTGAAATTACTGAACTTAAATATACAACTTTGATAAAAATCATCATTAAAGAAGAACATTTCAAATTTTAGAGGCATTTAGAGGCTTTTGCATCTGAACTCTTCATATTTAAATATGCTTTATCATTCCTAATCATAAGATATTTTTGATGAAATCTGAAAGCTGTCTCGCTCCTTCATAGGCTGCTTGGTAATTTCATCTGCCGGCCTAGAAAGTAAGTAAAAACATTCTTAAAATAGTCCAAGTGACTACCGTGGCTCAACCTTTTGTGCGGGAAAAAACAAACAAAAAACACTTTATTCAACTATTCATTTTCTTCTGTGTGGGCCTCTGATGTGTGTTAACCAGAGCGCCACGAAGCAATCCACGAGAATTGAGAAGATGATAAACTTAAAGTTGAGCCACTGTAGTCACTTGGACTATTTTAACAATGTCTTTACTAACTTTTCTGGGCCAGCAGATGAAATTACCTAGCAGCCTATGGAGGAATGAGCCAGCTCTCAGATTTAATCAAAAATATCTTAATTTGTGTTCCGAAGATGAACTAAAGTTTTACAGTGTTGGAACAACATGAGGCCAGGTGAGTAATTACTGACAGAATTTTCATTTTTGGGGGAACTATCCCTTTAATAAATCATTCTAATATGTGGATTTGATGGCTAAAAAAACATTTCATATTTCAAACATTTCAAACATTTCAACATTTCGTTAATATTACAGTTAATATATTAACTTCTTAATATTTTTGTAGGAACCGTGATACTTTTTTTGGATTCTTTGATGAATATAAAGTTTAAAAGAATAGCATTTATTTGAAATATAAATCTTTGTAATATTTTAAATTACTGTCACTTATGATTAATTGAATCCCCTGCTGAATAAAAGTATTCATTTCTAATTAAAATCTTGCAGACCCCAATTTTTTTCAACAGTAATGTAATTTTGATAAAACATTTAAGCACTCACCCTCTTTTTGCTTTTCTTCTACAGACTCTTCGTAGTATCTGTCATTTTTCGCTCGTTCCTGCTCCATGTCCCTCTCTATTTCATTTTTCAGCTTCTCCAAGAAATCATCCTGATCATCACAGATCACCTCATTTGAGTTCATTTTATAGAACTCTTCTACATTAATGTCATGGTGATATTCATCAAAATTCATGTCCTCATCATCCATCTGAAGAGTGCTGAAATTTTCAATGTATGAAACCTCTGAGGATTCATGGCCGTCTTCCATGTTGCTTTGTTCTTCTTTAACTGAACTGGACTCTGGAGACTCCAAATCACTGATGCAACCTTTTGTGCTCAGTTCCTCTTCACTGCTGTGTGACAAATCACATGCCAAACAAATATATGAGTTTGTATGTTGCACTATAAGTGTATATATACAGTATATATATGTGTGTGTGTGTATATGTTATGCAAAACACTTTACTTTTAAAGTAAAGAATCAAACATTGAAACCTGTTTTACCTGTCACTATCCACTTCATAAAGAGAGGATTCTGGATCCAAACAAAACGTCACTTTGTGGATTCTACCTGTTGTAGTTGTTGGGAAAGAATCGGTCCAGTAGTAAGGTAAAATTCATTTAATAAAAATTCCTAATAAAATGTGATTCATGGTATTGCTTTATGGCTTTCAGGCGTTTCACAAATAAGCATTTACCTTTGTTTTCCTCGCCTTCGGCGGGCTGGTAGAATCTGTTGAATGCCTCAATTCTTGCTTTTTCTTTCTCCCAGTCCCCCTTGGTCTCCTCCTCATCATTCTCCAGCTCGTCCTGAAAATACTCCTCTTCATCACATATCACTTCTTTTTCATCAATGTCCCAGTCATATTCGCCAAGCTCCAGGTTGTGATCATCCATAAAGCTCCAAAATGTCCCAGGTAGCAAAGTGTTGATATTTTCACCAAAGTCTGAACTTTCTGAGTGTTCACTGTTATCATGTTCTTTGTTGTTTTTGGCCTCTAGTGGATGTGACTCACTCCTGTTCTCAGATGATCCTTCCATTCCTCCTTTAGGAGATGCTGGATTGCTTGAAAATTGCATATCACATACCTCTTTCTGACTATCTGTGACCACCACACCCTCTATTTCATGTTCAATGCTGCTCCGATCTCTATTAAAGTCTTTTCCCTCCAAGATCAAATGGGAATTGAAATCAGGGCTTTCTTCTTGAGTCTTGCAGTATTCACCATCACTGCTGATATCACTATCATAGTCAGGCTGCTCAGTCATGTAAGATTCACTGGAGTTAGATTGGAAATTGGCAGAGATTCCAAAATCAGAACATTCTTCAGTGTTTGAAATCTCACTGTTATATTCATCATCTCTAATACTGTCCTGCTTTGTCTGGGACATTATGTCATCATCAGATTTCCCAGGTGTCTCCAAATTCAGATCCTCATAAGTGAGCATGTCTACAGGATCCATACATCCATCTTTCATTTGAACATCATCATTCCTTGAAGTTACAACTTTGTAATTCAGTGGAGGTTCTTCTAGGTTCTTCATCTCATAGGAACAACCCAGGTCTACAACCTGCACCTGAGGCAGCTTGGTGTCCATGTGATTGGGTTGTCCACCCTCACTGCTGTCCCCACTATCACTTTGAGACAAATCAGAGGGGTACTCTGCTAAACCTTCCTCTTCTCTTTCACGATTTTCATGATCTTCTTCTGTAAACTCTTTCATCTCATCCCCAGACTGAACCTCCATTGATGCTTCTGGGGTTCCATGCTTCTTCGGTAGATGTGATGGGGTCTCTGGGCTCATTGTTTCCAGATCATAGTGAGGTCCTTTTGGAAGAACCATTTCCAGCATAATGACATCTTCAGCTTGTTCCTTGTTCATTTGATGGAGATCTGCATGTTTCTCGACTTCCTTCTCTATGCATTCCTCATCATGCAAGCTTAATTGCTGGTTTTGGGTTTGTGTGTTGTTTTCATCTGTATCGTCGTTTTCCCGTGAACCACAGAGCATAGGTCCTGCCTTCATGCTTTGTTCATCTAATGAGAAGTTCCTATTCTCAGAAAAGTTCTTAATTTCCTCTTCCCTATTCCCCCACTCTAAATCTATGTCAGACTCAGATCCACTGGATTCTCTGTGACCGTTGTCGTCCTCCATGTCGGGATCATTTTGAGGTACGTTAACGTCATCATCAGAGTGTAGATGCTCAAAATTTGCCTCTGTTTCTATTTTAAAAAAGACACAATGCAATGCACGATTCAAAATATGGGTAAACCACCTATTCGAAATCAAAACAGAGACTTCCTCTACATTAACGAGGTACATTGGGCTTTATTTTTTAGTATTCTTATAGTGACTTAATATGGTTAAAAGTCAGATTATTTATGGATTATTTATTTTTAGTTGTGAAAATCACAAAATGCACAGTTGGCTACAAAAGTTTTCACTTCAACATTACACAAAAAGTCTCATGCAAAAATCTTACCTGGGAATGCGTCCTTTAGAAAATTAGCAATGTTTTCCTCCATCTTGTTTTTTGGCACAACAGTGTTAAGCATTTAATTTCACCCCGTACCACCAAAATCAAATACAGACATGACAGACACTGAATGTTCCACCACTTGACAAAATGAGTGTGTGTGTGATGCATGCCACATCATGTCATAGCTGCTTCCTGTTTAAATAGGGCCATAACAACAAGAGCATGAATTGAAACGTCACAGAATTGAGCATGTACTGAACAAAAACTGCTAAATTGGCATGCAATGTAAATTAACATTGTTAAATATAAGTATCAAAAGTTAACAAAGTATGTCAACCCATATTTACTTGATTTATTACATTTATTTACATTTATTATAATATCTGTGTGTGTGTGTGTGTGTGTGTGTGTGTGTGTTACCGTTGCATGAGTGCAGCCTTGTTTGACATTTTGTAGGTTGTGGTTTGAGTAGCTCAACCACACCGTCTCTGCTAAATCGATGCATCCTCCTCATGAGTTACATATATTTATGCAAACTCTTCCATGCAAACACAGTACAATCTGGTTTTAAGATAAACAAGATGGTCGATTTCCATTATGACCGATTTAATTTTTTTTTTTTTGTGAGCCACTGTAGTGCTGTGAGTTTGTGTAGTCAGTTTTATGGCATGCATTATTTATTGACATTACAGAGTGAAAGAACATAAGAGCATACAGTAGCCTGAGCCTCAATTCCTCTTTATCAAAACAGTGTAAGGGACTAACAAACTATGAGCTGACTTAAATAAGAAAAGGACCTTTCATTTTATATGAGTATTTGTTAAAGAGTCACAATTGGAGTTTTGTGAATTTAATTCATGTATATTAGATTTTCTTACAATTTCAGGTATAACAATGAGACTGGCAATATGTACATTGTGTTGATTATTTAATCATCTCCACTATTAGCAACTTCAAATACACCTAGAACAGTAAAGCAAATTTTTGATTCATTTAAAAATAATTTGTATAATAATAACATGGTTATAGATACCAAAATGGCTTAAATAGTGTAGTTAACACTTTTTCTGCTAATGTTCAATATAATCATTTGGCGAGTGCTTTTATTTTCCATTCACATTGTTTCTCTGCAACATCAGTTGTTGATACCAGAGCACAGTACAAGTTATCACAGTATCAGGCTGATATTAATATTAGTATATGTACTTAGCAGGCCATATTCACAGATATTCATCATTTCACAGTTCGTGGCGCATGAGGTAGCGATGGTTTGCTTTTAAATCCACTTCTACAGGATAGTGGTCACTGACTTCCAAAGCCTAAATGCAAAAAAAGACACATTTCAAACATTGATTATGAATTATGAACTCTGTTTTGCAGTACTGTTTACCTCTTCCTCAGATAGATTAAATTCTTGTTTGAAGTTGAACGGTTGAGCAGATTCTGGAACTATCCCTGAAATGAGTTCTTTTCCATGAATAATAATCCTAAAGGGGATTTTCAGAAAGATTTAACTGTTAGACTATCAAACATATATTGGCATGTCATTTTGTCAAACTGGTAACTGTAGTTTAGACTCAAAATGAGTCTGATAGAGTGCTGCAGGAAGTCCTAAAACCTGGAAATGCTGTTAGTTAGCATTTTTGAACTCTAGTTTAGTTTATCGTTCTGCCTTACATCTCATTTTAACCTCCATAAAAGAAATAAACTCATTCAGGTTTAAAATATCATGAGGGTGAATAAAATAAATTGTAATTATACATTTTTTTTTTAAGTTGTAACAAGTGGCTTAATGAGACTATAGAAGTTGTCGGGGACAATAAACACTATCACGGTGAACAGGGAACCACTCAGGTTCGCAGAGTTGGCGGAAGCTTAGTGCCGGGGAAAGCATGTGACTGTTCATTTATTGCCTACAGCTTTTTACTTCTAGTGATTTGTATTTAGGATTCAAAATTCAGAAATGTTTTTGAGATCATCTTGATGATCAAAATGTAAGAATCATATACATTTGTTGGTTATTTTCTTCAATAATCCAAAAGTCAATGGAAAAATCCTATTAGATTTTGTCAAGGAAACCAGTTTGATGCTAACTTCCGGGTTGGCCTACAAAATGATGTCATCCCTGCAGCACTCTATAGTCACAATATGGTTATTGTGTATAGGTTTGCTAAGAAAGTAAGACCTGTCATAAGCGCAGCGTGTTTTTTCACGCACTGTAGTGTCTTGTTCATCTCTGATCAACCAGTGGAACATTGGGTCGTTCTTGAGACGCACGTTTTTCAGTCCTTTATTGGTAACATAGCTGCAGGCTGCATTTAAGTCCCCCAGGAACATCACATTCTAGATAAAGTTAAACGTTTTGTTTTATAAAATGGAGGAATTAATATAAAGTATGTCATTCCAACCCGATCTCACGACCAAGTCGTACGAATTCGACGAATGATTAAAAAGTGGCTAATTCGTAACAATTCATACGACCTCACTCGTACGAATTAATACGATTTTGCTAAATCGTACATATTTTACGAATTGGCCAATTCGTATGAATTCGTACGAATGACCTACCCCTTACCCCGCCCCTAAACATAACCATCACGTGGGTTTAGACAAATCGTACGAATTAGTACGAGTGAGGTCGTACGAATTAGTACGAATTAGCCACTTTTTAATCATGCGTCGAATTCGTACGAATTGGTCGTGAGATAGTGTTGGTCATTCTGTCTATCGTTCTATCTCTTTTCTAAGTTTGGTGTACCTCAGTTTTCCATTTCTTCCTAACTGTTTGGAAGACCTCATAAAGTGCATCCATTTCTTTCATTGCATTCTTAGGACAGGTGTGCTGACCAATGAGGACGAAGTTCTTCACCACTGTAAGATGATATGGCCAATCAGATTCAATATAAACGTTTTAAGCTAATCATTGTGCTGTAATGTGCTATTTTATTTCCGCTAGAAAGGTTTATGCGACGTACATGTTGTGGGAGAACGGATCCATATGATGAACGGCTCTCTGGTGAAAACTCCTTCTGTGGTCTCATTGAAATCTGGATGCTGGTATTGCTCTTGCACCTGTAGCATGTCTTTTCTGTGAACACAGCATGTGCTGGATGAGTTCATCATCGCTCCTGTTGTTCGCAATATTCAGGTATAGTCACTACAGATTACTTAGACTTCGCTCGTGTTAACATTTGTGCACGACACCCATTTTAAAAGTTTCATTACCTGTAAATGTACACATACTGCTCTTTGTATGTTTTCTTCCCCATTCTTTTACTCTCTAAATGATTGTAAATGTGAGATGTGTCAAACCTGGGGGAAGTGAAATGAAAACATTGTTATATTATACATTAATTAGTTGCATGCATCAGTGACACATGCAGTAAATACTGTATATACTGTAGGCTACCTGTTCAGGTTCATCAACAATGCAGATACGGCTTGACCTCTAGAATCTCGAACCTCCTGAATCAAACTCAGGTCACAGCGAGAAATGATCTAGGAATTACATAATAATCATTTTCAAGAATTTAAGATGTTTTAAGAGACAGACACATTTAAGCTTTATTAATACTGTCAAAAACTGTACTTTTGTACCTTTATCAAAATCTCCATAACTCTCTTATTACTGGCCTTTGCTTCCCCATAACTCTGGATGTTGAAGGCACATATCTTCAGTGATATTACAGAAGTCCAAAAACATAATCCAACAAAACATACCAGAAGAGGCGACCTCATTTATCAGAGCTTCTAGAAATACATAAAGTTACATTAGTCAAACAGATCACTTCCAATTTTTGTAAAACTAGAGACTGTAGTAGTAAATAGCATATAAGTTATAAGTTCTTATTGCACAGCCCATGTTATTAGCCAGCTTATGTTAAAACACCTCAGGCCTACAGCAGCGTCATCCTGTGGTATTGCACTTCCAGTTTTGTCACGTTAAGCAGCCATTCAACCATAAAAAAGTTAGTCTGTAAATTTAAATCCATATACCAAATGCATTTCAATAAAAATATAACATGACTCACCCTGAAAGACGGCTGTCAAGCTATTAAGAGCGTTAAAGTGTTGGAACGAATGTTTTAATGTGCTCTGGTTATCTTTACACAGGAAACCATGGTGAAAAGCAGGGTTGGGCAAGGGGAGGGCAGTGTGTGAATGTGTTCAAATGAGCTGTGTCAGAGCTCCATTAGTGTGTAGGTCAGTCTGGAACGCTAAAGAGCGTGACCTGTCATGACAATGTGTTTTTTAAGCCATTCAACAGGACAATATTGTTCTGTTATTCTTAGTGAGTGCTAACTAAAAGAAATGTACACCCCTATCTGGAAATAATCTTTTAGTAAAATAGAGCTACAGCTCAGAATACAAAAAGGATGTTGTTTAATAATATCAAAAAATACCAATCTCAGTTGTTCATAGTGAATTTATTCAAGGCTTCAACTATTGACTTTCACATTTATATGTCCAGTTTTTAAACTTCAATAATCAGAATAAAAAAAAATCTATATATGGGATACAGATTTAGGTTTAAACTCATTGTAACACTTTTGTTTTGTAACATGTCACCAGTATTTACACAGTTTGGTCCGTTTTAGATAATTATACAAAGAACCATAGAAAAGTAGGGGCGTAACGATACCCTCATGTCACGATTCGATACTGAACTCACGATACAATATTATTGCGATACTCCAATGAATATGGGAAAAGGTTAACAAAAAATGTACTGTTGATTAATATGCTAATTTTGATATAACATTGTGTGTGTACATGAATAGGTTTGGACTTAGTGCTGATAACACAATGCACAGGACAATGGTGACACCACCATTGATTCTGAAGCTGAAAATACAGAATTATATTAGACAAATATGCTTGCGCTCTTTCACTGACTAGATATGATTAAAATGATGTTGGCCACTTTTTACTGGTTACTCTGTAAACTTTAACTTTTCTCACACAGTAATTTTCATTTTGGGTGAACTATGCACAAAACATATTGACATTATCCATGATACGTAATGTTACATTTTTTATTGCGATATATTGTTACACCCCTACTAATAAAGATAACAAAATAATAGTGACATAATACGTCCAACTTTAAAAAATCTATTAAAAATCTGAAATAAAAAAATAAATATAAACATCAAATCTTTAACACTCTTGGCTTTACTCTTGCCTGTCACACAGGTTTAAAGCAGGCTCCATGTTGAGCTGATGCTGTCTGTATGAGGTAGTCCTCCATTCGCTGTTCCAGGTCAGAGTAAAACTGACGGAGCAGCTCTCTAGCGGGTTGATGATAAAACCACAGGCCTGCCAACACCACCACCATCATGAGCAGTAAGAACAGACATATACAGAGCCAGGTCCCACAGCGGCCACTCTGTTCAGGGAGATAGAGGAGAAAAAACTAGTCAAACAAGAGACTTATAGTCACGCATTGGTGAAACAGAATGCTGTTCGAGTCTCACCCTGCTGCCTTTCTGGCGCGTCCTCAGTATGTTCAGCTCTTCTCGGCACTGGGTCAGTCGGGACTGATAGCCGTAACAGTCCTGCTCCAGGGCCTCGAGATCCGCCTGCAGCTCTGTGTACTGCCGGGTAACCAAGACAACACTATGTTAAACCATGTCTTATGGTAATTTATAGAGAAAAAAATCTAAAAGAAAGGAAATGCTTTTTACAGCAGCATATATGTTTTGTTGGTTTACTTTATTTTATTGTTCCCCTAAAATAGTCTTAAATGGTGACAACTGAAGTAGGATCACCTCTGCTACTCTACTGCTAATATATATATATATATATATATATATATTAAGATATTAAATATTTGAAAGATCTTTGTACTTCATAGTAGTTCAATTTTAGTTCATTGTCATAAAGGAAAATGTTAAATACAGCAATTAATGAGGAAAGATTAAAAATATAAAGGTATTTTCTTGAATGTAATTTACATTAAAAAAACATGCATACATTTCTAAAACAGAAGTTAGAAACCTTGGTTTTTTAAAGAGAAGATTTTGTATATTTCCTTTTACGTATACATAAACTGGAAAATACTTTCAGTAGAAAAAGATTCACCTTATTCTTAGAAATAAAATATTATATAAACCAGGCAAATAATATATGAACAAAACTTCAGAATATGCTGTAGAAATCTACATATGCTGTAGATATGTATTGTAATTAAGATCTCCAGATGCAAATAGATAAAGCGTAATAAACATTCAAATGTGTATTTTGGATGTTTTCTTTACGCTAGTCTAAAAGAAGACATGTTATGGGTGCAAAATAACTCTTGTGCATAAAAAAACAACTTTCAAAAACAAAATTCAATTTCAGTGCTCTCGCTGGGAGATCTTTACCTCATTTTCTTTCATTCTGAGTCTCTGTTCTGTGTCTCTCAGTTGTCTCGCAATGCCGTTATCTGTCCGTAGGAGTTGGTCCAACACTGAAACATTTTCATGTATTTGTGTGTTACTGTTCCATAACTCGTGGTTGTGTCCTGTGAGTGTGTGAAAGAAAGAGACGGATAAAGAGAAATGCATGAAATGTGATTTGAAAGAAATGCAGCTTGTTAATTCCTTAAGTGTTTCTAAATATTTCCATGATTGTTTTATCTAAATATGTGAAGTGAAAGTCAGTTTGCCAGCACCTTTGACTTCCTGTAGATATGCTCTCAGGTTGAGGTTCTCCTCCTCCAGCTCGGAGATGCAGGAATGAAGCTCCTCTCTCTCTAACTGAAGAGATTCACTCTGTTTCCTCAGCATCTCCTCCTGTTCCACAGAACGCTGCACAAAAATTTATACAACAATAAATGAAACATGCCACAACCTGAGAAGAACTATTCAATCAGTTTTAATTAAAAACGCTTTTACAAAATTACTTAAAAGTCGATTTTCACAACAAAAAAAAGTAACTTCCATAAATGCTTCTATGATTGGATCATTATTGCAGCCGTTATTATGTTTCTAGCATATTATGTGCTTGGCAAAAGTTATTCTAACCCTAATTGATTGAGTGTATAGCTTTTCATTTCTTAAACAACCATGTAGAAAAACACATTATGGACATATTCAAGAAGTTAGGCTGAAATTGTGACAGAATGAATGGTAACTCAAAGAATGGTTAGGAGGGAGCATGAGGAATGACAACTTTACAGAGTGCTTGACTCTGGCAATGTCCATTCAAGATCTTGATGTAATGGATGCACCTCTTGATGGAAATGAATGTTGTGATGTTATTTATTTTTGGTCAAGATCTTGTATTGACAATGCAAGAGTCCAGCACTCTGTAAAGTCTACTTTCAGTCTCCCCAGTGAATTTAATGTCTGAACTCAATGGTGCCAGTTCATGTGTGAAAATAATTCTTCATTCTCCCTCCCAACTATTCTTTCAAAATTTGAGCCTGATGAATCTTGATATTGTCAAGAAATATTGATATTCCTACATGGTTGAATATTGATATTCCTACATGGTTGTTTAGGAAATTATAAGTTACACACTCCATTAATTAGAGTTAGAAGAACTGTTGCCAAACTTATAACATGCTGGAAACATAATAATCACTGCAATAATGATCCAAACAGAGTCAAAGCAACTATTTTTTGGGCTGGGCCATAGACATATACATTAGATGTCACCTTGGGGTTCTAAGCATGCGTCAAAACCGCCGCCATCTTGTCATAGGAAGTAGGTAGATAACGCTGCTAACACTGCCTTTACTTCAAATAAATTGATGGTGGCGGACTTTTGTGCTGTGTATGATGTTCACACGAATGAAATCTGAACTAGGAAGAATGTTTTTTAAAAATATAATTTTTCTTTTTTTCTGGAATCAATGGTTAACATGTCTGACTGTTGGAACGAACCAAATAAACGAGTAATCGCATTCATGATGATTTATGGTGATTTTATTTCCGTTAGACCTTTGTCTACATTGACGCTGATGCATTAAAGTGGAGGGGCTCCCCTGTTCCAAGATGGCGGCTCTATTGACGCATTCGTTCTAATGAACTGCCATAGCCAGGTGACATCAAGTGTATACTGTATATCCATGGGGCCGGGCAGTGTTGTTGTTGTTTTTTTTTCTTCAGATGTTTCTGAAAAAAGTTCTGATTGGCTATACTGAAAGTAGATTCCTGTGGTTTGTCAGCTTTTGTAGAAGTCTGTGATGTGTCACTCAAGTCCTTTGATTCTCTCATCACGGTTTTGCTTTGCTATACCTCCAAGTGACTCTGCAACTGTAGCATCTGATCAGTGCACTCGTCCTGCCTCTTCTTCAGCTGACTCGAACCCTCTTTCAGCTCCTCACACAGCCTCTGCCACCATTCTGACTCTGTGTGTGCTGTCTGCAGCGCCCCCTAGAGGAAGGGATGATTGCATTTTTACAACCCAGCTAGGAGTTCTTAAAGCAAGAGCTCTGTCCTCATGGTGGTAAAGTATATTTATAACAAAATATATAAATATAAATATAAATATTGAGACTTTTGACCTGTGCATTTGGGGTCTTACCTGGAGATACTCCATCTTGCTCTGAGCTTCCGCCTTCTCATTCTCCGCCCTCTGAATAGCCTTCAGAGCCTTTTGTTCATATTCCTCCCTCTGTTTTTCCATCTTTAGCACCACTTTTTTCACTCCATCCTGAGGAACCTTCTGAAAGGGCAAATTGAAGCATTTATCTTATATTTAAAAAAAAAAAGTGTCTCAAACTCTCTGACCTGTACTTATCCAGGGCTGCATGTTAAACCTGTATACAATTCTACAACTTTTGAAAAGCAGAAAAATAATCAGAATTCACTTGATTCTTGCAATCTAAGTGTGAAAGATCATTTGTATTTGTTTGTACGTTGTAAGTTCTCAGAGCTGAGTTGGATCTTTTGCGGTCGTACCTTGATGCAAACCAGCAGCTGAGCCTCCAGAGCTTTGATCTTACTCTTCAGCAAGTCCTCATCACAACGTGTCTGTGGGAGGAAAAGGAAATGTGCGAGTGCGTCAGAGAGATAGAGAGAGAACCACCGAACCAAGAGTTTTCAGTTTCTGTGCATACTGCATCCGGTGTGACAACTACCATCCTTAGCATTGCTATATTGGTTCTTGAGAAAAATACAGACATTGTTATGAGGCCAAAATGGAAAAATGTATAAGTTTGAACAGGTTGAGTTTGAAGCATTACAAAAGCACAAACAAACCTCTCTCTGACGCCTACACTGCTCTCCATTTTGTGTGTGAACAAGAAAACATCTGTCTATTTTTCTGAACAAGCCATAAGGAGCCGGATGCTGTTGACCACAATACCATCCCCCAGCTCTCTCTACATTACTGCTGTCTTCTGTGCTCAAACCAGGAAACTCACCAATTGCTGAAGCCAAAATTATGCAGAATGGCATTGGATGGAGTAATTATGAGTAATTGAAAAGTAACCATGAATTTCAGAATGTATTTGCATTCGTTTTGTCTTCCTTTTATTCCCATTTTAACCACAGCACTAGAGCTGCATGAACTCAATAACGAGCATCATGTGCTGAAGCAAGGACATCTGACCATCTGTATAAATGAGTTTACACGGTCAATGTGTTTGGTTAGATTTTAGAATGCCGTCAGGTGCATGTGTGTGCTGTGGAAATAATGCTTCAGCGGGAAGTTTAATGTACCTTCCACAGGAGCTCTGTAGAGCAAAGCAAAGTAGAGGCGCTCTTCTGGAGGCTGGAGAGCTTCTTTTTAAGAGCCTCTTCTCTATGTAAGGCCTCCTGCAAAGAGATATCACATTTTATTATATCAGTAACATTTCAAATGAAGTCAGGAAGAGCTGGTGTTTTTGAATATCAATCTTATGGGTTATGACTGCATACTTGCCATACCTCTAAATAAACAGACAACTGGTGGACATCCTGAAAAAAGATGAATGAATTATTATATTAATAAATAAAACAGCATTTACATGTTTAGCTATTTGTTTTTACATGTATATGATCATTTTCCTTTTTAAACAATTACCAAATTCCTTACCGCTTCTTTGACGGTAACAAATCCAGACCTGAACAAAGAGAGTTCATGCTGCTGTAATATTTATATAACAGGTGCATAATTGAATTTATGCTTTTGAAATATTAAACCGCAAGAGAAAGGTAATGTATAAGCAACTCACTCTGTCTGCATGCTGGCAGTCTGTAATATCCTCTGGGTGTTGGAGAGCTGAGTGACGTCTTTGAGAACTGTATGATCATATACTGTACGATTATAACACAAAATAATATTATTAATATAACATGTTCTGCCACACATAAAAAAAAAACACTTTTTGAAATTGAATTATTGAAAAATTTTTCCAACATCATGCAGTGCATAACCCTAGTATGTTATGGATATTCATCAGAAGATCCACTAACCTCGCTCTTTTTTCACTATCCTCTGAAGCTGAGCAGAACTGAGACCCCATCTGTCTGATTTCAGCCCGGGATCATTTTCATTCATTGAAGAAGTGGATACTGTCTTTAGGATTTGGACATTTAATTTCAATGTTAAAATAGATGATGTAATTAAAGAATATACAACATTTCATTGAATTTACAGCTCAAATGTTTTTTTTTTTTTGTGTGTGTTAAAAAGTATTTACATCATCAGCCACTGTCTTAAAGAAATATAAACCAGAAAAGCATGTAAACAATCAGTCACAGGCCAAAGACCTGGCTAAAAGTAAACTCTGTACCTGCTTTGCAAAGTTTATGCCATCTCTCCGGAGCCTTACATTTGGACTTGTTATTAAGGGCCGTCTGATTGACGTAAAGGTTTGCGTCATAAGCTCTGGTTCATGCAGGGTTTCCTTCGAGTACCTGTGCCTTGGCACTGCAGATAACAGTGTGTATGTGCCATGGTCAACTGGTCTTCTTTTGAAGAACTCAAATTGTCTTTTACGATGGAGTTCGTTTTTAATCCACCTTGTGTCCACATCTCTTGTGGGACTGCGACATGATGTTGTGTTATTGCGATGGCTGATTTCTCTGTGCTTCACAGCTCGCTGCTCCACTTTATACTCGTAATTTGGGCCCAGAGACCTTTTGTTGTCATGAGCTCCTTCCATTCTGTCTGGTTGAATGAGTTTGTGCTATATGTTAAGGCACTGTTATCACCTCACAATGTAAATGGGTGTTTCCTGAAGTGGCAATTTCCTGTAATTCAAAAACAACATATATATCATCCAATCTTTAGCGGTGCTTTATCATTATTGCTCAAAAAATAGACCATCCTAAATCAGCAGAATGACACAAAATGAGGAGTCAACAACAACTGGTGTACAGTTATGCTGTTGTTTTTGAAGTCACACTTAGTCTTTTTATTCTCTTCTCAGCTACAATAAAATCATTTTACATACAGTATAAAATATTAAATACTAGCTACATACTGTAAGATGAAGTGTGTCCAGTCACTCACTTCTGTTGTCATATTGTTTCAAAACAGGCATGAACTGAGCAACATGCAGCTGAAAGAAAAATATTGTAATATCAATGATGTTTTTAAAATGCAAACAGTGATCTGCTATAATTTTAGGCACTACATTGACTGAAAACCAACATTCCCTTCAAAAAAAGAGCACAATTCAAATGCATTAGGCTCCAACACGTTGAAACTGAATAACAAGCATGCATTCAGTCAAAACGTTACACCAACATAATTTCATACATGTAGATAAACTAGAATGTTTAGCATCTTTACAACCTTTAATGAAAGTACCTGTTCTTAGATGAGTCCCTGGAGTGAATATAATTGTGAAAGCAGAGTCTGAACGATTTGAAGCTGACATGGCACTTGAAAACTAGTTCATTCAACAAAGGGCGGTCTATTTCTTTTGCCTTGCTTGCTTAACAGGAAGTAAAATGAACCTCACAACTTGTATAAGTTCCTCTATCTCAGCAGCCATGCGTATTGAAACTTGTACCACACATATGGGCCCCGAGATTAGGACTGGGGGCGACGTTATGATAATGACTGTTTAAATGTGGCAATATTGGTAAGGGAATGGACTGGAGAAAAAGAGAAAGACAGCAAAGAATCAACTTTCTGTGTGATAGCAAAGCAAGATAAAATGCAAGGTTTACAATTAGCCTATAGATGGACTCATGTTGATCTTTATCTAAAAACAAATTAATTTGAGCTGAAAAAATAAACTAAATAATTAATCGAAGTTGAAATGAGTGTAGAAACAGAATATGAAAACAAAAGTTCAAGATACCCTAACTGAATATTAGGCTACATTTCGCCTACCACTGTTCAATATGTAATGTGGCCTACTGGCAATTAAGAATAAAAAAATCTAATTAAGAATAAAAATGAGCAATGTTTATGAAAAAGTATGCTTGTTAACATCACTGTGATCATTGCTAGGTTTAAATGTTCATGTTATTTTTAGCAACAAATTGAAAATGTCAACATTCCCTTTGTTGTTTGTATCATGTATGATGATGATAAACTGTCGCCACCTGCTGCCTCCCAGTCAGAGTGCCGATTTCCCGGATGTTCAAAGTGCAGGTTTGCGGAAGATCTCGCGATAGGCGGTCGACCAGTAACAAGAATAAGATCTCGCGATATCATCGGCGAGAGTTTCTCATCCTTGGTCTAGAAGGGCACAGAGAGCCCGGTACTGAAGACATTTCGGCCAGGGATCCTGTCATTAACCCGGTAAAGCATGTTGTCAAGACTGGTGCTCGTTTCAGGTAGGTGATTTATACAGTGAAAGCCACTCTAACCTTTCGCATTGATTGTGTTGATTACATAGACTGTTTTATAAGTGAATGTGAAGTTGAAGGGTAAAATTAGGCCGCACGATGTGAATGGCCGCACTTGAGTCTGCAGTGAAACGTGTTTTTGTGCTGTAATTAATGTACATTATAATTCTAAAGACTTATCGAATGAATTGAAGTCCATTTTTTATGTTCAGACAGTCATTTCTGTATGAGAATGATCGCAGAGTTGATGTGTTTTCAGTATGTCCTTGTATTGAGTTGTGTAGCAGTTAGCAGAGAGCTAATGCCACATTCACTTTACCACTTTACCACATAGCTAATTATAAGCTTAAGAATTTACATCTTAAAATGTAATACCACCTAGGTATTGTTCATTCAGAAGTGCAAATTAACAAATGATATGATTTTGCCTAACCTGGGAAGATTGACAGCTTGTTTCTGTCATGTATACAAGGACGTGCATTTTATTAGATCTGCACACAATGAACCAAAATTAAATAAATTATTAATCATTATATATGAAAAACACCGTGTTAACATCTGTTAATCATTCTATTGAACTAATGACAGGTAGAAGTAATAGCCAAGTGTGACAGCTGGAAAAGAAGCATTCATTCATTTGGTGTCAAATGATTCATTTGATCTTTTGATGAAAATTGCACTTAAAACAAAATAGCATTACACTTCATTAATGTGAATGTGATTTGTCAGTAAGATTTTCAGTCCTTTTCTAATTGCTTTGTTGTCTATTTCTTGTAGGTCATACCCTGAAAAACAGCGGGTCCTTTGGCGCTTGGTATGTAAAATCTTGTGGTCAGTGCTCTGAAAGCCAGTCTGTGGTTGAAGAGTACTGGAAAACAAATGACAATCAATGACACCCATAGAACTCTAACCTTGTACTTTATCTATTTGTCTTCCACCAGCCTGGTACAGGCCCCTCGTTCCTTTCATCAGTCCTCCCAGAGTCTTGCACCAGTACCTCCTCTGCCTGAGAAAGGAGGAAAGGTCAGACATGGCATCTTCCCAGAGGAGCTCTTCACACTTCTATACCCCAAGACTGGTGTGACAGGTGGGGTTGTCTGCTTTATTGCCTCCTTTCGTAGGACCATCATGCCACAGTGTCTCCCCTGTATAACTGTTCTTTAAAATAACAATCCACTCTAAAGTAGAAATTACTACTAGGCTTCATTAGCCTAATAATGGTAATTATATACTGATTTGTATACAAACACTTAAATTACACTTTTATTTTATTTTATTTTTTTCAATTTCAATTGTTGCTTTGCACAGTGCATGACATTTTATCTACATGTCACCCGGCTAGAGTTTTGACACCGATTCAATGGGCTCTGCCTAATTCTTTCTTTTTCGCCTGTTTAACGTCACCGGTTTTTTTTTTCCTTTTACCCGTTTTTGTTTTATGAGCAGGTGCCACTCGAGAAATTGGCAGTTTAGGTTGTTTCTCCGCCATTAGCACAGCTGCAACACACCGGCAATCTTGAGTTTGGTTTGAGCGACGGTACGCGCTGTGCAAGCAAGGGCTGTGAACCGTGTGATCAGTGCGTACGCAAGCGTGATTAACACTGCTAAGACATTCCTCCTGGCTCTGATTGGTTCTTTCTGACCAGGAGCTGTGTATAGGACCATAGGATAGCATATAGGATTTATCCTATAGTGTATAGCAGTGGTTCCCAACCTTTTTTGGGTACTGTACCCCCAAAACATTTTATCCTGCCTGAAGTACCCCCACAAGCGCATGTGATCGGTGTGATTTTTAGATTTGGTGTACATTTTAGGTGACACCTGAATTTACCTGTAAATAATGATATTTTTACTTCTTATAACTCTTATAATATAAAACTTGTCTTTGTTCAATATTTGTGACCTTTTCACTTCTTCACATGTTCAGACCAATTATACAAAAACAAAGATTAATAATAATAATAATATTTCTTTTTTTATTTACAAACTTTAAATACAAAAATAAACCAACAAAATTAATAATCAAGTTCAAAAATAATCCTTCTAATGCAATCCTAAAATAAAAATTTTAAGAAAAGTTTGAGAAATGTTTTGAGTCACTAATGTATTTGAATTCCATACTGTAGCATAGGAACAAAACAGACAAGCACATTTGGCGGGAAGGACAGGGTAACCATATTATAACATGATTATAATTTTATATAATATATATTTTTATATTATATAATTATATTACATAATGTTTTGAGAATAGTCTGTGGTTAAAAAAAAATGTTATAGTCTTTTGAGAATCATCCCACGTACCCCCTGGGGACTGCTCACGTACCCCTAGGGGTACACGTACCCCTGGTTGGGAAACACTGGTGTATAGGATTTATTTTTTATTTTTCAACAGATTATCTGTCTCATATTCTACTGTCAGGGCATCATGACACTTTTGTAAACAATTTTTTTTTTTTTTTACGTATTTGTTGAAAGTTACCTACTGCAGCTTTAAGTATCACATTTAAGCCACATCACAATTTCATTTATTGCCATTTGTGCATGCAGCATACCATATGATGGCTATTTGAGATGAGTTGACCTATAATAGAGTTGTGATTCACAACTAATACCCTCTTTATCCAAGAGAGCTGTGTAGAGATTATTTTCTGTGAGATCCAGGACCTTTATACATGGCTCTGTTTGTAACAGTGGTGTTTTCTTCTGACTGCAGGGCCTTATATGCTGGGCACAGGACTGCTCCTGTACATGCTCTCTAAGGAAATCTACGTAATCAATCATGAGACCTTTGCTGCCGCGTCCATCGGTGCTGTCATCATTTATGGCGTCAAGAAGTTCGGGCCCAGTGTAGCCGCCTTTGCCGACAAACTCAACGAGGTTTGTAATGTTTTGTATTCATATGTCGCCTGTGTAATTGTGCAGCTTAACACTGAAGACTGAATAGCCACTTTTCCACTGTCGGGCCTAGCGGTTCTAAGAGTGGTTCCAGTTATATTTCCACTTGAGCTTGGTCCGGCACAGCACAATATGTAGAATGGTAGAATGAGTGTAGTGATGTCGCCACTCAGGATTGGTCACTTGTCTGTTGCCTGGCTACCGGTTTTTCTGTAGCTTGCTATTTGAGCAAAGTAAACGCGTTAATAAAACACTTAATCTGATTCTCCTCCATAAAACTGTCGCTATTTAAATCTCATACTGTCTTTTAACTCTTGCTTTACTAAGGTGATGACTGACGTATTTATATTGCGTTCCAAAGAGCTCTGTTATCAGCCAAACCGTGGAAAATGAAATCGTATCCGTAATGAAAGAGTTAAGCAATGAGAACAGTTTGGTTCGACAGTGGGAAGTGACTGAAGATTGTCTGCTGATATATTTGATATTGTGCACGATGAAATCAAAGCCTGTAACTGAGGGAGTGGTTTGGTCATACAGATGACTAATATCTGATTCTCCTTGTCTTCTCGGCAGGAAAAAGTGGCAAAGGCTCAGGAAATCAAGGTTCAAGCCATGGCTATCTTGGAACAGGGCATTGAGAATGAGAAGAAGGAGCAGTGGAGAGTTGAAGGAAGACATTACCTCTTTGATGCCAAGAGGGTGAGGAGGACATAATGTGACCGATGACAGATCGTCTCTCCCCTGCTGTGCTATACATAAATATCATGAATCCACACTGTTCTTTTAAATTTAGAATTATTATTTATTTAGAATAGCACTATGTCTCGTTGTGTGACATTCTTCATTCCATCTTTCATCAGAACAATGTGGCTATGCTGCTGGAGACCAATTACAGGGAGCGTATGCACATGGTGACCAATGAGGTGAAGAAGAGGCTGGACTACCAGGTGCAGCTTCAGAACCTGCACCGCCGCATGGAGCAGGAGCACATGGTGAACTGGGTCGAACAGAGCGTTGTGAAGAGCATCACCCCACAGCAGGTACAAGGGCGTATGGTCACGTCACTGGCACTTTATGACACTTTATTGTGTTTGTTACACAAAAGAGGCATTTGTTTAAGGCTGAAGGTCAGAGTTGTTTAGTAATTGTGAGCTTATGCGCTTTAATATTAATGGCCATGGCAATTACAGACCGATTCTGGGGGAGTTCTTCATTATGACTGTTTTCGAGATGTGAAAATGAAATATTTTGGAGAAATTGGTCTAATCATTTGAGCATTTCTAGTGAACTACAAATGTGTCCAACTATAAATGCTACATTAGACCAGGGGTGGGAAATTTTGGTCTTGGAGGGCCACTGTCCTGCAGAGATTTTGCTCTAATCCTAAACAAACACACCTGAAGAAGCTAATCGATATATCTTCGGGATTACTAGTAAGCCACAGGCAGGTCAAGGTTTTTTTATTTTTATAATTGTTTTCAGGTTTGGAGTTAAACTCTGCATTACAGTGGCTCTATAGGACCAAAGTTTTCCATCCCTGGTGCAGAATCTTTGCTGAAGTGATTTTTAGCTTGTCCTCTAGATGGAGACTTTGTAACATTCTATCAGCATAACACGGTAATTGCTAAGATGATATGTGGACAGAAGATGAGTAAAAAGGGAAGAAGAACTCACCAATATTACTAAACGTCTAAACGTGTGTCAGTCATTGATGTGTTCTTAAAATTTAGGTTTCACTTTACACATTATTACAGTGTAATTACAATGTAATTAGGGACTGGTTTGGTTAAGTTATGCAAAACATACTGTTATTACTATTGTAAGTAAATGTAACCGTAGAATAGTTACCTTAATTTAGATTTTATTTATATCCACCTGAAACAACTACAAAATAATAGTTCTGTTATTACTACCTCCACCTCAATAAATAATCACTTTTTTTGTCTTTCAGGAGAAGGAAAGCATCGCTAAGTGCATTTCAGATCTGAAAGTCCTGGCCAAGGCCACTCAGGCTAGGGCTACAGTATAGGTGTCCACACTGAAGCCTCCTGTTTTCATTCTAAACTAACTCTTTCCTCGTGAACATGCCAGTCTGGCAGTGTCGTTAAAAGTGTACATACCCGTATTAAATAAAAGATTTGGTTATTCACTAAATGCCTTTTCTGTCTTTCTGTCTGTCTCTGCAGTCCTGGCATTAATGGTTTGACTGTTTTGTGGAGCTGGAAAGGTGACATTAGGAAGATGAGTTTGGCTTAACAGTTTCAGCATCACAACATGATTTCAGTGCATTACATAACATCAAGTCAAGTGGCATCTGCAAACCTATGATTCATCCTACACTCCTAAAAACCCTATTTGAAGCATTTATTACATTTACATACGTATAAGTGTAACTGGTCCAAATATTTTTATTTGCAACAATTTTTAAACCTAACAGTTCCTCGTCATCTGATTTGGTGGAAAAATAGTCTCATCTTTTGAAATATATGCCATAATGTTTTATTATTTGCAGCAACGTGCATTCAGTGTGACGTAAATGTACAAATACATTTTAGGGTCGGTGTGTGTCGCTTTGCGCTACACGTCACAGGGCTGCCTATTAATGACAATACCTTTGTACTCAATGATGTTAATGGAAAAACCTACCTACTTTCACCTTCTGACTTGCTATAATTCATGAACTAGACTTTGACCTCAGCTCTTCTGAGCAGGAAGTTCAGAATATTTGCTCTCACACAGTTCACTAGGAAGACTGACTTGAGGATGTGTCTAAATTCTGGAGTTATCTGAACGTAGATTTGGAGAGTTGAATTTAAACTGGTTTAGGATTTTCTCAGAGGTAATGTACAATTATTTGGCTAATAGCAAGATCTGTTTAACAACCGAATGCGTGTGGAGTCACTGATACATGGCGTTTTGCCTACAGGTTGATATGATGGTGACAAATTTGAATAATACTAGATTGGTTACATCCTTACATTGTACATTGTGTTGTTTTAGAGCTGTGGTTATAACAGTGTTTTGTTTACTTCTCTCTTTTTACACTTGGTTAAGGCTATGGCATTTCACTTCTGTTAATATTTACTTCTTGTCAAGCCAAGCACATTAACTTGTTACCGAGGAAGTTCCAGAATTGTGCTTTCAGCAGTTTCTGCTGCTTATTTGTCATGACTGGACACTTTGAGAACCTCAGGCTATGTGATCCAAAAGACACAAATGTCTAGGTTTTGTTTTAAAATCCTTGTATTGTAATTGGTTTGTGAAATTGGCTTTTCTTAACTGTTCAAGCTGTTATGCTAACAGTGATTCCGCCATGTTTTACTGCCCTAATTTAGTGATTCATTGTTGTTACATGTATTACAAGTAATACATCAGTCAAATTTCTGTGATTTTGTTAGTGATCTTAAAGGTCTTACATTTATAACCAAATAAAAATGTCTAACATATTCAGTACTTATCTGTAATGAAAATACATTTTAAAAATACACTGATAAATCATCACTCTCATTTGGCACTCTCATGATAAAACCAACTTGTTAGCATAGTCTTGTTCTGTTAAGATAAGATCAGAGGTGTCAAACCACAAATGATGAACAGACACTTGTTTATAACTAATGTATCTGCCTGGCAGAGCTGCTCAAAAGTTCTGCTATTTTTCTTTAGTAGTTTTATGACTGATAACGTTGCTATTACAGGTGTTAGACATCGCAGTCAAGAATGTATGGGGGTAACCCTATGCCCGTTTTCCAGCCAAGGTACATGTCTTACTCATCTCAGTTAGCTGACGTTTATCGTGTTTGCGAGTGGAATTTGAACCTGAAACGCATAAGGGTGTTTCAGTGTAGAACGTCATCCCTTATCTCTCTCATATCGGTTGTCATAACAGATGTCAGAAAGGCCCGTAAAGGTTGCTATGATGAGGCAGGGTTTGGGTTAAAAAGTTTTTAATTTAGCTTTCTACTTTATTTTAGGGTTTTTTTTAAGCTCCGTTTTTCTTCTTCTTCACAGGATTGTCTGATTTTCAGTTTTTATAGCCTATTGCTATCTAGTGACATTTTACAGCAAATCAGACGATTTATCAAGGTTTCAATTTTTATATTATTCGATCTAAAACTAATATTAATATTTGAGTTAGTTTACGAGTCATGACGTTTTTCCAAGTTATGTTAGTAATTATTTTTAATTCATTTAATGAACGTTACACGAAAAGTTAATCTTTCCATGTAGTTATCATTTAAATTTTTGTTGACATCTGGTATGGAAGAGTTTTACTGTCATTTTGAAACAAATATAGGACCCTCCCAAAACTGTTGCAACAAAATTGGGCTCCCATAATTGTCTTGAGTCATGATAATATTACACTAAAATGTATAGCAACAACAGCTCAACAGTCCACATACTTTATGTTGCAATAGCACTGAGTTGACTGTGAGCTTTTGGTTAAGAATAGTTCAATTGTGAATTGACTGATAATATATTCATATTAGAAATGTGAGACAAACACTAAATATATTTACATTACTGATTCAGAGGGGGTTATCTTCAGGGTTTCTTTAAAATCTCTTTTAACTTAAAAAAAAAATACAATTAAAATATGTGGGAAAATGTTTATTCAGGCATTTTGTGTTGTAATTATATTATAGAGGCTTCTCATCTGAGCAGTCTTTCCAGGGGTCTGGCATGTCTCGCCCCAGTGCCAAATCCATCTACAGTAAGTAGAAAACCCATTTAAACAACATATCCCATAAAATACTATAATTTTTAACTTGATATTGTTGCTTTAGTGCAAAGGAAGGAGTATGCAGAATCAATCAGCAGACACCAAGACAACTTTCAGCACAGAGTGGAGGTCTGGTTTATGCATTTGTAACTAACATTATTAACTGATGATGTGTTTATAATGTTCAAATGTGTGCTGCTGACTGCATGTGACAGACTCATAATCACAATCTGTGAGCGCAAAGCCAACACCCAGTTCACTAATGTGTTTTATTAAAAAGAACAGACAAAGCTTATCTAGCATGTTCTGGAGAGATTCCCACACAAACTCAACTGGATAATTTGAATTTCACAAGGCACTCAACAGTATAACCAAGCTCCTATGTGATGAGTGACACATCATAGTAACATTTTCTTCTTTTTCCATTCCCTAGCACCTGTTCACCTTTGTGTTAGATGGCAGAGAGATGAGCAGCATTGATGACTGTGTGAGCAGGCTGAAGAATATGGACAGTAAAGGGAAAGTGTGGGGTCAGGACATGATCATGCAGGTCCAAGCCAACCACCTACAGCTGTGTGACATAGAGACCAAGGTCAGGGCGTAGCCTTTATGCTTAAGTCCATTAATCTATAAAAAAAAAAAAAAAAAAAAAAAAAGTATGTTGCATTTTATGGCAGTTCCAGTAGTAACTGTGAACTCTTACTCTGTTTCCTGGAATTGTAGGAGGTTTTGGAGTCTGTACATTTGAGTAGCATCAGGAAGACGAAAGCTGTTCTGGACAGCTGTGTGTATGACTCCCTTCTCATCCTCTCAGTTCAGGATCCCAGCCAGAGAGCTCCACAGGCATTCCTGTTCCAGTGTGAGGAGACCGGGGTGAGGAACGACACTGGTTGTGTGTTCAAAAATGTTATATCCATCTGAGGATAGATAGCGGTGCATCTGGCTATTATAAATCTTGTGGATTGATGTGGGAGTTTCCATTCCACTCCTTCTGTCAGTTCCCTGAATATTTGTATAAAGGCATCTCTGCTGTTTTGAATCGCTAGGCTCAGGAGGTGGTAAATGATCTGGAAAGGGCGATCCAGCAAGGTGGGGATGCCACTCCACCGTTTAAGGAACCACAGAGGGACATCAGGTCAGCTGCTGCTTCAGAAACAAGTTGTACTGAGAATCAAGCATCCGTTCTTATAATCTGGCTTTTTTTTTAATTTTAAAATGTACTATATTGTAATGTTTTAAGTGGGCATACATGTCAACAACTTGTTGTCTTGATTACTCAGGATAATAAGTTCAATATAATTGAAATCCATATTAAGTGAGCTATGCTCAAAGTATCTCATTAACAAACAAAGATTTATTTGTAAAAATACATATTTTTTGTTAAACTTGCAGTCTTAAAGGAGCTGTATGTAAGAAATGTATTTCAAATAATCATAAAATGGCCCTGAAATGTCACTAGACATTAAGAAATCATTTCAAATGCTTATATCACTATCACAGGGAGGGCATACACCACTCTACATTAATTTGAAAGTGATTGCAGTACCAGTTTTGGCCACAATCTTACATACGGCTCCTTTAATTATTTATTTATTTTTTTTTATCAGTGCTCTACAGTGATATGTGTTTTCTGTTTGGCAGGAGCCATCTGGAAAACATCCTTGGTCATGGTCATCCGGGGAGCATGAAGAGACCAGCTCTCACACCAATGCAGTCAAACCCACTTCCCCCAGAATTCCCCCCTCCGCAGTTCAACAACTATGAAGACTATGGTGATCACCTTTTAGATCACTTCATTTTAGGCCGAAAAAGTTTTCATATAAAAAATGTATTTATGTTTTTACTTCATCGGCTTGGTGTCAAATGTTGTGGCCATTGCGACATGAATGATAAGAATGGTTATTATATATGAATGATAAGAAGGGGCTGAATGATCTTAGAAGAAAACAAAGTAAAATGACCTCCACAGTAATTGAATGGCAAATACGAAAATACAGATTTTTGCAAAACATAAAAGTAATTAAGTCTAAAAATATGAATATAAGCAACTAGAGAATACACATAGTTCACATATAAAGTAAGAAAATGAAATATTGATTTTAATATTCATATTAATTTACATAGAAATTAGTGGTGCGTAATTTATTGGTGAATTTTGCCTTGTACCATTTAAAGGAGTAGTTCACTTTAAAAAAAAAAAAATTGCTGATAATTTAAGATGTCCATGTCTTTCTTTCTTCATTTGAAAAGAAATTAAGGATTTTGATGAAAACATTCCAGGATTTTTCTCCATATAATGGACGTTAATGGGAACCAAACGGTTCAAGGTCCAAAAGACAGTTTCAGTGCAAACTACAAACTGTTCAAAGGGCTTTAAACGAGTTCAGACGATGAATACGGGTCTTATCAAGCGAAACGATCACTCATTTAAAAAAGAAAAACAAAGTTTAAGTTTTATAAGCTCAAATGGTCGCCTTGCTCTGTCCTGTTTGAACTCGTTTATCAAAATGAATGAATCTTTTTTCGTGTCATTTGGTTCATTTAACGAACGAAATGAACGAGTTGACTAGGGTTCGTTCATTTTGATGAAAGAGTTCGAACAGGAGAGTTACGAACATGCATCACAGAACAGAGTAAGGCGACCATTTGAGCTTATAAAACGTAAACGTTTTTTTTTTTTTTTTTAAATGAGCGATCGTTTCACTTGATAAGACCCTTATTCATCGTCTGGAATCGTTTAAAGCCCTTTGAACAGTTTGAAGTTTGCACTGAAACTGTCTTTTGGACCTTGAACTGTTTGGTTCCCATTGAAGTCCATTATATGGAGAAAAATCCTAGAATGTTTTCATCAAAAAAAACTTAATTTCTTTTCGACTGAAGAAATAATGACATAAATATCTTGGATGACATGGGGGTGAGTAAATTATCAGCAAAAGTTTTTTTTGTTAAAAGTGAACTACTCCTTTAAATCCATTTCTTCTTTTTTTAAATTTGTTTTTATTATTTTACACTTATTGTCTACAGTCTGTTTTGACCGCTGAGAATCACAAGGTTGACCCCTAAGTGAACTGAATGTGTTCTTTCACTAATGCATCATGTGTCATCACTGATATCTTTTGGTATAATTGAGCTTTTGTTTTGCTTTTTTCAGACGACAGACAACCCTCTCCCACAATGCCATTTCCCAGAGATGAAGCCCCTTACAGGCCAGTGCAGTCTGAGCCAGATCACATTCCACCTCCAGTAAATGATATGGACAGAGATGCGGTCGGTTGTTTTTATTGACAAGTTTTATTAATCCATCCATCCATTCATGCAGTACATCATTGTATTGACACATTTCTCTTTCATCTATTTAATCACTCTCTACAGGAGATCTTTAACCATGTTGCAGCCGACATTGAGACCTTCATATATAAAGTTGGCTCAGCTTTGGCAAAAGATGATGGAACCAAGAAAAAGAAAAAGAAAAAGAAAAATGCTCCAAAATTTGGTGAGCAACTGACACATTGATACTTGCTATTTCATTTTCACATAAAAGTTTATTTATTTTATTTTATTTGATCATAGTTGCAAGTATTCCCACTGTGGAGGAATACATATCCTGCCTGCAGAAGATAAAGTATGGCTTCAATCTTCTGGTAAGTTATACAAGTTTAATTTCGGTCATAATTTACAGATAACAAGATAATAGTCTACTTCAATACTCTTTGATTACTACCCCCTCTAGTTTCAGCATGTAAAGTACAATGGAATTAATGATTTTTGGACATTTTCCAATTGTTTTCTTTTTTTTTTTTTCACTCCCACTATGATAGTTAAAAAAAACATGACTTACTGTATGCCCAGAATACTGCTCTGTAATGCTTAATGTGAGACATACAGTATCCTTGTTGCAAATATCAGTTTTCATACTCATCTCTACTTGTGACAGGGGAAGCTGGATGGTCACCTAAAAAATCCTCCTGCTTCTGACTTTGTTCACAGTCTCTTCTCTTCCCTTGCTTTTGTAAGTATCTGTTTTTTCAGTCTGTTTGCATTGCGGTCACATTTCATACATTTTTTCCATTATGTAGTGAAATGGGACAAGCATTCTTTCATACTGCATATTCAAAAGTTCTTTTGTTCCCCTGAAGCTACAGATAGTGAGTCAGTATGACCACACCTGACTTGTTGGTTACCTGTTTTACAAAAGCCGCAGTGTATAAGAAAGCTCAAGTTGTATAAGCATGTATGCACTTTCTGCCCAGAGAAAAAGCTTTACTTTTGATGGATTTAGTCATTTGTTCACACTGACATTTTTGACAAGGTTTAAGTTCACCCAAAAATGAAAATTCTGTCATTATTTGCTCATGTTTTTAACACTATATTGTTCCAAACCCGTAAGACTTTGTTCATCTTCGGAACACAAATGAAGTTTTTTTTTTTTTTTATGAAATCTGAGAGCTTTACTTAGCTTTACGTACAGTAACTAGCACTTTCAAGGCTCGGAAAGGTAGTGAAGACATTATTAAAGGTCAGGGAATGCACCACATCACCCTTCATCACAATAGTTTCTTCATGTTTCAGATGGTGAGCCACTATCCTCCCAACATCCCTTCCTCGGTGCTGAGTCCACTGCTCACAGAAAAAGCCCTGCAGCTCCTGGGAAATGTTGTCACACCAAATGAGGACCAGCTGTGGGGAAGCTTGGGCGATGCGTGGAACATCCCAAGGTCTTCTGTTCCAGAATATATCTATGAAATTACTTACTTAATTAGTAAAGACAAGCAAAAGCTCATGATTTTTCTTTAAATACATCTTTTTTTTTGCAATCAGATCCAAATGGCCAAATGGGAATCAGATCCCTCCATATTATCCCCAATTTTACGACGGCTGGCAGCCCCTTCCACCCGCCCCATCCGAGTCTCCTCCAGCCAGCAGGCAGCTCTCACGGAGCAACAGCGAGCGCTTCCCATCCAGGATTGTCAACCAGAGGCTGCCTGAACAGGTAAAATCTCCTAAAGGGGAAAATTCCACCTTAATAAGCTATTGTTGAAAGCGCAATATAAATGAGGAGGACTTGGCTTGACTAAGGATGTTATAAAATGCATCAAGTGTTTGACATGTGGATTTTAACCTGCTCACAGTGGAATGAATACAAACTATTTCCTCTCTCTTTTCCAGGACAACAGACCCTGGAGCACACCCCCCATGCCGTGAGCAACTACACTTGAACTCTATGAAATATACCCAAATAAAACATATATTTGTATTAAACAAACTGTAAAAATACTATTAAAAAGAGGGAGAAGTCCACATAGCAAGGCTTTAGTAGTAGCAGATAACACTACTGATTGTTTTTTGTGTGTGTGTGTGTGTGTGTGTGTGTGTGTGTGTTATGAGGGCATGTTGAAAAGAATGTAGTCTTTAATAGACAGGTGAATTCACTTAAGATTTCTTAGGGAAATTTCAAATCAAGTCAAGTAGCACTTTTGTCTTATTTTATATCAGGTCTGCAGAGCCGCCACTTTATATGAGGGTGATCTATGACTTCATGGCAAGGAACATTCAAGAACTGAGTGTGATGAAGGGTGACAATGTGCAGGTAATTTTTCTTATGTAAACACCCCACCGGAAGCAATTGTGAATTAGCAACTTTTTAAGTCACTAATTCAATCAAAAGTAAAGTTGTTTGGTAACACTTTACAGTAAGATCCCTGTAATTAAAGGAGAACTCCGGCAGAAAATGAACCTTTGGTCTAATTAATTGGTTCAACTTGTCGAGACTGTTTTCCAAAGATGGCGCTGCCTGTATACACAAAGTGCACTGTCTTTATAAAATATCTTCTTATTAAATGGTCTGGACACTTACAAAGTTCTCAATGCTTCATTTTGCATGTAGGGACCCTCATTATGTTACTGTGTTCGTGTGGAGATATTTTGAGCCTTGTTAGTGGTATTAATTTCTTTTTACTTATTAAATGCCCCCATATACTAGCGTATACGCTAAACAGTTTTTAGAGATAAAAATCTTTTCATTCGATTATCATGAAAACAAATCTCAGAGAACGGTCGACTAGGTACCAATGTGTAATTAGACCAAAGGTTCATTTTGTGCCAGAGTTCTCCTTTATTTAATGCTGCAAAAAAGGTTTTGCTCATTGTTAATCTTTGTCAAAATTAAATGCAAAAGTTTGTTAGTTCATGTTTAATTATACAATTTTTGATTTGAATCATGTATTGGTAAATTAACCTGAAGTAAGATTAATAATTGCTTCATGTTAACCAATGTAGTTACAGGGATAGGTCATCCAAAAATCCTGTCATTTACTCACTCTCAAGTTGTTCCAAACCTGTATGAATTTCTGTTTCTTCAGCTGAACACAAAATAAGAATATCAGTAAAAATACTATGGAAGTCAGTGGCATCCATCAACTATTTGGTTACAGACATTCTTCAAAATATATTTTATGTTCAGCGAAGAAAGAAAAAAAGGTTTTGTTGTGTTTTTTTTTGTGTGTGTAAAACTTTTTACCTGAGCTGAATATATACATCGTAATAGAGTGCATCATAATAAATGCATCATAATAGAGTTTGTGCTTGCTTCAAGGTAATCGACAAGTCCGGGCAATGGTGGAAAGTGAAAAACAGAGGTAATGAAGAGGGTTATGTGCCTCAGAATGTTCTAGAGCCTGTCAATGGACAAAAGCCAACAGTGAGTCATGGTCAATGCATTGACTTTTTTTTCACCCCCCTTCTTTTTTTATTTAAAACCAATTATTTCAACAATGTTTTGAGCTATACAGAGTCCATATTTTGTTGAAGTTTTTATCTCCATATTCTCAACAGAATATAAGAGGACCTCCATCTCTGGACACAAAATCTAGACCTGAGGAAGTCAAAGCCTGGTTACAGTATAAAGGTTTTTCTAAAATGTAAGCTACTAGCGTGTTTAATTGTATTCTTAAAACTTCACCAAAATGCAGTTCTGAAAATTGTATTTTACCACATTAATGAGTTTAACATCTTGTTACTGATAAGATTCAATTCATTCATTGTGGATTTGTGTAGGACGGTCCAGAGTCTTGGGGTATTCAATGGAGCGATGTTGCTGGGAATGAAACAGGATGAAATCAGAGCAGTATGTCCTGAGGAAGGAGGTCGAGTCTTCTTTCAACTGCAGAGCATTAGATCGAGCATTGCAGTAAGTACCGCAGCTCTGTTTGTTTCAAAGTAAACACACACCTTATACAAATACCATTTTTTACGAAGCACTTTTCACTGAGGTGTTTTTTATAGCCAACGGTCATTTAATGACCGAGGCAGAGCTGTCAAGTGTTATCAGTCTCTTCAACTACTTTGCAGCTTGCCAGTGAGGCCGAGTACAGTCCGTATGGTGGCCGCTAATAAACTCAAGACCCTGCTGTGATTTTAATATCAAGAAGCTGAACTTGTCTGGACCTGAATAAACAAGAGCTACACACACACCTCAACTTCTCCATTTATTTGAAAACAAGTTCAGACTGCTGCCAGTTAAGTGATGATATATAACCTTTTACAGATGCAAATGTCTCCATTTATTGGATTTATTTTATTTATTCGATACCATTTTTTCCATAAAATTGATTTCCACTGATGTCCCTGGGATGATGGTTATGTTTAATGATAATTTATGATAATGTTGTTATTTAGTTATACCAGCTGAATGAAAATGAGGCATATCTGTAACATTCTGATTGATCCTAACACTGCATACAGATTGTGCATTGTCTAAATAAATGCTCATAAATAATTAGCACATTAGTTGTCATTTTTGTTTACTAATTGTTTAATTCACTTATGCATATTTTGTTTTCCCTCAATGAAAGAAAAGGTATCACTATTTTAGTGCCCTTGTACATTACATGTAATTAGTAATAACTTTAAATTAAGCATAATCCTAACCCTAATTACTTTAAGAAGGTATAATTATACTAACAAGCACACCTTAAAAGAAAGAGCAAAAAAAAGTTAAATTGTCTTAAAAATAAGCTTTTGGGTTTAAACATGTTTGATTACATTTAAGTTCCACCAATCCAGTAGTTTGTGAATAAAAAACAGTAATAAAGTAAATTTAAAACATGTCTTTAATTATCCAGCTTTTTATTTATTTAAAATACAGCTATTAGGATGAAAACCTTTTTGTTCCTGAATGTGGGTTTGCCTAATTAATTGCAGATGAATGAGGCATTTTTAAAATGGCCAGTGAAATATCAGCCCAACACAAATCTAACAGGAGCAGGTGCTTTTACCTTAACTGTTGTCAAAAAAGTGACGTAGTACTAGAATATTCTACATAATGGTAATTTGTACTACTTATATTAATCACTTTTAAAAAGGCACCGTTAATAAATGTTTGCCTGTTTGTTTCTGCGCTAAATCAAGTAGGCCTAAAATCCAAACAGCTGTCTAGTCATATCAAACGTTAAACCTTGAGTAGTAATGAATTGCTTTAAATTGTGAAAGTCTACATTTGTGACTATGAAACTATGAAATAGTTGATGTAATATATATATATATATTTATATATATATTATAAAAACTTAAAGAAAAACTGATGCTAAAGATAGAATTGCTTCATAGAACCTTCAGAGTAAGTGCTAAAATATTATTTTAGATATACATACACAGAGTACTATTGCTGACTTTGCATAATATCTCTTATTGCAGACACTTTAGTTGGCTAAATTTCACTTCATTGTGTGCCCTTGTTCTGGCTAGAACGGCATAGTAACTGGTCTGGGGTTTGGGTCAAGGAATGGGGTCATAAAACACCTAGATAAGCATACGTGTATGTAATACAGTGAGCTTGATTTCTATATTTTTCCTTACCACATTCAAATAATGTGCATAAATGTCTGAAAATTCTTGAGTAATGCACAGATCCTGGCCATTTTTGTCATATGGAACATAGTCACACACCTAAGAGATTTTAGTCTGATTTAGTCAAATACCTTTTAAAATTTGATATAATATTACTAATTTGGATAAGAATCGCAATAGTAACTTGCCTGCACTGTTAAAGCCCAACTAATTTATGCAGTTCTAACAAATGAATGATGTAGGCTAAACGACATCCTCACGAGTCGTTTTAAAAGTTTTCTATCACGCTGCGCTAAAAGACTGTTAACATAAAATAAGCCTGATCGCGAGCAGGTTTAAGCTTGCACACCTGTTGCTTTGAGAGCAAGTCCAGGATGAGCGTTGAAGAACCAAACAATCCAAGATCATGCCAAATCGCCATCAATCAAATCCAGCTAAGTGAGTTACGACGTACGAAGAACGGGCCCCTGAATTGAACAAGTGCTCTGATTTATTGGGTCAAAATAAGGTGATTCATTAAATGCTTAAATTACAATTCAAACGTAGAATTACAATCCAAATAGTGAAATCTATTACAATGAAATGCTTATTTTCATGGCATCAAATAGACAAAAATCTAAAGTGCAACACACACCTGAACACTGTTAATCTAAACACAATTGCTATTCAACTGCATTATGTATATAGAAACAACTGAGATTTCTGATTGTTTTGTTATGATTTTATAATCAATACTAATGTCAACTGCATCACTGGGATCTAAATTGAACTAATTATCCTAAAATTGCTGGTTCAAAAAATATTGGTCTCAAACAACTATCACTACATGTGCTCTTCAACTGTGTTGAGGTTTATGATGCACCTTATGATGTCTGATCTAACCAGTCTTGTTATTTTTTTTACTCCTTTTTGTTTCCCCATTTGGCCATCTTGTTGTTCACAGGTGTTTTTATGAACTTGCTTGACTTCATGTATCCTGCAATCTTCTCAAGACTCTGAAAGGGAACACAGTTATAATGGAGTTACTGGTTAATCCTTATACATTACAACTTGCATGTGACTAACTAATCTTTCTGTGTGATAAAAGCTGAATCCAAACCTCAAAGTGATCCAGGAAACATCTAAGATTTTTGTAGTCATCCAGGCATTCTGGGTCAAACATACGATGCTGATCCAACAGCTCGTACATGACAAAGTCCACAAATGTGAGCTACGGGATGAGACAGTGGGATAAGCATGTCAAATTATTTCGGACTATTTTAAATGGACAAAGTAAATGTGTTTTTGTGTACATAATACTTATTTACCTTGTCCCCAGCAAACCACTTCCTGTCACCAAGGAAGTCAGAGAACTGTTTTAGAGTTCCTGGCAGTTTCTCAATGTAACACGATTTGCCTTTGTCCTTTAATCACATTCAAAAAAGGATTACAAATCATGTTACCTTTTAAATTAACGAAACATTTTTATTATTAGTTAATCATTTCTAACTGTAATATATACATTTATACAATCAAATCACTCACAAAGTCTCCATAGCAGAGCTGGACAAAACCATTGCGGAAGTCCATCGCCTGGTTTTCCATGATGTCAACTCTCACCTGCTCTTCTTCAGTTTCCCCACCTAGAAAAATTAGATGGAGATGTTTTACTTTACTTGGACGACTGTTTACAGTGAAACAAAAAGAAGGAATGAACGAATCAAGTTCTCACAGAGGTTGTTTTTGCGGGCGATGTATCTCATTATGGCATTGCTTTGGACTACCTTTGTGTCACCATCCTCCAGGTAGGGCAACTGTGGTGAATAAAGGTGATGGTTAGTTATTGCATGTTATATTGCACAATTAATACTACAGTGTAACTTACATTAGGAAAGTCCATCCCAAGCTTCTCTTTCTCATTGAACCAACAGCTTTTGTCATAGTTGGGAGCTGAAAGACAAGAATGTAAAATCAACTCGCCTCGTCACTGTGCTTTTTATATGGAAGATGTCTGTTGAGCAATGATGACCATATCTCACTTACCATCACCACAAGAATAGAACTTCTCCTCATACTTAGTACCAGTGTATTCCAACAGCAGACGGATTGGTTGAGCAAGCTGTATATGAAATAATAATAGCCATGGAATGCTATATAACTTCAGCTTGCTGAAAAATGTTTTTCACTCATGAAGTGATTAACAGAGGGTCGAGACTTCACAATGCATTTGATAATAATGGTAATGTTCTTATTTGCATATGAGGTGGCACTTATTGGACAAATACCTAACTGATATGTGGAAATATTGCAACGGATCTGCTGTAGATTTACAAATTATTATGAAGCATACAGTAAAATAATAATCACTCCAGCGGCCGGCTGCAGCCTTAAAAATGTTTTTTTCTTGAAGACATAACTTTTTAATGTCAAAACTTGTATTAGTCTCATTTGAAATCCGAAAAATTAAGAATGATTCTCGGACCAACCAGCAGTTAGCCGAGGGATATGGTAGTTTTTAGCCTGTCAAATGTTTGTGCAGTTTGCTGTGCCCCATTTTGATAGTTTCCCCCATACATTGAGACAAACAAGGCGCGTGAATGTTTTGTGACTACAAAATGTAGTTAATATTTGGTTGCTAAAGAATCGCAAGCTCTTAAACATAACAACAATGTTAAAACTGACATTAGGTCTTATAAACTAAAACAACAGATCAAGTGTAACGTAACCACACCCGAAACGGCTTCAAATAAACTGACAAAACTGGAATCAAAGTAACGCATCTGTGACGATGGCGAGACACTTCAAACGACAAAAAGTATCAAACTCATGTGCACCTCTGACTTTGCCAAACTAACAGTTAATTTCTAGAGTGTCAACTTGCAGTCCAAAAAATATGTTAATTCTAAACATGCTGCAAATATGGATTAGGTTTGACCGTTTTTAGACATGACAAACCACATTACTTATATTCGTGATAACTGCATGACTTTTAGCCTACGAGCAAACGACGAACAACAAAAAAAAATCGTCGAAATCAAATAAATATCAATCAAATGTTCAACAACAGTTAAAATTACGACTGTTTCTCACCCCGCGTATATCCCAGTATGCCAACTTCATTGCCATCTTGCAGCAAGAGCTTGGACTGTGCAGCGTTTCTGCTTCGAAGTGTATGCAGGTCAGAGAGTCTGCAGCGGAATGGAGGAGGGGCGTGCGTACACCACTCAAGTTAAAGGGATACACCCACACGATTATTGTTAAAGGGTTAGTTCACCCAAAAATGAAAATTAAGTCATTAATTACTCGCCCCCATGCTGTTCCAACCCCGTAAGACCTTCGTTCATCTTCGGAACACAAATAAAAATATTTTTGATTGAATCTGAGAGCTGGATCAGTCCTAGATAGACTGCCTAAGGGACTGGCTCTTGACGCCCCATAAAGTCATTAAAGAAAAGGTTTAAATATTCCATGTGCCTACAGCGGCTCAATTATAAGTTTATCAAGCGACGAGACTACTTTTTGTGCGAAAAAAACATAAATAAAGACTTTATTTCACTATTCCATTACTTCCTTATGGGCGCATGCGCGAGAACAGAGACGAGGACGTTCTCATTCGACTACTTCTTGTTACCGGCTGCTCACCGCTTAGGAGTTTTACCGCCAATCAATTTAGTTGTAATTTCCTTTGCATTACATTTCACTCAAACAATTTTATTGAATTATACTAGTCATTTATGTTTTTATTTAGCCTATCTAAGTAATGTATACTTCATCATGTCATATGTTAAAGCATGATGTGAATGCAAAGACCTCAATACTTGGTAGACAATACACAATGACGGTAACATTTGATGGATCGTTTTTGTGTTTGAATGTGTCATTTTGAGCAGAAAATTTCCTCAAAATGTCACAAAATGGCAAGTTACTAATCCTGACAACAAAATCAATGATAGAACAGTGTAAATACAGCTGGAAACCAGTGAAAAATGAACCTCATTAATTATTCAAGGTCCAGTGCATGATGGGAACCCCAGTATCAGAAAAGTTGAGTAATTTTTACTTTATTTTATTGAGTTCATATTTATGCTTTCATTTCTACTCGCTTGAAGTACTGATATGGAATTTACTTCGTTTTTTTTTTATATTCTTGCCTGAACTAACTTTTTCTTGTAAATTACATTGGGTTTTTTTCAGTAGTATTTACCTTACCAAAAAATCTTTTTTTTCAGTGCTCTTAGTTGTTTTTTTGTTTTTGCCAACTTAGGGTATCTTATAATTTTTAATGAAGATAATGCAATCATGATGACCATGCCGATTATGACTTACAGTCCCTCATTGGTGCCATACACTGCAGACTGCATGTTCCCATCAAGGCCTCAATGAAGGGATTTCCCATCAAGGCACACAATGAAATGAGCTTTAAGCCTGAGGGTTGCACCTGACAGGGCCTGTGACATTGCATGTGCCATATTACACAACATTGCCAACATCAGAAAAAGAAAAAAAAAAGTTTAATTAAGCCTAAAATAAAAGACAAGACAAATTTGCAAAACTCTTATTTGCTTAGAGTTTTATTTCAATAGTTCTTTGTAAAGGAAAAGCCAGTTATTCAGTCATCTTTTTAAAAGAGATATTATGCAAGGTCAGCAATAGTACTCTGTGTGAAATAGTGTATTTTACTCTGAAGTTTATTTTGAAGCAACTATTTCTAGTGCATTTTTTCTAGTTTTTTTTCTAAATAGGCTACTATATTTTCTGTTGAAGACTCATATAGGGAACACATTTCACCCTGTGTCGTTTGTGTCACACACCCCTCATGCAACAAATAAAAAAGGAAAATTTGTCTCTACACTGCCCACCCCTGTATCACTGCTGTGTGCAGACTCTGTATGCCTTTCTGTACATGTGGACTCCTGTCAGAAATAAAGGGCATAGGCACAAGTATAAATCAATTAAAGCCATCAATTAAATTAAAGTACTTCCTCCAAAGAACAGTCATCTGAGAAGTTTTCTTCACTCCCCAGTGCAATGTGATTAACAACTCATGGCAAAATATTTTTACATTAACATAAGTTTATCAGTTTTTACTTTCACAAGACTTAATGAATGATTTACACAGTTTTGTTCTGCTTGTCTCCTGCAGTGAAACTGAATGATGACTGGGGTTGCATTACGCCTGGCCTGAGATCTGCTTTTGGGTTCCACAGACTGAAAGTCAAACAGGTTCGGAATGTCACAAGGCTGAGGAAATTATTTTAAGTTCACAACTATCACTTTGTAATAACACTGCTGACAGTAATTTTGGTTCTTTGCAGGCACCTCGGTAAGCTGAAATACAAGTTTGAACAAGAAAAAAAAAAGCCTCCTGTAGACCTGAAAATCATTGAAGTGCCTGGACCATCCACCAGTAAAGAGGAAAAACAAACAGAAAATTGTACTTTTCTAACTCGTGAACCTCACGTCCTTTGTGAAGATTTTATTAATGATTGCATTTTATGTTGCAGCAAGTAGGTGCGGTCACATTTGTGAAATTCGTGAAATTACACAGGCAAAAAAGTCCATTGACATAACTTAACTTAATTTTTTTTTTAATAAATGTGATATGTTTCCATGCATTTTGTTGAGATGTCTTTTCTTGTATACCCTATTGTGTATACAGTGATTATTCATGTTGCTTATGTATTATACTATTTGTTTGTGTATTCTATTCATTGATATTAATCTATTACTAGCTTCTTTTCCCAAGTGCATGAAAGTGTATGTATTAAAATGGATCTAAAATATGTAATAAACAATTCTTACCTTGTATTTGGTTGTTTGTTTATAATAATAGAAGTTAATGCTAACCATAGTAACAACATGAACTAATAATAAATAAATAAATAAAAATTGGTTCCTGGAGGCACCCAAAGCGGTTCCACACAGTGCCTAATATAAGAGTTCCTCAGGAAACCTGTGTGGTTCCTCAGAGAACTGCCCCCTTTTTAAATGGTTCCTAGAGGATCTACAGACGGTTCCGCCGGCGTGGCAAAGTGAAGAACCCCAAAAGGTTCCTTCAGACACCTTTTCTTTTTACAGTGCACTATTTGTCCAATAACCCACTATTTTTATAATGGCATAAATGCTACGTGGGATCTCAATATCTCGGCTCAGGAAGGGTCTAGAGACTCCGTTTTTGCACTCAGGTCTAAGTCCCATGGCTTTCCAGAAGATTGGAAAAACTTATTTTTTCGCACCAAAAAAAAAACAAAAAACGAAAGGGGTACCTAGAGACTAGAGCCTCCATTTTTGCACTTAGGTTTAAGTCTCATGGCCCTCTATCAGAATCCAGAGTGTTGAGAAGATTGGAGAAACTTAATTTTTCGCCCGAAAAACAAAAACAAAAGGGGTACCACTGTCGTTTTTTTTTTCGGGTCGAATTTTTGAGTTTTGATATCTCAGCTCTGGAAGGGTCTAGAGCCTCAATTTTTGCACTCAGGTCTAAGTCTCATGGCCCTCTATCAGAATCCAGAGTTTTGAGAAGATTGGAGAAACTTAATTTTTCGCCCGAAAAACAAAAACAAAAGGGGTACCACTGTCGTTTTTTTTTTCGGGTCGAATTTTTGAGTTTCGATATCTCAGCTATGGAAGGGTCTAGAGCCTCCATTTTTGCACTCAGGTCTAAGTCTCATGGCCCTCTATCAGAATCCAGAGTTTTGAGAAGATTGGAGAAACTTAATTTTTCGCCCGAAAAAAAAAAACGAAAGGGGTACCACTGTCGTTTTTTTTTTCGGGTCGAATTTTTGAGTTTCGATATCTCAGCTCTGGAAGGGTCTAGAGCCTCCATTTTTGCACTCAGGTCTAAGTCTCATGGCCCTCTATCAGAATCCAGAGTTTTGAGAAGATGGGAGAAACTTAATTTTTCGCCCGAAAAAAAAAAAACGAAAGGGGTACCACTGTCGTTTTTTTTTTCGGGTCGAATTTTTGAGTTTCAATATCTCAGCTCTGGAAGGGTCTAGAGCCTCCATTTTTGCACTCAGGTCTAAGTCTCATGGCCCTCTATCAGAATCCAGAGTTTTGAGAAGATTGGAGAAATGTAATTTTTCGCCCGAAAAAAAACAAAAAACGAAAGGGGTACCACTGTCGTTTTTTTTTCGGGTCGAATTTTTGAGTTTCGATATCTCAGCTCTGGAAGGGTCTAGAACCTCCATTTTTGCACTCAGGTTTAAGTCTCATGGCCCTCTATAAGAATCCAGAGTTTTGAGAAGATTGGAGACACTTCATTTTTCGCCCCAAAAAAAAAACATAAGGGGTACCACTGTCGTTTTTTTTTTCGGCTCGAAATTTTGAGATTCGATATCTCAGCTCTGGAAGGGTCTAGAGCCTCCATTTTTGCACTCAGGTTTAAGTCTCATGGCCCTCTATCAGAATCCAGAGTTTTGAGAAGATTGGAGACACTTCATTTTTCGCCCAAAAAAAAAAAAAAAACGTAAGGGGTACCACTGTCGTTTTTTTTTCGGGTCGAAATTTTGAGATTCGATATCTCAGCTCTGGAAGGGTCTAGAGCCTCCATTTTTGCACTCAGGTCTAAGTCTCATGGCCCTCTACCAGAATCCAGAGTTTTGAGAAGATTGGAGAAACTTAATTTTTCGCCCGAAAAAAAAAAACGTAAGGGGGAACCACTGTCGTTTTTTTTCGGGTCGAAATTTTGAGATTCGATATCTCAGCTCTGGAAGGGTCTAGAGCCTCCATTTTTGCACTCAGGTTTAAGTCTCATGGCCCTCTATCAGAATCCAGAGTTTTGAGAAGATTGGAGAAACTTCATTTTTCGCCCAAAAAAAAAAACGTAAGGGGTACCACTGTCGTTTTTTTTTCGGGTCGAAATTTTGAGATTCGATATCTCAGCTCTGGAAGGGTCTAGAGCCTCCATTTTTGCACTCAGGTTTAAGTCTCATGGCCCTCTATCAGAATCCAGAGTTTTGAGAAGATTGGAGAAACTTAATTTTTCGCCCAAAAAAAAAAAACGTAAGGGGTACCACTGTCGTTTTTTTTTTCGGGTCGAAATTTTGAGATTCGATATCTCAGCTCTGGAAGGGTCTAGAGCCTCCATTTTTGCACTCAGGTTTAAGTCTCATGGCCCTCTATAAGAATCCAGAGTTTTGAGAAGATTGGAGACACTTCATTTTTCGCCCCAAAAAAAAAACATAAGGGGTACCACTGTCGTTTTTTTTTTCGGCTCGAAATTTTGAGATTCGATATCTCAGCTCTGGAAGGGTCTAGAGCCTCCATTTTTGCACTCAGGTTTAAGTCTCATGACCCTCTATCAGAATCCAGAGTTTTGAGAAGATTGGAGACACTTCATTTTTCGCCCAAAAAAAAAAAAAAAACGTAAGGGGTACCACTGTCGTTTTTTTTTCGGGTCGAAATTTTGAGATTCGATATCTCAGCTCTGGAAGGGTCTAGAGCCTCCATTTTTGCACTCAGGTCTAAGTCTCATGGCCCTCTATCAGAATCCAGAGTTTTGAGAAGATTGGAGAAACTTCATTTTTCGCCCAAAAAAAAAAACGTAAGGGGTACCACTGTCGTTTTTTTTTCGGGTCGAAATTTTGAGATTCGATATCTCAGCTCTGGAAGGGTCTAGAGCCTCCATTTTTGCACTCAGGTTTAAGTCTCATGGCCCTCTATCAGAATCCAGAGTTTTGAGAAGATTGGAGACACTTCATTTTTCGCCCAAAAAAAAAAAACGTAAGGGGTACCACTGTCGTTTTTTTTTCGGGTCGAAATTTTGAGATTCGATATCTCAGCTCTGGAAGGGTCTAGAGCCTCCATTTTTGCACTCAGGTTTAAGTCTCATGGCCCTCTATCAGAATCCAGAGTTTTGAGAAGATTGGAGACACTTCATTTTTCGCCCCAAAAAAAAAAAAAACGTAAGGGGTACCACTGTCGTTTTTTTTCGGGTCGAAATTTTGAGATTCGATATCTCAGCTCTGGAAGGGTCTAGAGCCTCCATTTTTGCACTCAGGTTTAAGTCTCATGGCCCTCTATCAGAATCCAGAGTTTTGAGAAGATTGGAGAAACTTCATTTTTCGCCCAAAAAAAAAAACGTAAGGGGTACCACTGTCGTTTTTTTTTCGGGTCGAAATTTTGAGATTCGATATCTCAGCTCTGGAAGGGTCTAGAGCCTCCATTTTTGCACTCAGGTTTAAGTCTCATGGCCCTCTATCAGAATCCAGAGTTTTGAGAAGATTGGAGAAACTTAATTTTTCGCCCAAAAAAAAAAAAACGTAAGGGGTACCACTGTCGTTTTTTTTTTCGGGTCGAAATTTTGAGATTCGATATCTCAGCTCTGGAAGGGTCTAGAGCCTCCATTTTTGCACTCAGGTTTAAGTCTCATGGCCCTCTATAAGAATCCAGAGTTTTGAGAAGATTGGAGACACTTTATTTTTCGCCCCAAAAAAAAAACATAAGGGGTACCACTGTCGTTTTTTTTTTCGGCTCGAAATTTTGAGATTCGATATCTCAGCTCTGGAAGGGTCTAGAGCCTCCATTTTTGCACTCAGGTTTAAGTCTCATGGCCCTCTATCAGAATCCAGAGTTTTGAGAAGATTGGAGACACTTCATTTTTCGCCCAAAAAAAAAAAAAAACGTAAGGGGTACCACTGTCGTTTTTTTTTCGGGTCGAAATTTTGAGATTCGATATCTCAGCTCTGGAAGGGTCTAGAGCCTCCATTTTTGCACTCAGGTCTAAGTCTCATGGCCCTCTATCAGAATCCAGAGTTTTGAGAAGATTGGAGAAACTTCATTTTTCGCCCAAAAAAAAAAACGTAAGGGGTACCACTGTCGTTTTTTTTTCGGGTCGAAATTTTGAGATTCGATATCTCAGCTCTGGAAGGGTCTAGAGCCTCCATTTTTGCACTCAGGTTTAAGTCTCATGGCCCTCTATCAGAATCCAGAGTTTTGAGAAGATTGGAGAAACTTCATTTTTCGCCCAAAAAAAAAAACGTAAGGGGTACCACTGTCGTTTTTTTTTCGGGTCGAAATTTTGAGATTCGATATCTCAGCTCTGGAAGGGTCTAGAGCCTCCATTTTTGCACTCAGGTTTAAGTCTCATGGCCCTCTATCAGAATCCAGAATTTTGAGAAGATTGGAGAAACTTAATTTTTCGCCCAAAAAAAAAAAAAACGTAAGGGGTACCACTGTCGTTTTTTTTTTCGGGTCGAAATTTTGAGATTCGATATCTCAGCTCTGGAAGGGTCTAGAGCCTCCATTTTTGCACTCAGGTTTAAGTCTCATGGCCCTCTATCAGAATCCAGAGTTTTGAGAAGATTGGAGACACTTCATTTTTCACCCAAAAAAAAAACCGTAAGGGGTACCACTGTCGGTTTTTTTTCAGGTTGAAATTTTGAGATTCGATATCTCAGCTCTGGAAGGGTCTAGAGCCTCCATTTTTGCACTCAGGTTTAAGTCTCATGGCCCTCTATCAGAATCCAGAGTTTTGAGAAGATTGGAGACACTTCATTTTTCGCCCAAAAAAAAAAAAACGTAAGGGGTACCACTGTCGTTTTTTTTTCGGGTCGAAATTTTGAGATTCGATATCTCAGCTCTGGAAGGGTCTAGAGCCTCCATTTTTGCACTCAGGTTTAAGTCTCATGGCCCTCTATCAGAATCCAGAGTTTTGAGAAGATTGGAGACACTTCATTTTTCGCCCCCAAAAAAAAAAAAACGTAAGGGGTACCACTGTCGTTTTTTTTCGGGTCGAAATTTTGAGATTCGATATCTCAGCTCTGGAAGGGTCTAGAGCCTCCATTTTTGCACTCAGGTTTAAGTCTCATGGCCCTCTATCAGAATCCAGAGTTTTGAGAAGATTGGAGAAACTTCATTTTTCGCCCAAAAAAAAACAACGTAAGGGGTACCACTGTCGTTTTTTTTTCGGGTCGAAATTTTGAGATTCGATATCTCAGCTCTGGAAGGATCTAGAGCCTCCATTTTTGCACTCAGGTTTAAGTCTCATGGCCCTCTATCAGAATCCAGAGTTTTGAGAAGATTGGAGAAACTTCATTTTTCGCCCAAAAAAAAAAACGTAAGGGGTACCACTGTCGTTTTTTTTTCGGGTCGAAATTTTGAGATTCGATATCTCAGCTCTGGAAGGGTCTAGAGCCTCCATTTTTGCACTCAGGTTTAAGTCTCATGGCCCTCTATCAGAATCCAGAATTTTGAGAAGATTGAAGAAACTTCATTTTTCGCCCCAAAAAAAAAACATAAGGGGTACCACTGTCGTTTTTTTTTCGGGTCGAAATTTTGAGATTCGATATCTCAGCTCTGGAAGGGTCTAGAGCCTCCATTTTTGCACTCAGGTTTAAGTCTCATGGCCCTCTATCAGAATCCAGAGTTTTGAGAAGATTGGAGACACTTCATTTTTCGCCCCAAAAAAAAAAAAACGTAAGGGGTACCACTGTCGTTTTTTTTCGGGTCGAAATTTTGAGATTCGATATCTCAGCTCTGGAAGGGTCTAGAGCCTCCATTTTTGCACTCAGGTTTAAGTCGCATGGCCCTCTATCAGAATCCAGAGTTTTGAGAAGATTGGAGAAACTTCATTTTTCGCCCAAAAAAACAAAAAAAAAACGAAAGGGGTACCACTGTCGTTTTTTTTTTCGGGTCGAAATTTTGAGATTCGATATCTCAGCTCTGGAAGGGTCTAGAGCCTCCATTTTTGCACTCAGGTCTAAGTCTCATGGCCCTCTATCAGAATCCAGAGTTTTGAGAAGATTGGAGAAACTTCATTTTTCGCCCCAAAAAAAAAACGTAAGGGGTACCACTGTCGTTTTTTTTCGGGTCGAAATTTTGAGATTCGATATCTCAGCTCTGGAAGGGTCTAGAGCCTCCATTTTTGCACTCAGGTCTAAGTCTCATGGCCCTCTACCAGAATCCAGAGTTTTGAGAAGATTGGAGAAACTTAATTTTTCGCCCGAAAAAAAAAACGTAAGGGGTACCACTGTCGTTTTTTTTCGGGTCGAAATTTTGAGATTCGATATCTCAGCTCTGGAAGGGTCTAGAGCCTCCATTTTTGCACTCAGGTTTAAGTCTCATGGCCCTCTATCAGAATCCAGAGTTTTGAGAAGATTGGAGAAACTTCATTTTTCGCCCAAAAAAAAAAAACGTAAGGGGTACCACTGTCGTTTTTTTTTCGGGTCGAAATTTTGAGATTCGATATCTCAGCTCTGGAAGGGTCTAGAGCCTCCATTTTTGCACTCAGGTTTAAGTCTCATGGCCCTCTATCAGAATCCAGAATTTTGAGAAGATTGGAGAAACTTAATTTTTCACCCAAAAAAAAAAAAACGTAAGGGGTACCACTGTCGTTTTTTTTTCGGGTCGAAATTTTGAGATTCGATATCTCAGCTCTGGAAGGGTCTAGAGCCTCCATTTTTGCACTCAGGTTTAAGTCTCATGGCCCTCTATCAGAATCCAGAGTTTTGAGAAGATTGGAGACACTTCATTTTTCACCCAAAAAAAAAACCGTAAGGGGTACCACTGTCGGTTTTTTTTCAGGTTGAAATTTTGAGATTCGATATCTCAGCTCTGGAAGGGTCTAGAGCCTCCATTTTTGCACTCAGGTTTAAGTCTCATGGCCCTCTATCAGAATCCAGAGTTTTGAGAAGATTGGAGACACTTCATTTTTCGCCCAAAAAAAAAAAAAAAACGTAAGGGGTACCACTGTCGGTTTTTTTTCGGGTCGAAATTTTGAGATTCGATATCTCAGCTCTGGAAGGGTCTAGAGCCTCCATTTTTGCACTCAGGTCTAAGTCTCATGGCCCTCTACCAGAATCCAGAGTTTTGAGAAGATTGGAGAAACTTAATTTTTCGCCCGAAAAAAAAAAAACGTAAGGGGTACCACTGTCGTTTTTTTTTCGGGTCGAAATTTTGAGATTCGATATCTCAGCTCTGGAAGGATCTAGAGCCTCCATTTTTGCACTCAGGTTTAAGTCGCATGGCCCTCTATCAGAATCCAGAGTTTTGAGAAGATTGGAGAAACTTCATTTTTCGCCCAAAAAAAAAACAAAAAAAAACGAAAGGGGTACGTACCACTGTCGTTTTTTTTTTCGGGTCGAAATTTTGAGATTCGATATCTCAGCTCTGGAAGGGTCTAGAGCCTCCATTTTTGCACTCAGGTTTAAGTCTCATGGCCCTCTATCAGAATCCAGAGTTTTGAGAAGATTGGAGACACTTCATTTTTCGCCCAAAAAAAAAAAAACGTAAGGGGTACCACTGTCGTTTTTTTTTCGGGTCGAAATTTTGAGATTCGATATCTCAGCTCTGGAAGGGTCTAGAGCCTCCATTTTTGCACTCAGGTTTAAGTCTCATGGCCCTCTATCAGAATCCAGAGTTTTGAGAAGATTGGAGACACTTCATTTTTCGCCCCAAAAAAAAAAAAACGTAAGGGGTACCACTGTCGTTTTTTTTCGGGTCGAAATTTTGAGATTCGATATCTCAGCTCTGGAAGGGTCTAGAGCCTCCATTTTTGCACTCAGGTTTAAGTCTCATGGCCCTCTATCAGAATCCAGAGTTTTGAGAAGATTGGAGAAACTTCATTTTTCGCCCAAAAAAAAAAACGTAAGGGGTACCACTGTCGTTTTTTTTTCGGGTCGAAATTTTGAGATTCGATATCTCAGCTCTGGAAGGGTCTAGAGCCTCCATTTTTGCACTCAGGTTTAAGTCTCATGGCCCTCTATCAGAATCCAGAGTTTTGAGAAGATTGGAGAAACTTAATTTTTCGCCCAAAAAAAAAAAAACGTAAGGGGTACCACTGTCGTTTTTTTTTTCGGGTCGAAATTTTGAGATTCGATATCTCAGCTCTGGAAGGGTCTAGAGCCTCCATTTTTGCACTCAGGTTTAAGTCTCATGGCCCTCTATAAGAATCCAGAGTTTTGAGAAGATTGGAGACACTTCATTTTTCGCCCCAAAAAAAAAACATAAGGGGTACCACTGTCGTTTTTTTTTTCGGGTCGAAATTTTGAGATTCGATATCTCAGCTCTGGAAGGGTCTAGAGCCTCCATTTTTGCACTCAGGTTTAAGTCTCATGGCCCTCTATCAGAATCCAGAGTTTTGAGAAGATTGGAGACACTTCATTTTTCGCCCCAAAAAAAAAAAAACGTAAGGGGTACCACTGTCGTTTTTTTTCGGGTCGAAATTTTGAGATTCGATATCTCAGCTCTGGAAGGGTCTAGAGCCTCCATTTTTGCACTCAGGTTTAAGTCGCATGGCCCTCTATCAGAATCCAGAGTTTTGAGAAGATTGGAGAAACTTCATTTTTCGCCCAAAAAAACAAAAAAAAAACGAAAGGGGTACCACTGTCGTTTTTTTTTTCGGGTCGAAATTTTGAGATTCGATATCTCAGCTCTGGAAGGGTCTAGAGCCTCCATTTTTGCACTCAGGTCTAAGTCTCATGGCCCTCTATCAGAATCCAGAGTTTTGAGAAGATTGGAGAAACTTCATTTTTCGCCCCAAAAAAAAAACGTAAGGGGTACCACTGTCGTTTTTTTTCGGGTCGAAATTTTGAGATTCGATATCTCAGCTCTGGAAGGGTCTAGAGCCTCCATTTTTGCACTCAGGTCTAAGTCTCATGGCCCTCTACCAGAATCCAGAGTTTTGAGAAGATTGGAGAAACTTAATTTTTCGCCCGAAAAAAAAAACGTAAGGGGTACCACTGTCGTTTTTTTTCGGGTCGAAATTTTGAGATTCGATATCTCAGCTCTGGAAGGGTCTAGAGCCTCCATTTTTGCACTCAGGTTTAAGTCTCATGGCCCTCTATCAGAATCCAGAGTTTTGAGAAGATTGGAGAAACTTCATTTTTCGCCCAAAAAAAAAAAACGTAAGGGGTACCACTGTCGTTTTTTTTTCGGGTCGAAATTTTGAGATTCGATATCTCAGCTCTGGAAGGGTCTAGAGCCTCCATTTTTGCACTCAGGTTTAAGTCTCATGGCCCTCTATCAGAATCCAGAATTTTGAGAAGATTGGAGAAACTTAATTTTTCACCCAAAAAAAAAAAAACGTAAGGGGTACCACTGTCGTTTTTTTTTCGGGTCGAAATTTTGAGATTCGATATCTCAGCTCTGGAAGGGTCTAGAGCCTCCATTTTTGCACTCAGGTTTAAGTCTCATGGCCCTCTATCAGAATCCAGAGTTTTGAGAAGATTGGAGACACTTCATTTTTCACCCAAAAAAAAAACCGTAAGGGGTACCACTGTCGGTTTTTTTTTTCAGGTTGAAATTTTGAGATTCGATATCTCAGCTCTGGAAGGGTCTAGAGCCTCCATTTTTGCACTCAGGTTTAAGTCTCATGGCCCTCTATCAGAATCCAGAGTTTTGAGAAGATTGGAGACACTTCATTTTTCGCCCAAAAAAAAAAAAAAAACGTAAGGGGTACCACTGTCGGTTTTTTTTCGGGTCGAAATTTTGAGATTCGATATCTCAGCTCTGGAAGGGTCTAGAGCCTCCATTTTTGCACTCAGGTCTAAGTCTCATGGCCCTCTACCAGAATCCAGAGTTTTGAGAAGATTGGAGAAACTTAATTTTTCGCCCGAAAAAAAAAAAACGTAAGGGGTACCACTGTCGTTTTTTTTTCGGGTCGAAATTTTGAGATTCGATATCTCAGCTCTGGAAGGATCTAGAGCCTCCATTTTTGCACTCAGGTTTAAGTCGCATGGCCCTCTATCAGAATCCAGAGTTTTGAGAAGATTGGAGAAACTTCATTTTTCGCCCAAAAAAAAAACAAAAAAAAACGAAAGGGGTACGTACCACTGTCGTTTTTTTTTTCGGGTCGAAATTTTGAGATTCGATATCTCAGCTCTGGAAGGGTCTAGAGCCTCCATTTTTGCACTCAGGTTTAAGTCTCATGGCCCTCTATCAGAATCCAGAGTTTTGAGAAGATTGGAGACACTTCATTTTTCGCCCAAAAAAAAAAAAAACGTAAGGGGTACCACTGTCGTTTTTTTTTCGGGTCGAAATTTTGAGATTCGATATCTCAGCTCTGGAAGGGTCTAGAGCCTCCATTTTTGCACTCAGGTTTAAGTCTCATGGCCCTCTATCAGAATCCAGAGTTTTGAGAAGATTGGAGACACTTCATTTTTCGCCCCAAAAAAAAAAAACGTAAGGGGTACCACTGTCGTTTTTTTTCGGGTCGAAATTTTGAGATTCGATATCTCAGCTCTGGAAGGGTCTAGAGCCTCCATTTTTGCACTCAGGTTTAAGTCTCATGGCCCTCTATCAGAATCCAGAGTTTTGAGAAGATTGGAGAAACTTCATTTTTCGCCCAAAAAAAAAAAACGTAAGGGGTACCACTGTCGTTTTTTTTTCGGGTCGAAATTTTGAGATTCGATATCTCAGCTCTGGAAGGGTCTAGAGCCTCCATTTTTGCACTCAGGTTTAAGTCTCATGGCCCTCTATCAGAATCCAGAGTTTTGAGAAGATTGGAGAAACTTAATTTTTCGCCCAAAAAAAAAAAAACGTAAGGGGTACCACTGTCGTTTTTTTTTTCGGGTCGAAATTTTGAGATTCGATATCTCAGCTCTGGAAGGGTCTAGAGCCTCCATTTTTGCACTCAGGTTTAAGTCTCATGGCCCTCTATAAGAATCCAGAGTTTTGAGAAGATTGGAGACACTTCATTTTTCGCCCCAAAAAAAAAACATAAGGGGTACCACTGTCGTTTTTTTTTTCGGCTCGAAATTTTGAGATTCGATATCTCAGCTCTGGAAGGGTCTAGAGCCTCCATTTTTGCACTCAGGTTTAAGTCTCATGGCCCTCTATCAGAATCCAGAGTTTTGAGAAGATTGGAGACACTTCATTTTTCGCCCCAAAAAAAAAAAAAAAACGTAAGGGGTACCACTGTCGTTTTTTTTTCGGGTCGAAATTTTGAGATTCGATATCTCAGCTCTGGAAGGGTCTAGAGCCTCCATTTTTGCACTCAGGTCTAAGTCTCATGGCCCTCTATCAGAATCCAGAGTTTTGAGAAGATTGGAGAAACTTCATTTTTCGCCCAAAAAAAAAAACGTAAGGGGTACCACTGTCGTTTTTTTTTCGGGTCGAAATTTTGAGATTCGATATCTCAGCTCTGGAAGGGTCTAGAGCCTCCATTTTTGCACTCAGGTTTAAGTCTCATGGCCCTCTATCAGAATCCAGAGTTTTGAGAAGATTGGAGAAACTTCATTTTTCGCCCAAAAAAAAAAACGTAAGGGGTACCACTGTCGTTTTTTTTTCGGGTCGAAATTTTGAGATTCGATATCTCAGCTCTGGAAGGGTCTAGAGCCTCCATTTTTGCACTCAGGTTTAAGTCTCATGGCCCTCTATCAGAATCCAGAATTTTGAGAAGATTGGAGAAACTTAATTTTTCGCCCAAAAAAAAAAAAACGTAAGGGGTACCACTGTCGTTTTTTTTTTCGGGTCGAAATTTTGAGATTCGATATCTCAGCTCTGGAAGGGTCTAGAGCCTCCATTTTTGCACTCAGGTTTAAGTCTCATGGCCCTCTATCAGAATCCAGAGTTTTGAGAAGATTGGAGACACTTCATTTTTCACCCAAAAAAAAAACCGTAAGGGGTACCACTGTCGGTTTTTTTTCAGGTTGAAATTTTGAGATTCGATATCTCAGCTCTGGAAGGGTCTAGAGCCTCCATTTTTGCACTCAGGTTTAAGTCTCATGGCCCTCTATCAGAATCCAGAGTTTTGAGAAGATTGGAGACACTTCATTTTTCGCCCAAAAAAAAAAAAAACGTAAGGGGTACCACTGTCGTTTTTTTTTTTCGGGTCGAAATTTTGAGATTCGATATCTCAGCTCTGGAAGGGTCTAGAGCCTCCATTTTTGCACTCAGGTTTAAGTCTCATGGCCCTCTATCAGAATCCAGAGTTTTGAGAAGATTGGAGACACTTCATTTTTCACCCAAAAAAAAAAACGTAAGGGGTACCACTGTCGTTTTTTTTTTTCAGGTCGAAATTTTGAGATTCTATATCTCAGCTCTGGAAGGGTCTAGAGCCTCCATTTTTGCACTCAGGTTTAAGTCTCATGGCCCTCTATCAGAATCCAGAGTTTTGAGAAGATTGGAGACACTTTATTTTTCGCCCAAAAAAAAAAAACATAAGGGGTACCACTGTCGTTTTTTTTTCAGGTCGAAATTTTGAGATTCGATATCTCTGCTCTGGAAGGGTCTAGAGCCTCCATTTTTGCACTCAGGTTTAAGTCTCATGGCCCTCTATCAGAATCCAGAGTTTTGAGAAGATTGGAGACACTTCATTTTTCACCCAAAAAAAAAAAAAAAACGTAAGGGGTACCACTGTCGTTTTTTTTTTCGGGTCGAAATTTTGAGATTCGATATCTCAGCTCTGGAAGGGTCTAGAGCCTCCATTTTTGCACTCAGGTTTAAGTCTCATGGCCCTCTATCAGAATCCAGAGTTTTGAGAAGATTGGAGAAACTTCATTTTTCGCCCAAAAAAAAAAACGTAAGGGGTACCACTGTCGTTTTTTTTTCGGGTCGAAATTTTGAGATTCGATATCTCAGCTCTGGAAGGGTCTAGAGTCTCCATTTTTGCAGTCAGGTTTAAGTCTCATGGCCCTCTATCAGAATCCAGAGTTTTGAGAAGATTGGAGACACTTCATTTTTCGCCCAAAAAAAAAAAAAAAACGTAAGGGGTACCACTGTCGTTTTTTTTTCGGGTAGAAATTTTGAGATTCGATATCTCAGCTCTGGAAGGGTCTAGAGCCTCCATTTTTGCACTCAGGTTTAAGTCTCATGGCCCTCTATCAGAATCCAGAGTTTTGAGAAGATTGGAGACACTTCATTTTTCGCCCCAAAAAAAAAAAAAAAACGTAAGGGGTACCACTGTCGTTTTTTTTCGGGTCGAAATTTTGAGATTCGATATCTCAGCTCTGGAAGGGTCTAGAGCCTCCATTTTTGCACTCAGGTTTAAGTCTCATGGACCTCTATCAGAATCCAGAGTTTTGAGAAGATTGGAGAAACTTCATTTTTCGCCCAAAAAAAAAAATGTAAGGGGTACCACTGTTTTTTTTTTTTTTCGGCTCGAAATTTTGAGATTCGATATCTCTGCTCTGGAAGGGTCTAGAGCCTCCATTTTTACACTCAGGTTTAAGTCTCATGGCCCTCTATCAGAATCCAGAGTTTTGAAAAGATTGGAGACACTTCATTTTTCACCCAAAAAAAAAAACCGTAAGGGGTACCACTGTCGGTTTTTTTTTCGGGTCGAAATTTTGAGATTCGATATCTCAGCTCTGGAAGGGTCTAGAGCCTCCATTTTTGCACTCAGGTTTAAGTCTCTTGGCCCTCTATCAGAATCCAAAGTTTTGAGAAGATTGGAGACACTTCATTTTTCGCCCCAAAAAAAAAAAAACGTAAGGGGTACCACTGTCGTTTTTTTTTCGGGTCGAAATTTTGAGATTCCATATCTCAGCTCTGGAAGGGTCTAGAGCCTCCATTTTTGCACTCAGGTTTAAGTCTCATGGCCCTCTATCAGAATCCAGAGTTTTGAGAAGAATGGAGACACTTTATTTTTCGCCCAAAAAAAAAAAAACGTAAGGGGTACCACTGTCATTTTTTTTTCGGGTCGAATTTTTGAGTTTCAATATCTCAGCTCTGGAAGGGTCTAGAGCCTCCATTTTTGCACTCAGGTCTAAGTCTCATGGCCCTCTATCAGAATCCAGAGTTTTGAGAAGATTGGAGACACTTCATTTTTCACCCAAAAAAAAAAAACGTAAGGGGTACCACTGTCGTTTTTTTTTTTCAGGTCGAAATTTTGAGATTCCATATCTCAGCTCTGGAAGGGTCTAGAGCCTCCATTTTTGCACTCAGGATTAAGTCTCATGGCCCTCTATCAGAATCCAGAGTTTTGAGAAGAATGGAGACACTTTATTTTTCGCCCAAAAAAAAAACGTAAGGGGTACCACTGTCATTTTTTTTTCGGGTCGAATTTTTGAGTTTCAATATCTCAGCTCTGGAAGGGTCTAGAGCCTCCATTTTTGCACTCAGGTCTAAGTCTCATGGCCCTCTATCAGAATCCAGAGTTTTGAGAAGATTGGAGAAACTTAATTTTTCGCCCGAAAAAAAAACAAAAAACGAAAGGGGTACCACTGTCGTTTTTTTTTCGGGTCGAATTTTTGAGTTTCAATATCTCAGCTCTGGAAGGGTCTAGAGCCTCCATTTTTGCATTCAGGTCTAAGTCTCATGGCCCTCTATCAGAATCCAGAGTTTTGAGAAGATTGGAGACACTTTATTTTTCGCCCAAAAAAAAAAACATAAGGGGTACCACTGTCGTTTTTTTTTCAGGTCGAAATTTTGAGATTCGATATCTCTGCTCTGGAAGGGTCTAGAGCCTCCATTTTTGCACTCAGGTTTAAGTCTCATGGCCCTCTATCAGAATCCAGAGTTTTGAGAAGATTGGAGACACTTCATTTTTCACCCAAAAAAAAAAAAAAAACGTAAGGGGTACCACTGTCGTTTTTTTTTTTCGGGTCGAAATTTTGAGATTTGATATCTCAGCTCTGGAAGGGTCTAGAGCCTCCATTTTTGCACTCAGGTTTAAGTCTCATGGCCCTCTATCAGAATCCAGAGTTTTGAGAAGATTGGAGACACTTTATTTTTCGCCCAAAAAAAAAAACATAAGGGGTACCACTGTCGTTTTTTTTTCAGGTCGAAATTTTGAGATTCGATATCTCTGCTCTGGAAGGGTCTAGAGCCTCCATTTTTGCACTCAGGTTTAAGTCTCATGGCCCTCTATCAGAATCCAGAGTTTTGAGAAGATTGGAGACACTTCATTTTTCACCCAAAAAAAAAACGTAAGGGGTACCACTGTCATTTTTTTTTCGGGTCGAATTTTTGAGTTTCAATATCTCAGCTCTGGAAGGGTCTAGAGCCTCCATTTTTGCACTCAGGTCTAAGTCTCATGGCCCCCTATCAGAATCCAGAGTTTTGAGAAGATTGGAGAAACTTAATTTTTCGCCCGAAAAAAAAACAAAAAACGAAAGGGGTACCACTGTCGTTTTTTTTCGGGTCGAATTTTTGAGTTTCAATATCTCAGCTCTGGAAGGGTCTAGAGCCTCCATTTTTGCATTCAGGTCTAAGTCTCATGGCCCTCTATCAGAATCCAGAGTTTTGAGAAGATTGGAGAAACTTAATTTTTCGCCCGAAAAAAAAAAACGAAAGGGGTACCACTGTCGTTTTTTTTTCGGGTCGAATTTTTGAGTTTCGATATCTCAGCTCTGGAAGGGTCTAGAGCCTCCATTTTTGCACTCAGGTTTAAGTCTCATGGCCCTCTATCAGAATCCAGAGTTTTGAGAAGATTGGAGACACTTCATTTTTCACCCAAAAAAAAAAACGTAAGGGGTACCACTGTCGGTTTTTTTTTTCAGGTCGAAATTTTGAGATTCTATATCTCAGCTCTGGAAGGGTCTAGAGCCTCCATTTTTGCACTCAGGTTTAAGTCTCATGGCCCTCTATCAGAATCCAGAGTTTTGAGAAGATTGGAGACACTTTATTTTTCGCCCAAAAAAAAAAAACATAAGGGGTACCACTGTCGTTTTTTTTTCAGGTCGAAATTTTGAGATTCGATATCTCTGCTCTGGAGGGGTCTAGAGCCTCCATTTTTGCACTCAGGTTTAAGTCTCATGGCCCTCTATCAGAATCCAGAGTTTTGAGAAGATTGGAGACACTTCATTTTTCACCCAAAAAAAAAAAACGTAAGGGGTACCACTGTCGTTTTTTTTTCGGGTCGAAATTTTGAGATTTGATATCTCATTTCTGGAAGGGTCTAGAGCCTCCATTTTTGCACTCAGGTTTAAGTCTCATGGCCCTCTATCAGAATCCAGAGTTTTGAGAAGATTGGAGAAACTTCATTTTTCGCCCAAAAAAAAAACGTAAGGGGTACCACTGTCGTTTTTTTTTCGGGTCGAAATTTTGAGATTCGATATCTCAGCTCTGGAAGGGTCTAGAGCCTCCATTTTTGCACTCAGGTTTAAGTCACATGGCCCTCTATCAGAATCCAGAGTTTTGAGAAGATTGGAGACACTTCATTTTTCGCCCAAAAAAAAAAAACCGTAAGGGGTACCACTGTCGTTTTTTTTTTCGGGTAGAAATTTTGAGATTCGATATCTCAGCTCTGGAAGGGTCTAGAGCCTCCATTTTTGCACTCAGGTTTAAGTCTCATGGCCCTCTATCAGAATCCAGAGTTTTGAGAAGATTGGAGAAACTTCATTTTTCGCCCAAAAAAAAAAAAAAAAACGAAAGGGGTACCACTGTCGTTTTTTTTTTCGGGTCGAAATTTTGAGATTCGATATCTCAGCTCTGGAAGGGTCTAGAGCCTCAATTTTTGCACTCAGGTTTAAGTCTCATGGCCCTCTATCAGAATCCAGAGTTTTGAGAAGATTGGAGACACTTCATTTTTCTCCCCCCCAAAAAAAACATAAGGGGTACCACTGTCGTTTTTTTTTCGGGTCGAAATTTTGAGATTCCATATCTCAGCTCTGGAAGGGTCTAGAGCCTCCATTTTTGCACTTAGGTTTAAGTCTCATGGCCCTCTATCAGAATCCAGAGTTTTGAGAAGATTGGAGAAACTTTATTTTTCGCCCGAAAACGAAAAAAAACGAAAGGGGTAACACTGTCGTTTTTTTTCGGGTTCGAAATTTTGAGTTTCGATATCTAAGCTCTGGAAGGGTCTAGAGCCTCCATTTTTGCACTCAGGTTTAAGTCTCATGGCCCTCTATCAGAATCCAGAGTTTTGAGAAGATTGGAGAAACTTTATTTTTCGCCCGAAAACGAAAAAAAACGAAAGGGGTAACACTGTCGTTTTTTTTCGGGTCGAAATTTTGAATTTTGATATCTCAGCTCTGGAAGGGTCTAGAGCCTCCATTTTTGCACTCAGGTCAAAGTCTCACAGCCCTCTGTCAGAATCCAGAGTTTTGAGAAGATTGGAGACACTTCATTTTTCGCCCCCCCAAAAAAAACATAAGGGGTACCACTGTCGTTTTTTTTTCGGCTCAAAATTTTGAGATTTGATATCTCAGCTCTGGAAGGGTCTAGAGCCTCCATTTTTGCACTCAGGTTTAAGTCTCATGGCCCTCTATCAGAATCCAGAGTTTTTGAGAAGATTGGAGACACTTCATTTTTCGCCCCAAAAAAAAAAAACGTAAGGGGTACCACTGTCGGTTTTTTTTCAGGTTGAAATTTTGAGATTCGATATCTCAGCTCTGGAAGGGTCTAGAGCCTCCATTTTTGCACTCAGGTTTAAGTCTCATGGCCCTCTATCAGAATCCAGAGTTTTGAGAAGATTGGAGACACTTCATTTTTCGCCCAAAAAAAAAAACGTAAGGGGTACCACTGTCGTTTTTTTTTTCGGGTCGAAATTTTGAGATTCGATATCTCAGCTCTGGAAGGGTCTAGAGCCTCCATTTTTGCACTCAGGTTTAAGTCTCATGGCCCTCTATCAGAATCCAGAGTTTTGAGAAGATTGGAGACACTTCATTTTTCGCCCCCCAAAAAAAAAAAACGTAAGGGGTACCACTGTCGTTTTTTTGCGGGTCGAAATTTTGAGATTCGATATCTCAGCTCTGGAAGGGTCTAGAGCCTCCATTTTTGCACTCAGGTTTAAGTCTCATGGCCCTCTATCAGAATCCAGAGTTTTGAGAAGATTGGAGAAACTTCATTTTTCGCCCAAAAAAAAAAAACGTAAGGGGTACCACTGTCGTTTTTTTTTCGGGTCGAAATTTTGAGATTCGATATCTCAGCTCTGGAAGGATCTAGAGCCTCCATTTTTGCACTCAGGTTTAAGTCGCATGGCCCTCTATCAGAATCCAGAGTTTAGAGAAGATTGGAGAAACTTCATTTTTCGCCCAAAAAAAACAAAAAAAAACGAATGGGGTACCACTGTCGTTTTTTTTTTCGGGTCGAAATTTTGAGATTCGATATCTCAGCTCTGGAAGGGTCTAGAGCCTCCATTTTTGCAGTCAGGTTTAAGTCTCATGGCCCTCTATCAGAATCCAGAGTTTTGAAAAGATTGGAGACACTTCATTTTTCACCCAAAAAAAAAAACGTAAGGGGTACCACTGTCGTTTTTTTTTTCGGGTCGAAATTTTGAGATTCGATATCTCAGCTCTGGAAGGGTCTAGAGCCTCCATTTTTGCACTCAGGTTTAAGTCTCATGGCCCTCTATCAGAATCCAGAGTTTTGAGAAGATTGGAGACACTTCATTTTTCGCCCCCCCCCCAAAAAAAACGTAAGGGGTACCACTGTCGTTTTTTTTTCGGGTCGAAATTTTGAGATCCGATATCTCAGCTCTGGAAGGGTCTAGAGCCTCCATTTTTGCACTCAGGTTTAAGTCTCATGGCCCTCTATCAGAATCCAGAGTTTTGAGAAGATTGGAGAAACTTCATTTTTCGCCCAAAAAAAAAAAACGTAAGGGGTACCACTGTCGTTTTTTTTTTCGGGTCGAAATTTTGAGATTCGATATCTCAGCTCTGGAAGGGTCTAGAGCCTCCATTTTTACACTCAGGTTTAAGTCTCGTGGCCCTCTATCAGAATCCAGAGTTTTGAGAAGATTGGAGACACTTCATTTTTCGCCCCCCCCCCCAAAAAAAACGTAAGGGGTACCACTGTGGTTTTTTTTTCGGGGCGAAATTTTGAGATTCGATATCTCAGCTCTGGAAGGGTCTAGAGCCTCCATTTTTGCACTCAGGTTTAAGTCTCATGGCCCTCTATCAGAATCCAGAGTTTTGAGAAGATTGGAGACACTTCTTTTTTCGCCCAAAAAAAAAACAAAAAACGAAAGGGGTACCACTGTCGTTTTTTTTTTTCGGGTCGAAATTTTGAGATTCGATATCTCAGCTCTGGAAGGGTCTAGAGCCTCCATTTTTGCACTCAGGTTTAAGTCTCATGGCCCTCTATCAGAATCCAGAGTTTTGAGAAGATTGGAGACACTTCATTTTTCGCCCCAAAAAAAAAAACATAAGGGGTACCACTGTCGTTTTTTTTTCGGGTCGAAATTTTGAGATTCGATATCTCTGCTCTGGAAGGGTCTAGAGCCTCCATTTTTGCACTCAGGTTTAAGTCTCATGGCCCTCTATCAAAATCCAGAGTTTTGAGAAGATTGGAGACACTTCATTTTTCGCCCCCCCCCAAAAAAAACCGTAAGGGGTACCACTGTCGTTTTTTTCGGGTCGAAATTTTGAGATTCGATATCTCAGCTCTGGAAGGGTCTAGAGCCTCCATTTTTGCACTCAGGTTTAAGTCTCATGGCCCTCTATCAGAATCCAGAGTTTTGAGAAGATTGGAGAAACTTCATTTTTCGCCCAAAAAAAAAAAACGAAAGGGGTACCACTGTCGTTTTTTTTTTCGGGTCGAAATTTTGAGATTCGATATCTCAGCTCTGGAAGGGTCTAGAGCCTCCATTTTTGCACTCAGGTTTAAGTCTCATGGCCCTCTATCAGAATCCAGAGTTTTGAGAAGATTGGAGACACTTCATTTTTCGCCCCCAAAAAAAAACATAAGGGGTACCACTGTCGTTTTTTTTCGGGTCGAAATTTTGAGATTCGATATCTCAGCTCTGGAAGGGTCTAGAGCCTCCATTTTTGCACTCAGGTTTAAGTCTCATGGCCCTCTATCAGAATCCAGAGTTTTGAGAAGATTGGAGACACTTCATTTTTCGCCCCAAAAAAAAAAACGTAAGGGGTACCACTGTCGTTTTTTTTTCGGGTCGAAATTTTGAGATTCCATATCTCAGCTCTGGAAGGGTCTAGAGCCTCCATTTTTGCACTCAGGTCTAAGTCTCATGGCCCTCTATCAGAATCCAGAGTTTTGAGAAGATTGGATAAACTTTATTTTTCGCCCGAAAACGAAAAAAAACGAAAGGGGTAACACTGTCGTTTTTTTTTCGGGTTCGAAATTTTGAGTTTCGATATCTCAGCTCTGGAAGGGTCTAGAGCCTCCATTTTTGCACTCAGGTCTAAGTCTCATGGCCCTCTATCAGAATCCAGAGTTTTGAGAAGATTGGAGAAACTTTATTTTTCGCCCGAAAACGAAAAAAAACGAAAGGGGTAACACTGTCGTTTTTTTTTCGGGTCGAAATTTTGAATTTTGATATCTCAGCTCTGGAAGGGTCTAGAGTCTCCATTTTTGCACTCAGGTCAAAGTCTCACAGCCCTCTGTCAGAATTCAGAGTTTTGAGAAGATTGGAGACACTTCATTTTTCGCCCCCCCCCCAAAAAAACATAAGGGGTACCACTGTCGTTTTTTTTTTCGGCTCGAAATTTTGAGATTTGATATCTCAGCTCTGGAAGGGTCTAGAGCCTCCATTTTTGCACTCAGGTTTAAGTCTCATGGCCCTCTATCAGAATCCAGAGTTTTGAGAAGATTGGAGAAACTTCATTTTTCGCCCAAAAAAAAAAACGTAAGGGGTACCACTGTCGTTTTTTTTTCGGGTCGAAATTTTGAGATTCGATATCTCAGCTCTGGAAGGATCTAGAGCCTCCATTTTTGCACTCAGATTTAAGTCGCATGGCCCTCTATCAGAATCCAGAGTTTTGAGAAGATTGGAGACACTTCATTTTTCGCCCCAAAAAAAAAAACGTAAGGGGTACCACTGTCGTTTTTTTTTCGGGTCGAAATTTTGAGATTCCATATCTCAGCTCTGGAAGGGTCTAGAGCCTCCATTTTTGCACTCAGGTTTAAGTCTCATGGCCCTCTATCAGAATCCAGAGTTTTGAGAAGATTGGAGAAACTTCATTTTTCGCCCAAAAAAAAAAAACGTAAGGGGTACCACTGTCGTTTTTTTTTCGGGTCGAAATTTTGAGATTCGATATCTCAGCTCTGGAAGGATCTAGAGCCTCCATTTTTGCACTCAGGTTTAAGTCGCATGGCCCTCTATCAGAATCCAGAGTTTTGAGAAGATTGGAGACACTTCATTTTTCGCCCCAAAAAAAAAAACGTAAGGGGTACCACTGTCGTTTTTTTTTCGGGTCGAAATTTTGAGATTCGATATCTCAGCTCTGGAAGGGTCTAGAGCCTCCATTTTTGCACTCAGGTCTAAGTCTCATGGCCCTCTATCAGAATCCAGAGTTTTGAGAAGATTGGATAAACTTTATTTTTCGCCCGAAAACGAAAAAAAAACGAAAGGGGTAACACTGTCGTTTTTTTTTCGGGTTCGAAATTTTGAGTTTCGATATCTCAGCTCTGGAAGGGTCTAGAGCCTCCATTTTTGCACTCAGGTCTAAGTCTCATGGCCCTCTATCAGAATCCAGAGTTTTGAGAAGATTGGAGAAACTTTATTTTTCGCCCGAAAACGAAAAAAAACGAAAGGGGTAACACTGTCGTTTTTTTTTCGGGTCGAAATTTTGAATTTTGATATCTCAGCTCTGGAAGGGTCTAGAGTCTCCATTTTTGCACTCAGGTCAAAGTCTCACAGCCCTCTGTCAGAATTCAGAGTTTTGAGAAGATTGGAGACACTTCATTTTTCGCCCCCCCAAAAAAAACATAAGGGCTACCACTGTCGTTTTTTTTTTCGGCTCGAAATTTTGAGATTCGATATCTCAGCTCTGGAAGGGTCTAGAGCCTCAATTTTTGCACTCAGGTTTAAGTCTCATGGCCCTCTATCAGAATCCAGAGTTTTGAGAAGATTGGAGAAACTTCATTTTTCGCCCAAAAAAAAAAACGTAAGGGGTACCACTGTCGTTTTTTTTTCGGGTCGAAATTTTGAGATTCGATATCTCAGCTCTGGAAGGATCTAGAGCCTCCATTTTTGCACTCAGGTTTAAGTCTCATGGCCCTCTATCAGAATCCAGAGTTTTTGAGAAGATTGGAGACACTTCATTTTTCGCCCCAAAAAAAAAAAACGTAAGGGGTACCACTGTCGGTTTTTTTTCAGGTTGAAATTTTGAGATTCGATATCTCAGCTCTGGAAGGGTCTAGAGCCTCCATTTTTGCACTCAGGTTTAAGTCTCATGGCCCTCTATCAGAATCCAGAGTTTTGAGAAGATTGGAGACACTTCATTTTTCGCCCAAAAAAAAAAACGTAAGGGGTACCACTGTCGTTTTTTTTTTCGGGTCGAAATTTTGAGATTCGATATCTCAGCTCTGGAAGGGTCTAGAGCCTCCATTTTTGCACTCAGGTTTAAGTCTCATGGCCCTCTATCAGAATCCAGAGTTTTGAGAAGATTGGAGACACTTCATTTTTCGCCCCCCCAAAAAAAAAAACGTAAGGGGTACCACTGTCGTTTTTTTGCGGGTCGAAATTTTGAGATTCGATATCTCAGCTCTGGAAGGGTCTAGAGCCTCCATTTTTGCACTCAGGTTTAAGTCTCATGGCCCTCTATCAGAATCCAGAGTTTTGAGAAGATTGGAGAAACTTCATTTTTCGCCCAAAAAAAAAAAACGTAAGGGGTACCACTGTCGTTTTTTTTTCGGGTCGAAATTTTGAGATTCGATATCTCAGCTCTGGAAGGATCTAGAGCCTCCATTTTTGCACTCAGGTTTAAGTCGCATGGCCCTCTATCAGAATCCAGAGTTTAGAGAAGATTGGAGAAACTTCATTTTTCGCCCAAAAAAAACAAAAAAAAACGAATGGGGTACCACTGTCGTTTTTTTTTTCGGGTCGAAATTTTGAGATTCGATATCTCAGCTCTGGAAGGGTCTAGAGCCTCCATTTTTGCAGTCAGGTTTAAGTCTCATGGCCCTCTATCAGAATCCAGAGTTTTGAAAAGATTGGAGACACTTCATTTTTCACCCAAAAAAAAAAACGTAAGGGGTACCACTGTCGTTTTTTTTTTCGGGTCGAAATTTTGAGATTCGATATCTCAGCTCTGGAAGGGTCTAGAGCCTCCATTTTTGCACTCAGGTTTAAGTCTCATGGCCCTCTATCAGAATCCAGAGTTTTGAGAAGATTGGAGACACTTCATTTTTCGCCCCCCCCCCCAAAAAAAACGTAAGGGGTACCACTGTGGTTTTTTTTTCGGGGCGAAATTTTGAGATTCGATATCTCAGCTCTGGAAGGGTCTAGAGCCTCCATTTTTGCACTCAGGTTTAAGTCTCATGGCCCTCTATCAGAATCCAGAGTTTTGAGAAGATTGGAGACACTTCTTTTTTCGCCCAAAAAAAAACAAAAAACGAAAGGGGTACCACTGTCGTTTTTTTTTTTCGGGTCGAAATTTTGAGATTCGATATCTCAGCTCTGGAAGGGTCTAGAGCCTCCATTTTTGCACTCAGGTTTAAGTCTCATGGCCCTCTATCAGAATCCAGAGTTTTGAGAAGATTGGAGACACTTCATTTTTCGCCCCAAAAAAAAAAACATAAGGGGTACCACTGTCGTTTTTTTTTCGGGTCGAAATTTTGAGATTCGATATCTCTGCTCTGGAAGGGTCTAGAGCCTCCATTTTTGCACTCAGGTTTAAGTCTCATGGCCCTCTATCAAAATCCAGAGTTTTGAGAAGATTGGAGACACTTCATTTTTCGCCCCCCCCAAAAAAAAACCGTAAGGGGTACCACTGTCGTTTTTTTCGGGTCGAAATTTTGAGATTCGATATCTCAGCTCTGGAAGGGTCTAGAGCCTCCATTTTTGCACTCAGGTTTAAGTCTCATGGCCCTCTATCAGAATCCAGAGTTTTGAGAAGATTGGAGAAACTTCATTTTTCGCCCAAAAAAAAAAAACGAAAGGGGTACCACTGTCGTTTTTTTTTTCGGGTCGAAATTTTGAGATTCGATATCTCAGCTCTGGAAGGGTCTAGAGCCTCCATTTTTGCACTCAGGTTTAAGTCTCATGGCCCTCTATCAGAATCCAGAGTTTTGAGAAGATTGGAGACACTTCATTTTTCGCCCCCAAAAAAAAACATAAGGGGTACCACTGTCGTTTTTTTTCGGGTCGAAATTTTGAGATTCGATATCTCAGCTCTGGAAGGGTCTAGAGCCTCCATTTTTGCACTCAGGTTTAAGTCTCATGGCCCTCTATCAGAATCCAGAGTTTTGAGAAGATTGGAGACACTTCATTTTTCGCCCCAAAAAAAAAAACGTAAGGGGTACCACTGTCGTTTTTTTTTCGGGTCGAAATTTTGAGATTCCATATCTCAGCTCTGGAAGGGTCTAGAGCCTCCATTTTTGCACTCAGGTCTAAGTCTCATGGCCCTCTATCAGAATCCAGAGTTTTGAGAAGATTGGATAAACTTTATTTTTCGCCCGAAAACGAAAAAAAACGAAAGGGGTAACACTGTCGTTTTTTTTTCGGGTTCGAAATTTTGAGTTTCGATATCTCAGCTCTGGAAGGGTCTAGAGCCTCCATTTTTGCACTCAGGTCTAAGTCTCATGGCCCTCTATCAGAATCCAGAGTTTTGAGAAGATTGGAGAAACTTTATTTTTCGCCCGAAAACGAAAAAAAACGAAAGGGGTAACACTGTCGTTTTTTTTTCGGGTCGAAATTTTGAATTTTGATATCTCAGCTCTGGAAGGGTCTAGAGTCTCCATTTTTGCACTCAGGTCAAAGTCTCACAGCCCTCTGTCAGAATTCAGAGTTTTGAGAAGATTGGAGACACTTCATTTTTCGCCCCCCCCCAAAAAAACATAAGGGGTACCACTGTCGTTTTTTTTTTCGGCTCGAAATTTTGAGATTTGATATCTCAGCTCTGGAAGGGTCTAGAGCCTCCATTTTTGCACTCAGGTTTAAGTCTCATGGCCCTCTATCAGAATCCAGAGTTTTGAGAAGATTGGAGAAACTTCATTTTTCGCCCAAAAAAAAAAACGTAAGGGGTACCACTGTCGTTTTTTTTTCGGGTCGAAATTTTGAGATTCGATATCTCAGCTCTGGAAGGATCTAGAGCCTCCATTTTTGCACTCAGGTTTAAGTCGCATGGCCCTCTATCAGAATCCAGAGTTTTGAGAAGATTGGAGACACTTCATTTTTCGCCCCAAAAAAAAAAACGTAAGGGGTACCACTGTCGTTTTTTTTTCGGGTCGAAATTTTGAGATTCCATATCTCAGCTCTGGAAGGGTCTAGAGCCTCCATTTTTGCACTCAGGTTTAAGTCTCATGGCCCTCTATCAGAATCCAGAGTTTTGAGAAGATTGGAGAAACTTCATTTTTCGCCCAAAAAAAAAAAACGTAAGGGGTACCACTGTCGTTTTTTTTTCGGGTCGAAATTTTGAGATTCGATATCTCAGCTCTGGAAGGATCTAGAGCCTCCATTTTTGCACTCAGGTTTAAGTCGCATGGCCCTCTATCAGAATCCAGAGTTTTGAGAAGATTGGAGACACTTCATTTTTCGCCCCAAAAAAAAAAACGTAAGGGGTACCACTGTCGTTTTTTTTTCGGGTCGAAATTTTGAGATTCGATATCTCAGCTCTGGAAGGGTCTAGAGCCTCCATTTTTGCACTCAGGTCTAAGTCTCATGGCCCTCTATCAGAATCCAGAGTTTTGAGAAGATTGGATAAACTTTATTTTTCGCCCGAAAACGAAAAAAAAACGAAAGGGGTAACACTGTCGTTTTTTTTTCGGGTTCGAAATTTTGAGTTTCGATATCTCAGCTCTGGAAGGGTCTAGAGCCTCCATTTTTGCACTCAGGTCTAAGTCTCATGGCCCTCTATCAGAATCCAGAGTTTTGAGAAGATTGGAGAAACTTTATTTTTCGCCCGAAAACGAAAAAAAACGAAAGGGGTAACACTGTCGTTTTTTTTTCGGGTCGAAATTTTGAATTTTGATATCTCAGCTCTGGAAGGGTCTAGAGTCTCCATTTTTGCACTCAGGTCAAAGTCTCACAGCCCTCTGTCAGAATTCAGAGTTTTGAGAAGATTGGAGACACTTCATTTTTCGCCCCCCCAAAAAAAACATAAGGGCTACCACTGTCGTTTTTTTTTTCGGCTCGAAATTTTGAGATTCGATATCTCAGCTCTGGAAGGGTCTAGAGCCTCAATTTTTGCACTCAGGTTTAAGTCTCATGGCCCTCTATCAGAATCCAGAGTTTTGAGAAGATTGGAGAAACTTCATTTTTCGCCCAAAAAAAAAAACGTAAGGGGTACCACTGTCGTTTTTTTTTCGGGTCGAAATTTTGAGATTCGATATCTCAGCTCTGGAAGGATCTAGAGCCTCCATTTTTGCACTCAGGTTTAAGTCTCATGGCCCTCTATCAGAATCCAGAGTTTTTGAGAAGATTGGAGACACTTCATTTTTCGCCCCAAAAAAAAAAAACGTAAGGGGTACCACTGTCGGTTTTTTTTCAGGTTGAAATTTTGAGATTCGATATCTCAGCTCTGGAAGGGTCTAGAGCCTCCATTTTTGCACTCAGGTTTAAGTCTCATGGCCCTCTATCAGAATCCAGAGTTTTGAGAAGATTGGAGACACTTCATTTTTCGCCCAAAAAAAAAAACGTAAGGGGTACCACTGTCGTTTTTTTTTTCGGGTCGAAATTTTGAGATTCGATATCTCAGCTCTGGAAGGGTCTAGAGCCTCCATTTTTGCACTCAGGTTTAAGTCTCATGGCCCTCTATCAGAATCCAGAGTTTTGAGAAGATTGGAGACACTTCATTTTTCGCCCCCCCAAAAAAAAAAACGTAAGGGGTACCACTGTCGTTTTTTTGCGGGTCGAAATTTTGAGATTCGATATCTCAGCTCTGGAAGGGTCTAGAGCCTCCATTTTTGCACTCAGGTTTAAGTCTCATGGCCCTCTATCAGAATCCAGAGTTTTGAGAAGATTGGAGAAACTTCATTTTTCGCCCAAAAAAAAAAAACGTAAGGGGTACCACTGTCGTTTTTTTTTCGGGTCGAAATTTTGAGATTCGATATCTCAGCTCTGGAAGGATCTAGAGCCTCCATTTTTGCACTCAGGTTTAAGTCGCATGGCCCTCTATCAGAATCCAGAGTTTAGAGAAGATTGGAGAAACTTCATTTTTCGCCCAAAAAAAACAAAAAAAAACGAATGGGGTACCACTGTCGTTTTTTTTTTCGGGTCGAAATTTTGAGATTCGATATCTCAGCTCTGGAAGGGTCTAGAGCCTCCATTTTTGCAGTCAGGTTTAAGTCTCATGGCCCTCTATCAGAATCCAGAGTTTTGAAAAGATTGGAGACACTTCATTTTTCACCCAAAAAAAAAAACGTAAGGGGTACCACTGTCGTTTTTTTTTTCGGGTCGAAATTTTGAGATTCGATATCTCAGCTCTGGAAGGGTCTAGAGCCTCCATTTTTGCACTCAGGTTTAAGTCTCATGGCCCTCTATCAGAATCCAGAGTTTTGAGAAGATTGGAGACACTTCATTTTTCGCCCCCCCCCCCAAAAAAAACGTAAGGGGTACCACTGTGGTTTTTTTTTCGGGGCGAAATTTTGAGATTCGATATCTCAGCTCTGGAAGGGTCTAGAGCCTCCATTTTTGCACTCAGGTTTAAGTCTCATGGCCCTCTATCAGAATCCAGAGTTTTGAGAAGATTGGAGACACTTCTTTTTTCGCCCAAAAAAAAACAAAAAACGAAAGGGGTACCACTGTCGTTTTTTTTTTTCGGGTCGAAATTTTGAGATTCGATATCTCAGCTCTGGAAGGGTCTAGAGCCTCCATTTTTGCACTCAGGTTTAAGTCTCATGGCCCTCTATCAGAATCCAGAGTTTTGAGAAGATTGGAGACACTTCATTTTTCGCCCCAAAAAAAAAAACATAAGGGGTACCACTGTCGTTTTTTTTTCGGGTCGAAATTTTGAGATTCGATATCTCTGCTCTGGAAGGGTCTAGAGCCTCCATTTTTGCACTCAGGTTTAAGTCTCATGGCCCTCTATCAAAATCCAGAGTTTTGAGAAGATTGGAGACACTTCATTTTTCGCCCCCCCCAAAAAAAAACCGTAAGGGGTACCACTGTCGTTTTTTTCGGGTCGAAATTTTGAGATTCGATATCTCAGCTCTGGAAGGGTCTAGAGCCTCCATTTTTGCACTCAGGTTTAAGTCTCATGGCCCTCTATCAGAATCCAGAGTTTTGAGAAGATTGGAGAAACTTCATTTTTCGCCCAAAAAAAAAAAACGAAAGGGGTACCACTGTCGTTTTTTTTTTCGGGTCGAAATTTTGAGATTCGATATCTCAGCTCTGGAAGGGTCTAGAGCCTCCATTTTTGCACTCAGGTTTAAGTCTCATGGCCCTCTATCAGAATCCAGAGTTTTGAGAAGATTGGAGACACTTCATTTTTCGCCCCCAAAAAAAAACATAAGGGGTACCACTGTCGTTTTTTTTCGGGTCGAAATTTTGAGATTCGATATCTCAGCTCTGGAAGGGTCTAGAGCCTCCATTTTTGCACTCAGGTTTAAGTCTCATGGCCCTCTATCAGAATCCAGAGTTTTGAGAAGATTGGAGACACTTCATTTTTCGCCCCAAAAAAAAAAACGTAAGGGGTACCACTGTCGTTTTTTTTTCGGGTCGAAATTTTGAGATTCCATATCTCAGCTCTGGAAGGGTCTAGAGCCTCCATTTTTGCACTCAGGTCTAAGTCTCATGGCCCTCTATCAGAATCCAGAGTTTTGAGAAGATTGGATAAACTTTATTTTTCGCCCGAAAACGAAAAAAAACGAAAGGGGTAACACTGTCGTTTTTTTTTCGGGTTCGAAATTTTGAGTTTCGATATCTCAGCTCTGGAAGGGTCTAGAGCCTCCATTTTTGCACTCAGGTCTAAGTCTCATGGCCCTCTATCAGAATCCAGAGTTTTGAGAAGATTGGAGAAACTTTATTTTTCGCCCGAAAACGAAAAAAAACGAAAGGGGTAACACTGTCGTTTTTTTTTCGGGTCGAAATTTTGAATTTTGATATCTCAGCTCTGGAAGGGTCTAGAGTCTCCATTTTTGCACTCAGGTCAAAGTCTCACAGCCCTCTGTCAGAATTCAGAGTTTTGAGAAGATTGGAGACACTTCATTTTTCGCCCCCCCCCAAAAAAACATAAGGGGTACCACTGTCGTTTTTTTTTTCGGCTCGAAATTTTGAGATTTGATATCTCAGCTCTGGAAGGGTCTAGAGCCTCCATTTTTGCACTCAGGTTTAAGTCTCATGGCCCTCTATCAGAATCCAGAGTTTTGAGAAGATTGGAGAAACTTCATTTTTCGCCCAAAAAAAAAAACGTAAGGGGTACCACTGTCGTTTTTTTTTCGGGTCGAAATTTTGAGATTCGATATCTCAGCTCTGGAAGGATCTAGAGCCTCCATTTTTGCACTCAGGTTTAAGTCGCATGGCCCTCTATCAGAATCCAGAGTTTTGAGAAGATTGGAGACACTTCATTTTTCGCCCCAAAAAAAAAAACGTAAGGGGTACCACTGTCGTTTTTTTTTCGGGTCGAAATTTTGAGATTCCATATCTCAGCTCTGGAAGGGTCTAGAGCCTCCATTTTTGCACTCAGGTTTAAGTCTCATGGCCCTCTATCAGAATCCAGAGTTTTGAGAAGATTGGAGAAACTTCATTTTTCGCCCAAAAAAAAAAAACGTAAGGGGTACCACTGTCGTTTTTTTTTCGGGTCGAAATTTTGAGATTCGATATCTCAGCTCTGGAAGGATCTAGAGCCTCCATTTTTGCACTCAGGTTTAAGTCGCATGGCCCTCTATCAGAATCCAGAGTTTTGAGAAGATTGGAGACACTTCATTTTTCGCCCCAAAAAAAAAAACGTAAGGGGTACCACTGTCGTTTTTTTTTCGGGTCGAAATTTTGAGATTCGATATCTCAGCTCTGGAAGGGTCTAGAGCCTCCATTTTTGCACTCAGGTCTAAGTCTCATGGCCCTCTATCAGAATCCAGAGTTTTGAGAAGATTGGATAAACTTTATTTTTCGCCCGAAAACGAAAAAAAAACGAAAGGGGTAACACTGTCGTTTTTTTTTCGGGTTCGAAATTTTGAGTTTCGATATCTCAGCTCTGGAAGGGTCTAGAGCCTCCATTTTTGCACTCAGGTCTAAGTCTCATGGCCCTCTATCAGAATCCAGAGTTTTGAGAAGATTGGAGAAACTTTATTTTTCGCCCGAAAACGAAAAAAAACGAAAGGGGTAACACTGTCGTTTTTTTTTCGGGTCGAAATTTTGAATTTTGATATCTCAGCTCTGGAAGGGTCTAGAGTCTCCATTTTTGCACTCAGGTCAAAGTCTCACAGCCCTCTGTCAGAATTCAGAGTTTTGAGAAGATTGGAGACACTTCATTTTTCGCCCCCCCAAAAAAAACATAAGGGCTACCACTGTCGTTTTTTTTTTCGGCTCGAAATTTTGAGATTCGATATCTCAGCTCTGGAAGGGTCTAGAGCCTCAATTTTTGCACTCAGGTTTAAGTCTCATGGCCCTCTATCAGAATCCAGAGTTTTGAGAAGATTGGAGAAACTTCATTTTTCGCCCAAAAAAAAAAACGTAAGGGGTACCACTGTCGTTTTTTTTTCGGGTCGAAATTTTGAGATTCGATATCTCAGCTCTGGAAGGATCTAGAGCCTCCATTTTTGCACTCAGGTTTAAGTCGCATGGCCCTCTATCAGAATCCAGAGTTTTGAGAAGATTGGAGAAACTTCATTTTTCGCCCAAAAAAAAAAAAAAACGAAAGGGGTACCACTGTCGGTTTTTTTTTTCGGGTCGAAATTTTGAGATTCGATATCTAGTAAGTAAGTAAGTAAGTAAAATTTATTTGTATAGCACTTTTCTCAGATGAAGATCACAAAGTGCTTCACAACAAAAGAAAGCATACAACTCTCATAAATACATTGCATCACAAAAACAAAATAAAATACATAAAATAAATAAAATAAACAATACGTACACATTAGACCAGCCTAACCACCCTACAATCTAGTTAAAAGCCTCTTTAAAAAACAGAGTTTTCAGATGGTTTTTAAATTGTTCCACACAATTTAAGCCGCGTATGGAAGGAGGCAAAGCGTTCCACAACCTGGGTGCAACAACTTGGAATGAACGGTCCCCCCTAGTTTTAAAATGTGAAAGGGGGACAACTAATAGTCTCTGGCCTGTTGATCTCAGACTACGTGAGGATGTACGCAGCTGTATCAGGTCAGAGATGTATGGGGGTGCCTGTCCTTGTAGGGCTCTAAAAGTTAGGACCAAAATTTTGAAGTTTATTCTTAGTTTCACTGGTAACCAATGAAGTGAAGCTAAAACTGGAGTAATATGTGCCCTTTTACTCGTGTGGGTTAAAAGCCTAGCAGCAGAATTTCAGCTCAGCTCAGCTCTGGAAGAAGCTGAAGATATCGAATCACTTCATTTTTCGCCCAAAAAAAAAAACGTAAGGGGTACCACTGTCGTTTTTTTTTTCGGGTCTAAATTTTGAGATTCGATATCTCAGCTCTGGAAGGGTCTAGAGCCTCCATTTTTGCACTCAGGTTTAAGTCTCATGGCCCTCTATCAGAATCCAGAGTTTTGAGAAGATTGAGAAACTTCATTTTTCGCCCAAAAAAAAAAAAACGAAAGGGGTACCACTGTCGTTTTTTTTTCAGGTTGAAATTTTGAGATTCGATATCTCAGCTCGGAAGGGTCTAGAGCCTCCATTTTTGCACTCAGGTTTAAGTCTCATGGCCCTCTATCAGAATCCAGAGTTTTGAGAAGATTGGAGACACTTCATTTTTCGCCCAAAAAAAAAACGTAAGGGGTACCACTGTCGTTTTTTTTTTCGGGTCTAAATTTTGAGATTCGATATCTCAGCTCTGGAAGGGTCTAGAGCCTCCATTTTTGCACTCAGGTTTAAGTTTCATGGCCCTCTATCAGAATCCAGAGTTTTGAGAAGATTGAGAAACTTCATTTTTCGCCCAAAAAAAAAAAAACGAAAGGGGTACCACTGTCGTTTTTTTTTTTCGGGTCGAAATTTTGAGATTCGATATCTCAGCTCTGGAAGGGTCTAGAACCTCCATTTTTGCACTCAGGTTTAAGTCTCATGGCCCTCTATCAGAATCCAGAGTTTTGAGAAGATTGGAGACACTTCATTTTTCGCCCCCCCAAAAAAACATAAGGGGTACCACTGTCGTTTTTTTTTCGGGTCGAAATTTTGAGATTCGATATCTCAGCTCTGGAAGGGTCTAGAGCCTCCATTTTTGCACTCAGGTTTAAGTCTCATGGCCCTCTATCCGAATCCAGAGTTTTGAGAAGATTGGAGACACTTCATTTTTCGCCCAAAAAAAAAAACGTAAGGGGTACCACTGTCGTTTTTTTTTTTCGGGTCTAAATTTTGAGATTCGATATCTCAGCTCTGGAAGGGTCTAGAGCCTCCATTTTTGCACTCAGGTTTAAGTCTCATGGCCCTCTATGAGAATCCAGAGTTTTGAGAAGATTGGAGACACTTCATTTTTCGCCCCAAAAAAAAAAAACGTAAGGGGTACCACTGTCGTTTTTTTTCGGGTCGAAATTTTGAGATTCGATATCTCAGCTCTGGAAGGGTCTAGAGCCTCCATTTTTGCACTCAGGTTTAAGTCTCATGGCCCTCTATCAGAATCCAGAGTTTTGAGAAGATTGGAGAAACTTCATTTTTCGCCCCAAAAAAAAAAACGTAAGGGGTACCACTGTCGTTTTTTTTTCGGGTCGAAATTTTGAGATTCGATATCTCAGCTCTGGAAGGATCTAGAGCCTCCATTTTTGCACTCAGGTTTAAGTCTCATGGCCCTCTATCAGAATCCAGAGTTTTGAGAAGATTGGAGAAACTTCATTTTTCGCCCCAAAAAAAAAACGTAAGGGGTACCACTGTCGTTTTTTTTTCGGGTCGAAATTTTGAGATTCGATATCTCAGCTCTGGAAGGATCTAGAGCCTCCATTTTTGCACTCAGGTTTAAGTCGCATGGCCCTCTATCAGAATCCAGAGTTTTGAGAAGATTGGAGAAACTTCATTTTTCGCCCCCAAAAAAAAAAAAAACGAAAGGGGTACCACTGTCGTTTTTTTTTTCGGGTCGAAATTTTGAGATTCGATATCTCAGCTCTGGAAGGGTCTAGAGCCTCCATTTTGCACTCAGGTTTAAGTCTCATGGCCCTCTATCAGAATCCAGAGTTTTGAGAAGATTGGAGACACTTAATTTTTCGCCCCCCCAAAAAAAAAAAACGTAAGGGGTACCACCGTCGTTTTTTTTTTCGGGTCGAAATTTTGAGATTCCATATCTCAGCTCTGGAAGGGTCTAGAGCCTCCATTTTTGCACACAGGTTTAAGTCTCATGGCCCTCTATCAGAATCCAGAGTTTTGAGAAGATTGGAGAAACTTTATTTTTCGCCCGAAAACGAAAAAAAACGAAAGGGGTAACACTGTCTTTTTTTTCGGGTTCGAAATTTTGAGTTTCGATATCTCAGCTCTGGAAGGGTCTAGAGCCTCCATTTTTGCACTCAGGTCTAAGTCTCATGGCCCTCTATCAGAATCCAGAGTTTTGAGAAGATTGGAGAAACTTTATTTTTCGCCCGAAAACGAAAAAAAACGAAAGGGGTAACACTGTCGTTTTTTTTTCGGGTCGAAATTTTGAATTTTGATATCAGCTCTGGAAGGGTCTAGAGCCTCCATTTTTGCACTCAGGTCAAAGTCTCACAGCCCTCTGTCAGAATCCAGAGTTTTGAGAAGATTGGAGAAACTTAATTTTTCGCCCGAAAACGAAAAAAAACGAAAGGGGTAACACTGTCGTTTTTTTTTTCAGGTCGAAATTTTTAATTTTGATATCTCAGCTCTGGAAGGGTCTAGATCCTCCACTTTTGCACTCAGGTCTAAGTCTCGTGGCCCTCTATCAGAATCCAGAGTTTTGAGAAGATTGGAGACACTTCATTTTTCGCCCCAAAAAAAAAAAACGTAAGGGGTACCACTGTCGTTTTTTTCGGGTCGAAATTTTGAGATTCGATATCTCAGCTCTGGAAGGGTCTAGAGCCTCCATTTTTGCACTCAGGTTTAAGTCTCATGGCCCTCTATCAGAATCCAGAGTTTTGAGAAGATTGGAGAAACTTCATTTTTCGCCCAAAAAAAAAAAACCCGAAAGGGGTAACACTGTCGTTTTTTTTTCGGGTTCGAAAATTTGAGTTTCGATATCTCAGCTCTGGAAGGGTCTAGAGCCTCCATTTTTGCACTCAGGTCTAAGTCTCATGGCCCTCTATCAGAATCCAGAGTTTTGAGAAGATTGGAGAAACTTTATTTTTCGCCCGAAAACGAAAAAAAACGAAAGGGGTAACACTGTCGTTTTTTTTCGGGTCGAAACTTTGAATTTTGATATCTCAGCTCTGGAAGGGTCTAGAGCCTCCATTTTTGCACTCAGGTCAAAGTCTCACAGCCCTCTGTCAGAATCCAGAGTTTTGAGAAGATTGGAGACACTTCATTTTTCGCCCCCCCAAAAAAAACATAAGGGGTACCACTGTCGTTTTTTTTTCGGCTTGAAATTTTGAGATTTGATATCTCAGCTCTGGAAGGGTCTAGAGCCTCCATTTTTGCACTCAGGTTTAAGTCTCATGGCCCTCTATCAGAATCCAGAGTTTTGAGAAGATTGGAGACACTTCATTTTTCGCCCCCCAAAAAAAAAAAATGTAAGGGGTACCACTGTCGTTTTTTTTCGGGTCGAAATTTTGAGATTCGATATCTCAGCTCTGGAAGGGTCTAGAGCCTCCATTTTTGCACTCAGGTTTAAGTCTCATGGCCCTCTAGCAGAATCCAGAGTTTTGAGAAGATTGGAGAAACTTCATTTTTCGCCCAAAAAAAAAACGTAAGGGGTACCACTGTCGTTTTTTTTTCGGGTCGAAATTTTGAGATTCGATATCTCAGCTCTGGAAGGATCTATAGCCTCCATTTTTGCACTCAGGTCAAAGTCTCACAGCCCTCTGTCAGAATCCAGAGTTTTGAGAAGATTGGAGAAACTTAATTTTTCGCCCGAAAACGAAAAAAAACGAAAGGGGTAACACTGTCGTTTTTTTTTTTCAGGTCGAAATTTTTAATTTTGATATCTCAGCTCTGGAAGGGTCTAGATCCTCCACTTTTGCACTCAGGTCTAAGTCTCATGGCCCTCTATCAGAATCCAGAGTTTTGAGAAGATTGGAGACACTTCATTTTTCGCCCCCCCAAAAAAACAAAAGGGGTACCACTGTCGTTTTTTTTTCGGGTCGAAATTTTGAGATTCGATATCTCTGCTCTGGAAGGGTCTAGAGCCTCCATTTTTGCACTCAGGTTTAAGTCTCATGGCCCTCTATCAAAATCCAGAGTTTTGAGAAGATTGGAGACACTTCATTTTTCGCCCCAAAAAAAAAAAACGTAAGGGGTACCACTGTCGTTTTTTTCGGGTCGAAATTTTGAGATTTGATATCTCAGCTCTGGAAGGGTCTAGAGCCTCCATTTTTGCACTCAGGTATAAGTCTCATGGCCCTCTATCAGAATCCAGAGTTTTGAGAAGATTGGAGAAACTTCATTTTTCGCCCAAAAAAAAAAAAAAACGAAAGGGGTACCACTGTCGTTTTTTTTTTCGGGTCGAAATTTTGAGATTCGATATCTCAGCTCTGGAAGGGTCTAGAGCCTCCATTTTTGCACTCAGGTTTAAGTCTCATGGCCCTCTATCAGAATCCAAAGTTTTGAGAAGATTGGAGAAACTTCATTTTTCGCCCAAAAAAAAACGTAAGGGGTACCACTGTCGTTTTTTTTTCGGGTCGAAATTTTGAGATTCGATATCTCAGCTCTGGAAGGGTCTAGAGCCTCCATTTTTGCACTCAGGTTTAAGTCTCATGGCCCTCTATCAGAATCCAGAGTTTTGAGAAGATTGGAGACACTTCATTTTTCGCCCCCAAAAAAAAACATAAGGGGTACCACTGTCGTTTTTTTTTCGGGTCGAAATTTTGAGATTCGATATCTCTGCTCTGGAAGGGTCTAGAGCCTCCATTTTTGCACTCAGGTTTAAGTCTCATGGCCCTCTATCAAAATCCAGAGTTTTGAGAAGATTGGAGACACTTCATTTTTCGCCCCCAAAAAAAAAAAAAACGTAAGGGGTAACACTGTCGTTTTTTTCGGGTCGAAATTTTGAGATTCGATATCTCAGCTCTGGAAGGGTCTAGAGCCTCCATTTTTGCACTCAGGTTTAAGTCTCATGGCCCTCTATCAGAATCCAGAGTTTTGAGAAGATTGAGAAACTTCATTTTTCGCCCAAAAAAAAAAAAAACGAAAGGGGTACCACTGTCGTTTTTTTTTTTCGGGTCGAAATTTTGAGATTCGATATCTCAGCTCTGGAAGGGTCTAGAACCTCCATTTTTGCACTCAGGTTTAAGTCTCATGGCCCTCTATCAGAATCCAGAGTTTTGAGAAGATTGGAGACACTTCATTTTTCGCCCCCCCAAAAAAACATAAGGGGTACCACTGTCGTTTTTTTTTCGGGTCGAAATTTTGAGATTCGATATCTCAGCTCTGGAAGGGTCTAGAGCCTCCATTTTTGCACTCAGGTTTAAGTCTCATGGCCCTCTATCAGAATCCAGAGTTTTGAGAAGATTGGAGAACCTTCATTTTTCGCCCAAAAAAAAAACGTAAGGGGTACCACTGTCGTTTTTTTTTTTCGGGTCGAAATTTTGAGATTCCATATCTCAGCTCTGGAAGGGTCTAGAGCCTCCATTTTTGCACTCAGTTTTAAGTCTCATGGCCCTCTATCAGAATTCAGAGTTTTGAGAAGATTGGAGACACTTCATTTTTCGCCCAAAAAAAAAAAAAAAAAACGTAAGGGGTACCACTGTCGTTTTTTTTTCGGGTCGAAATTTTGAGATTCCATATCTCAGCTCTGGAAGGGTCTAGAGCCTCCATTCTTGCACTCAGGTCTAAGTCTCATGGCCCTCTATAAGAATCCAGAGTTTTGAGAAGATTGGAGAAACTTTATTTTTCGCCCGAAAACGAAAAAAAACGAAAGGGGTAACACTGTCGTTTTTTTTTTCGGGTCGAAATTTTGAATTTTGATATCTCAGCTCTGGAAGGGTCTAGAGTCTCCATTTTTGCACTCAGGTCAAAGTCTCACAGCCCTCTGTCAGAATTCAGAGTTTTGAGAAGATTGGAGACACTTCATTTTTCGCCCCCCCAAAAAAAACATAAGGGGTACCACTGTCGTTTTTTTTTTCGGCTCGAAATTTTGAGATTTGATATCTCAGCTCTGGAAGGGTCTAGAGCCTCAATTTTTGCACTCAGGTTTAAGTCTCATGGCCCTCTATCAGAATCCAGAGTTTTGAGAAGATTGGAGAAACTTCATTTTTCGCCCAAAAAAAAAAAAAACGAAAGGGGTACCACTGTCGTTTTTTTTTTCGGGTCGAAATTTTGAGATTCGATATCTCAGCTCTGGAAGGGTCTAGAGCCTCCATTTTTGCACTCAGGTTTAAGTCTCATGGCCCTCTATCAGAATCCAGAGTTTTGAGAAGATTGGAGACACTTCATTTTTCGCCCCAAAAAAAAACATAAGGGGTACCACTGTCGTTTTTTTTTTCGGCTCGAAATTTTGAGATTCGATATCTCAGCTCTGGAAGGGTCTAGAGCCTCCATTTTTGCACTCAGGTTTAAGTCTCATGGCCCTCTATCAGAATCCAGAGTTTTGAGAAGATTGGAGAAACTTAATTTTTCGCCCAAAAAAAAAAAACGAAAGGGGTACCACTGTCGGGTTTTTTTTCGGGTCGAAATTTTGAGATTCGATATCTAGTAAGTAAGTAAGTAAGTAAAATTTATTTGTATAGCACTTTTCTCAGATGAAGATCACAAAGTGCTTCACAACAAAAGAAAGCATACAACTCTCATAAATACATTGCATCACAAAAACAAAATAAAATACATAAAATAAATAAAATAAACAATACGTACACATTAGACCAGCCTAACCACCCTACAATCTAGTTAAAAGCCTCTTTAAAAAACAGAGTTTTCAGATGGTTTTTAAATTGTTCCACACAATTTAAGCCGCGTATGGAAGGAGGCAAAGCGTTCCACAACCTGGGTGCAACAACTTGGAATGAACGGTCCCCCCTAGTTTTAAAATGTGAAAGGGGGACAACTAATAGTCTCTGGCCTGTTGATCTCAGACTACGTGAGGATGTACGCAGCTGTATCAGGTCAGAGATGTATGGGGGTGCCTGTCCTTGTAGGGCTCTAAAAGTTAGGACCAAAATTTTGAAGTTTATTCTTAGTTTCACTGGTAACCAATGAAGTGAAGCTAAAACTGGAGTAATATGTGCCCTTTTACTCGTGTGGGTTAAAAGCCTAGCAGCAGAATTTCAGCTCAGCTCAGCTCTGGAAGGGTCTAGAGCCTCCATTTTTGCACTCAGGTTTAAGTCTCATGGCCCTCTATCAGAATCCAGAGTTTTGAGAAGATTGGAGACACTTCATTTTTCACCCAAAAAAAAAACCGTAAGGGGGACCACTGTCGGTTTTTTTTCAGGTTGAAATTTTGAGATTCGATATCTCAGCTCTGGAAGGGTCTAGAGCCTCCATTTTTGCACTCAGGTTTAAGTCTCATGGCCCTCTATCAGAATCCAGAGTTTTGAGAAGATTGGAGACACTTCATTTTTCGCCCCCAAAAAAAAACATAAGGGGTACCACTGTCGTTTTTTTTTCGGGTCGAAATTTTGAGATTCGATATCTCTGCTCTGGAAGGGTCTAGAGCCTCCATTTTTGCACTCAGGTTTAAGTCTCATGGCCCTCTATCAAAATCCAGAGTTTTGAGAAGATTGGAGACACTTCATTTTTCGCCCCCAAAAAAAAAAAACGTAAGGGGTACCACTGTCGGTTTTTTCGGGTCGAAATTTTGAGATTCGATATCTCAGCTCTGGAAGGGTCTAGAGCCTCCATTTTTGCACTCAGGTTTAAGTCTCATGGCCCTCTATCAGAATCCAGAGTTTTGAGAAGATTGAGAAACTTCATTTTTCGCCCAAAAAAAAAAAACGAAAGGGGTACCACTGTCGTTTTTTTTTTTCGGGTCGAAATTTTGAGATTCGATATCTCAGCTCTGGAAGGGTCTAGAACCTCCATTTTTGCACTCAGGTTTAAGTCTCATGGCCCTCTATCAGAATCCAGAGTTTTGAGAAGATTGGAGACACTTCATTTTTCGCCCCCCCAAAAAAACATAAGGGGTACCACTGTCGTTTTTTTTTCGGGTCGAAATTTTGAGATTCGATATCTCAGCTCTGGAAGGGTCTAGAGCCTCCATTTTTGCACTCAGGTTTAAGTCTCATGGCCCTCTATCAGAATCCAGAGTTTTGAGAAGATTGGAGAACCTTCATTTTTCGCCCAAAAAAAAAACCGTAAGGGGTACCACTGTCGTTTTTTTTTTCGGGTCGAAATTTTGAGATTCCATATCTCAGCTCTGGAAGGGTCTAGAGCCTCCATTTTTGCACTCAGTTTTAAGTCTCATGGCCCTCTATCAGAATTCAGAGTTTTGAGAAGATTGGAGACACTTCATTTTTCGCCCAAAAAAAAACAAAAAAAAAAACGTAAGGGGTACCACTGTCATTTTTTTTTCGGGTCGAAATTTTGAGATTCCATATCTCAGCTCTGGAAGGGTCTAGAGCCTCCATTCTTGCACTCAGGTCTAAGTCTCATGGCCCTCTATAAGAATCCAGAGTTTTGAGAAGATTGGAGAAACTTTATTTTTCGCCCGAAAACGAAAAAAAACGAAAGGGGTAACACTGTCGTTTTTTTTTCGGGTCGAAATTTTGAATTTTGATATCTCAGCTCTGGAAGGGTCTAGAGTCTCCATTTTTGCACTCAGGTCAAAGTCTCACAGCCCTCTGTTAGAATTCAGAGTTTTGAGAAGATTGGAGACACTTCATTTTTCGCCCCCCCAAAAAAAACATAAGGGGTACCACTGTCGGGTTTTTTTTCGGCTCGAAATTTTGAGATTTGATATCTCAGCTCTGGAAGGGTCTAGAGCCTCAATTTTTGCACTCAGGTTTAAGTCTCATGGCCCTCTATCAGAATCCAGAGTTTTGAGAAGATTGGAGAAACTTCATTTTTCGCCCAAAAAAAAAAAAACGAAAGGGGTACCACTGTCGTTTTTTTTTTCGGGTCGAAATTTTGAGATTCGATATCTCAGCTCTGGAAGGGTCTAGAGCCTCCATTTTTGCACTCAGGTTTAAGTCTCATGGCCCTCTATCAGAATCCAGAGTTTTGAGAAGATTGGAGACACTTCATTTTTCGCCCCAAAAAAAAACATAAGGGGTACCACTGTCGTTTTTTTTTTCGGCTCGAAATTTTGAGATTCGATATCTCAGCTCTGGAAGGGTCTAGAGCCTCCATTTTTGCACTCAGGTTTAAGTCTCATGGCCCTCTATCAGAATCCAGAGTTTTGAGAAGATTGGAGAAACTTAATTTTTCGCCCAAAAAAAAAAAAACGAAAGGGGTACCACTGTCGGTTTTTTTTTCGGGTCGAAATTTTGAGATTCGATATCTAGTAAGTAAGTAAGTAAGTAAAATTTATTTGTATAGCACTTTTCTCAGATGAAGATCACAAAGTGCTTCACAACAAAAGAAAGCATACAACTCTCATAAATACATTGCATCACAAAAACAAAATAAAATACATAAAATAAATAAAATAAACAATACGTACACATTAGACCAGCCTAACCACCCTACAATCTAGTTAAAAGCCTCTTTAAAAAACAGAGTTTTCAGATGTTTTTTAAATTGTTCCACACAATTTAAGCCGCGTATGGAAGGAGGCAAAGCGTTCCACAACCTGGGTGCAACAACTTGGAATGAACGGTCCCCCCTAGTTTTAAAATGTGAAAGGGGGACAACTAATAGTCTCTGGCCTGTTGATCTCAGACTACGTGAGGATGTACGCAGCTGTATCAGGTCAGAGATGTATGGGGGTGCCTGTCCTTGTAGGGCTCTAAAAGTTAGGACCAAAATTTTGAAGTTTATTCTTAGTTTCACTGGTAACCAATGAAGTGAAGCTAAAACTGGAGTAATATGTGCCCTTTTACTCGTGTGGGTTAAAAGCCTAGCAGCAGAATTTCAGCTCAGCTCAGCTCTGGAAGGGTCTAGAGCCTCCATTTTTGCACTCAGGTTTAAGTCTCATGGCCCTCTATCAGAATCCAGAGTTTTGAGAAGATTGGAGACACTTCATTTTTCACCCAAAAAAAAAACCGTAAGGGGGACCACTGTCGGTTTTTTTTCAGGTTGAAATTTTGAGATTCGATATCTCAGCTCTGGAAGGGTCTAGAGCCTCCATTTTTGCACTCAGGTTTAAGTCTCATGGCCCTCTATCAGAATCCAGAGTTTTGAGAAGATTGGAGACACTTCATTTTTCGCCCAAAAAAAAAACGTAAGGGGTACCACTGTCGTTTTTTTTTTCGGGTCTAAATTTTGAGATTCGATATCTCAGCTCTGGAAGGGTCTAGAGCCTCCATTTTTGCACTCAGGTTTAAGTCTCATGGCCCTCTATCAGAATCCAGAGTTTTGAGAAGATTGAGAAACTTCATTTTTCGCCCAAAAAAAAAAAAAACGAAAGGGGTACCACTGTCGTTTTTTTTTTCGGGTCGAAATTTTGAGATTCGATATCTCAGCTCTGGAAGGGTCTAGAACCTCCATTTTTGCACTCAGGTTTAAGTCTCATGGCCCTCTATCAGAATCCAGAGTTTTGAGAAGATTGGAGACACTTCATTTTTCGCCCCCCCAAAAAAACATAAGGGGTACCACTGTCGTTTTTTTTTCGGGTCGAAATTTTGAGATTCGATATCTCAGCTCTGGAAGGGTCTAGAGCCTCCATTTTTGCACTCAGGTTTAAGTCTCATGGCCCTCTATCAGAATCCAGAGTTTTGAGAAGATTGGAGAACCTTCATTTTTCGCCCAAAAAAAAAAACGTAAGGGGTACCACTGTCGTTTTTTTTTCGGGTCGAAATTTTGAGATTCGATATCTCAGCTCTGGAAGGATCTAGAGCCTCCATTTTTGCACTCAGGTTTAAGTCGCATGGCCCTCTATCAGAATCCAGAGTTTTGAGAAGATTGGAGAAACTTCATTTTTCGCCCCCAAAAAAAAAAAAACGAAAGGGGTACCACTGTCGTTTTTTTTTTCGGGTCGAAATTTTGAGATTCGATATCTCAGCTCTGGAAGGGTCTAGAGCCTCCATTTTTGCACTCAGGTTTAAGTCTCATGGCCCTCTATCAGAATCCAGAGTTTTGAGAAGATTGGAGACACTTAATTTTTCGCCCCCCCCAAAAAAAAAAACGTAAGGGGTACAACCGTCGTTTTTTTTTTCGGGTCGAAATTTTGAGATTCCATATCTCAGCTCTGGAAGGGTCTAGAGCCTCCATTTTTGCACTCAGGTTTAAGTCTCATGGCCCTCTATCAGAATCCAGAGTTTTGAGAAGATTGGAGAAACTTTATTTTTCGCCCGAAAACGAAAAAAAACGAAAGGGGTAACACTGTCTTTTTTTTTTCGGGTTCGAAATTTTGAGTTTCGATATCTCAGCTCTGGAAGGGTCTAGAGCCTCCATTTTTGCACTCAGGTCTAAGTCTCATGGCCCTCTATCAGAATCCAGAGTTTTGAGAAGATTGGAGAAACTTTATTTTTCGCCCGAAAACGAAAAAAAACGAAAGGGGTAACACTGTCGTTTTTTTTTCGGGTCGAAATTTTGAATTTTGATATCAGCTCTGGAAGGGTCTAGAGCCTCCATTTTTGCACTCAGGTCAAAGTCTCACAGCCCTCTGTCAGAATCCAGAGTTTTGAGAAGATTGGAGAAACTTAATTTTTCGCCCGAAAACGAAAAAAAACGAAAGGGGTAACACTGTCGTTTTTTTTTTCAGGTCGAAATTTTTAATTTTGATATCTCAGCTCTGGAAGGGTCTAGATCCTCCACTTTTACACTCAGGTCTAAGTCTCGTGGCCCTCTATCAGAATCCAGAGTTTTGAGAAGATTGGAGACACTTCATTTTTCGCCCCCCAAAAAAAACATAAGGGGTACCACTGTCGTTTTTCTTTCGGGTCGAAATTTTGAGATTCGATATCTCTGCTCTGGAAGGGTCTAGAGCCTCCATTTTTGCACTCAGGTTTAAGTCTCATGGCCCTCTATCAAAATCCAGAGTTTTGAGAAGATTGGAGACACTTCATTTTTCGCCCCAAAAAAAAAAAACGTAAGGGGTACCACTGTCGTTTTTTTCGGGTCGAAATTTTGAGATTCGATATCTCAGCTCTGGAAGGGTCTAGAGCCTCCATTTTTGCACTCAGGTTTAAGTCTCATGGCCCTCTATCAGAATCCAGAGTTTTGAGAAGATTGGAGAAACTTCATTTTTCGCCCAAAAAAAAAAAAAAAAACGAAAGGGGTACCACTGTCGTTTTTTTTTTCGGGTCGAAATTTTGAGATTCGATATCTCAGCTCTGGAAGGGTCTAGAGCCTCCATTTTTGCACTCAGGTTTAAGTCTCATGGCCCTCTATCAGAATCCAGAGTTTTGAGAAGATTGGAGACACTTCATTTTTCGCCCCCAAAAAAAAACATAAGGGGTACCACTGTCGTTTTTTTTTCGGGTCGAAATTTTGAGATTCGATATCTCAGCTCTGGAAGGATCTAGAGCCTCCATTTTTGCACTCAGGTTTAAGTCTCATGGCCCTCTATCAGAATCCAGAGTTTTGAGAAGATTGGAGACACTTCATTTTTCGCCCCCAAAAAAAAACATAAGGGGTACCACTGTCGTTTTTTTTTTCGGGTCGAAATTTTGAGATTCGATATCTCAGCTCTGGAAGGGTCTAGAGCCTCCATTTTTGCACTCAGGTTTAAGTCTCATGGCCCTCTATCAGAATCCAGAGTTTTGAGAAGATTGGAGACACTTCATTTTTCGCCCCCAAAAAAAAACATAAGGGGTACCACTGTCGTTTTTTTTTCGGGTCGAAATTTTGAGATTCGATATCTCAGCTCTGGAAGGATCTAGAGCCTCCATTTTTGCACTCAGGTTTAAGTCTCATGGCCCTCTATCAGAATCCAGAGTTTTGAGAAGATTGGAGACACTTCATTTTTCGCCCCCAAAAAAAAACATAAGGGGTAACACTGTCTTTTTTTTTTCGGGTTCGAAATTTTGAGTTTCGATATCTCAGCTCTGGAAGGGTCTAGAGCCTCCATTTTTGCACTCAGGTTTAAGTCTCATGGCCCTCTATCAGAATCCAGAGTTTTGAGAAGATTGGAGACACTTCATTTTTCGCCCCCAAAAAAAAACATAAGGGGTACCACTGTCGTTTTTTTTTCGGGTCGAAATTTTGAGATTCGATATCTCAGCTCTGGAAGGATCTAGAGCCTCCATTTTTGCACTCAGGTTTAAGTCTCATGGCCCTCTATCAGAATCCAGAGTTTTGAGAAGATTGGAGAAACTTCATTTTTCGCCCCAAAAAAAAAACGTAAGGGGTACCACTGTCGTTTTTTTTTTCGGGTCGAAATTTTGAGATTCGATATCTCAGCTCTGGAAGGATCTAGAGCCTCCATTTTTGCACTCAGGTTTAAGTCGCATGGCCCTCTATCAGAATCCAGAGTTTTGAGAAGATTGGAGAAACTTCATTTTTCGCCCCCAAAAAAAAAAAAACGAAAGGGGTACCACTGTCGTTTTTTTTTTCGGGTCGAAATTTTGAGATTCGATATCTCAGCTCTGGAAGGGTCTAGAGCCTCCATTTTTGCACTCAGGTTTAAGTCTCATGGCCCTCTATCAGAATCCAGAGTTTTGAGAAGATTGGAGACACTTAATTTTTCGCCCCCCCAAAAAAAAAAAACGTAAGGGGTACCACCGTCGTTTTTTTTTTCGGGTCGAAATTTTGAGATTCCATATCTCAGCTCTGGAAGGGTCTAGAGCCTCCATTTTTGCACTCAGGTTTAAGTCTCATGGCCCTCTATCAGAATCCAGAGTTTTGAGAAGATTGGAGAAACTTTATTTTTCGCCCGAAAACGAAAAAAAACGAAAGCGGTAACACTGTCTTTTTTTTTTCGGGTTCGAAATTTTGAGTTTCGATATCTCAGCTCTGGAAGGGTCTAGAGCCTCCATTTTTGCACTCAGGTCTAAGTCTCATGGCCCTCTATCAGAATCCAGAGTTTTGAGAAGATTGGAGAAACTTTATTTTTCGCCCGAAAACGAAAAAAAACGAAAGGGGTAACACTGTCGTTTTTTTTTCGGGTCGAAATTTTGAATTTTGATATCAGCTCTGGAAGGGTCTAGAGCCTCCATTTTTGCACTCAGGTCAAAGTCTCACAGCCCTCTGTCAGAATCCAGAGTTTTGAGAAGATTGGAGAAACTTAATTTTTCGCCCGAAAACGAAAAAAAACGAAAGGGGTAACACTGTCGTTTTTTTTTTTCAGGTCGAAATTTTTAATTTTGATATCTCAGCTCTGGAAGGGTCTAGATCCTCCACTTTTGCACTCAGGTCTAAGTCTCGTGGCCCTCTATCAGAATCCAGAGTTTTGAGAAGATTGGAGACACTTCATTTTTCGCCCCCCAAAAAAAACATAAGGGGTACCACTGTCGTTTTTCTTTCGGGTCGAAATTTTGAGATTCGATATCTCTGCTCTGGAAGGGTCTAGAGCCTCCATTTTTGCACTCAGGTTTAAGTCTCATGGCCCTCTATCAAAATCCAGAGTTTTGAGAAGATTGGAGACACTTCATTTTTCGCCCCAAAAAAAAAAAACGTAAGGGGTACCACTGTCGTTTTTTTCGGGTCGAAATTTTGAGATTCGATATCTCAGCTCTGGAAGGGTCTAGAGCCTCCATTTTTGCACTCAGGTTTAAGTCTCATGGCCCTCTATCAGAATCCAGAGTTTTGAGAAGATTGGAGAAACTTCATTTTTCGCCCAAAAAAAAAAAACCGAAAGGGGTACCACTGTCGTTTTTTTTTTTCGGGTCGAAATTTTGAGATTCGATATCTCAGCTCTGGAAGGGTCTAGAGCCTCCATTTTTGCACTCAGGTTTAAGTCTCATGGCCCTCTATCAGAATCCAGAGTTTTGAGAAGATTGGAGACACTTCATTTTTCGCCCCCCAAAAAAAACATAAGGGGTACCACTGTCGTTTTTTTTTTCGGGTCGAAATTTTGAGATTCGATATCTCAGCTCTGGAAGGGTCTAGAGCCTCCATTTTTGCACTCAGGTTTAAGTCTCATGGCCCTCTATCAGAATCCAGAGTTTTGAGAAGATTGGAGAAACTTCATTTTTCGCCCCAAAAAAAAAAACGTAAGGGGTACCACTGTCGTTTTTTTTCGGGTCGAAATTTTGAGATTCCATATCTCAGCTCTGGAAGGGTCTAGAGCCTCCATTTTTGCACTCAGGTCTAAGTCTCATGGCCCTCTATCTGAATCCAGAGTTTTGAGAAGATTGGAGAAACTTTATTTTTCGCCCGAAAACGGAAAAAAACGAAAGGGGTAACACTGTCGTTTTTTTTTCGGGTTCGAAAATTTGAGTTTCGATATCTCAGCTCTGGAAGGGTCTAGAGCCTCCATTTTTGCACTCAGGTCTAAGTCTCATGGCCCTCTATCAGAATCCAGAGTTTTGAGAAGATTGGAGAAACTTTATTTTTCGCCCGAAAACGAAAAAAAACGAAAGGGGTAACACTGTCGTTTTTTTTCGGGTCGAAACTTTGAATTTTGATATCTCAGCTCTGGAAGGGTCTAGAGCCTCCATTTTTGCACTCAGGTCAAAGTCTCACAGCCCTCTGTCAGAATCCAGAGTTTTGAGAAGATTGGAGACACTTCATTTTTCGCCCCCCCAAAAAAAACATAAGGGGTACCACTGTCGTTTTTTTTTCGGCTTGAAATTTTGAGATTTGATATCTCAGCTCTGGAAGGGTCTAGAGCCTCCATTTTTGCACTCAGGTTTAAGTCTCATGGCCCTCTATCAGAATTCAGAGTTTTGAGAAGATTGGAGACACTTCATTTTTCGCCCCCAAAAAAAAAAAATGTAAGGGGTACCACTGTCGTTTTTTTTCGGGTCGAAATTTTGAGATTCGATATCTCAGCTCTGGAAGGGTCTAGAGCCTCCATTTTTGCACTCAGGTTTAAGTCTCATGGCCCTCTAGCAGAATCCAGAGTTTTGAGAAGATTGGAGAAACTTCATTTTTCGCCCAAAAAAAAAACGTAAGGGGTACCACTGTCGTTTTTTTTTCGGGTCGAAATTTTGAGATTCGATATCTCAGCTCTGGAAGGATCTATAGCCTCCATTTTTGCACTCAGGTCAAAGTCTCACAGCCCTCTGTCAGAATCCAGAGCTTTGAGAAGATTGGAGAAACTTAATTTTTCGCCCAAAAACGAAAAAAAACGAAAGGGGTAACACTGTCGTTTTTTTTTTCGGGTCGAAATTTTGAATTTCGATATCTCAGCTCTGGACGGGTCTAGAGCCTCCATTTTTGCACTCAAGTCTAAGTCTCATGGCCCTCTATCAGAATCCAGAGTTTTGAGAAGATTGGAGAAACTTTATTTTTCGCCCGAAAACGAAAAAAAAAAACGAAAGGGGTAACACTGTCGTTTTTTTTTCGGGTCGAAATTTTTAATTTTGATATCTCAGCTCTGGAAGGGTCTAGAGCCTCCATTTTTGCACTCAGGTCAAAGTCTCACAGCCCTCTGTCAGAATCCAGAGTTTTGAGAAGATTGGAGAAACTTCATTTTTCGCCCGAAAACGAAAAAAAACGAAAGGGGTAACACTGTCGTTTTTTTTTTGGGTCGAAATTTTTAATTTTGATATCTCAGCTCTGGAAGGGTCTAGAGCCTCCATTTTTGCACTCAGGTCAAAGTCTCATGTCCCTCAATCAGAATCCAGAGTTTTGAGAAGATTGGAGAAACTTAATTTTTCACCCGAAAAAAAAGAAAAGAAAGGGGTAACACTGTCGTTTTTTTTCTGGTCGAAATTTTGAATTTCGATATCTCAGCTCTGGAAGGATCTAGAGCCTCCATTTTTGCACTCAGTTTTAAGTCTCATGGCCCTCTATCAGAATCCGGAGTTTTGAGAAGATTGGAGACACTTCATTTTTCGCCCAAAAAAAAAAAACATAAGGGGTACCACTGTCGTTTTTTTTTTCGGGTCGAAATTTTGAGATTCCCTATCTCAGCTCTGGAAGGGTCTAGAGCCTCCATTTTTGCACTCAGGTCAAAGTCTAGTGGCCCTCTATCAGAATCCAGAGTTTTGAGAAGATTGGAGAAACTTAATTTTTCGCCCGAAAACGGAAAAAAACGGAAGGGGTAACACTGTCGTTTTTTTTTCGGGTCGAAATTTTGAATTTCGATATCTCAGCTCTGGAAGGGTCTAGAGACTCCATTTTTGCACTCAGGTCAAAGTCTCATGCCCCTCAATCAGAATCCAGAGTTTTGAGAAGATTGGAGAAACTTAATTTTTCACCCGAAAAAAAAAAAGAAAGGGGTAACACTGTCGTTTTTTTTTTTCGGGTCGAAATTTTGAATTTCGATATCTCAGCTCTGGAAGGGTCTAGAGCCTCCATTTTTTCACTCAGGTCAACGTCTCTTGCCCCTCTATCAGAATCCAGAGTTTTGAGAAGATTGGAGAAACTTCATTTTTCGCCTGAAAACGAAAAAAAACGAAAGGGGTAACACTGTCGTTTTTTTTTTCGGGTCGAAATTTTGAATTTTGATATCTCAGCTCTTGAAGGGTCTAGAGCCTCCATTTTTGCACTCAGGTCAACGTCTCACAGCCCTCTATCAGAATCCTGAGTTTTGAGAGGATTGGAGAAACTTAATTTTTCGCCGAAAAAAAAAAACGAAAGGGGTACCACTGTCGTTTTTTTTTCGGGTCGAAATTTTGAATTTCGATATCTCAGCTCTGGAAGGGTCTAGAGCCTCCATTTTTGCACTCAGGTCAACGTCTCTTGCCCCTCTATCAGAATCCAGAGTTTTGAGAAGATTGGAGAAACTTCATTTTTCGCCTGAAAACGAAAAAAAACGAAAGTGGTAACACTGTCGTTTTTTTTCGGGTCGAAATTTTTAATTTTGATATCTAAGCTCTGGAAGGGTCTAGAGCCTCCATTTTTGCACTCAGGTCAAAGTCTCACAGCCCTCTGTCAGAATCCAGAGTTTTGAGAAGATTGGAGAAACTTAATTTTTCGCCCGAAAACGAAAAAAAACGAAAGGGGTAACACTGTCGTTTTTTTTTTTCAGGTCGAAATTTTTAATTTTGATATCTCAGCTCTGGAAGGGTCTAGATCCTCCACTTTTGCACTCAGGTCTAAGTCTCGTGGCCCTCTATCAGAATCCAGAGTTTTGAGAAGATTGGAGACACTTCATTTTTCGCCCCCCAAAAAAAACATAAGGGGTACCACTGTCGTTTTTCTTTCGGGTCGAAATTTTGAGATTCGATATCTCTGCTCTGGAAGGGTCTAGAGCCTCCATTTTTGCACTCAGGTTTAAGTCTCATGGCCCTCTATCAAAATCCAGAGTTTTGAGAAGATTGGAGACACTTCATTTTTCGCCCCAAAAAAAAAAAACGTAAGGGGTACCACTGTCGTTTTTTTCGGGTCGAAATTTTGAGATTCGATATCTCAGCTCTGGAAGGGTCTAGAGCCTCCATTTTTGCACTCAGGTTTAAGTCTCATGGCCCTCTATCAGAATCCAGAGTTTTGAGAAGATTGGAGAAACTTCATTTTTCGCCCAAAAAAAAAAAAAACCGAAAGGGGTACCACTGTCGTTTTTTTTTTTCGGGTCGAAATTTTGAGATTCGATATCTCAGCTCTGGAAGGGTCTAGAGCCTCCATTTTTGCACTCAGGTTTAAGTCTCATGGCCCTCTATCAGAATCCAGAGTTTTGAGAAGATTGGAGACACTTCATTTTTCGCCCCCAAAAAAAAACATAAGGGGTACCACTGTCGTTTTTTTTTTCGGGTCGAAATTTTGAGATTCGATATCTCAGCTCTGGAAGGGTCTAGAGCCTCCATTTTTGCACTCAGGTTTAAGTCTCATGGCCCTCTATCAGAATCCAGAGTTTTGAGAAGATTGGAGAAACTTCATTTTTCGCCCCAAAAAAAAAAACGTAAGGGGTACCACTGTCGTTTTTTTTCGGGTCGAAATTTTGAGATTCCATATCTCAGCTCTGGAAGGGTCTAGAGCCTCCATTTTTGCACTCAGGTCTAAGTCTCATGGCCCTCTATCAGAATCCAGAGTTTTGAGAAGATTGGAGAAACTTTATTTTTCGCCCGAAAACGGAAAAAAACGAAAGGGGTAACACTGTCGTTTTTTTTTCGGGTTCGAAAATTTGAGTTTCGATATCTCAGCTCTGGAAGGGTCTAGAGCCTCCATTTTTGCACTCAGGTCTAAGTCTCATGGCCCTCTATCAGAATCCAGAGTTTTGAGAAGATTGGAGAAACTTTATTTTTCGCCCGAAAACGAAAAAAAACGAAAGGGGTAACACTGTCGTTTTTTTTCGGGTCGAAACTTTGAATTTTGATATCTCAGCTCTGGAAGGGTCTAGAGCCTCCATTTTTGCACTCAGGTCAAAGTCTCACAGCCCTCTGTCAGAATCCAGAGTTTTGAGAAGATTGGAGACACTTCATTTTTCGCCCCCCCAAAAAAAACATAAGGGGTACCACTGTCGTTTTTTTTTCGGCTTGAAATTTTGAGATTTGATATCTCAGCTCTGGAAGGGTCTAGAGCCTCCATTTTTGCACTCAGGTTTAAGTCTCATGGCCCTCTATCAGAATCCAGAGTTTTGAGAAGATTGGAGACACTTCATTTTTCGCCCCCCAAAAAAAAAAAAATGTAAGGGGTACCACTGTCGTTTTTTTTCGGGTCGAAATTTTGAGATTCGATATATCAGCTCTGGAAGGGTCTAGAGCCTCCATTTTTGCACTCAGTTTTAAGTCTCATGGCCCTCTAGCAGAATCCAGAGTTTTGAGAAGATTGGAGAAACTTCATTTTTCGCCCAAAAAAAAAACGTAAGGGGTACCACTGTCGTTTTTTTTTCGGGTCGAAATTTTGAGATTCGATATCTCAGCTCTGGAAGGATCTATAGCCTCCATTTTTGCACTCAGGTCAAAGTCTCACAGCCCTCTGTCAGAATCCAGAGTTTTGAGAAGATTGGAGAAACTTAATTTTTCGCCCAAAAACGAAAAAAAACGAAAGGGGTAACACTGTCGTTTTTTTTTTCGGGTCGAAATTTTGAATTTCGATATCTCAGCTCTGGACGGGTCTAGAGCCTCCATTTTTGCACTCAAGTCTAAGTCTCATGGCCCTCTATCAGAATCCAGAGTTTTGAGAAGATTGGAGAAACTTTATTTTTCGCCCGAAAACGAAAAAAAAAAACGAAAGGGGTAACACTGTCGTTTTTTTTTCGGGTCGAAATTTTTAATTTTGATATCTCAGCTCTGGAAGGGTCTAGAGCCTCCATTTTTGCACTCAGGTCAAAGTCTCACAGCCCTCTGTCAGAATCCAGAGTTTTGAGAAGATTGGAGAAACTTCATTTTTCGCCCGAAAACGAAAAAAAACGAAAGGGGTAACACTGTCGTTTTTTTTTTTGGGTCGAAATTTTTAATTTTGATATCTCAGCTCTGGAAGGGTCTAGAGCCTCCATTTTTGCACTCAGGTCAAAGTCTCATGTCCCTCAATCAGAATCCAGAGTTTTGAGAAGATTGGAGAAACTTAATTTTTCACCCGAAAAAAAAGAAAAGAAAGGGGTAACACTGTCGTTTTTTTTCTGGTCGAAATTTTGAATTTCGATATCTCAGCTCTGGAAGGATCTAGAGCCTCCATTTTTGCACTCAGTTTTAAGTCTCATGGCCCTCTATCAGAATCCGGAGTTTTGAGAAGATTGGAGACACTTCATTTTTCGCCCAAAAAAAAAAACATAAGGGGTACCACTGTCGTTTTTTTTTTCGGGTCGAAATTTTGAGATTCCCTATCTCAGCTCTGGAAGGGTCTAGAGCCTCCATTTTTGCACTCAGGTCAAAGTCTAGTGGCCCTCTATCAGAATCCAGAGTTTTGAGAAGATTGGAGAAACTTAATTTTTCGCCCGAAAACGGAAAAAAACGGAAGGGGTAACACTGTCGGTTTTTTTTCGGGTCGAAATTTTGAATTTCGATATCTCAGCTCTGGAAGGGTCTAGAGACTCCATTTTTGCACTCAGGTCAAAGTCTCATGCCCCTCAATCAGAATCCAGAGTTTTGAGAAGATTGGAGAAACTTAATTTTTCACCCGAAAAAAAAAAAGAAAGGGGTAACACTGTCGTTTTTTTTTTCGGGTCGAAATTTTGAATTTCGATATCTCAGCTCTGGAAGGGTCTAGAGCCTCCATTTTTTCACTCAGGTCAACGTCTCTTGCCCCTCTATCAGAATCCAGAGTTTTGAGAAGATTGGAGAAACTTCATTTTTCGCCTGAAAACGAAAAAAAACGAAAGGGGTAACACTGTCGTTTTTTTTTTTCGGGTCGAAATTTTGAATTTTGATATCTCAGCTCTTGAAGGGTCTAGAGCCTCCATTTTTGCACTCAGGTCAACGTCTCACAGCCCTCTATCAGAATCCTGAGTTTTGAGAGGATTGGAGAAACTTCATTTTTCGCCCCCAAAAAAAAACATAAGGGGTACCACTGTCGTTTTTTTTTTCGGGTCGAAATTTTGAGATTCGATATCTCAGCTCTGGAAGGGTCTAGAGCCTCCATTTTTGCACTCAGGTTTAAGTCTCATGGCCCTCTATCAGAATCCAGAGTTTTGAGAAGATTGGAGAAACTTCATTTTTCGCCCCAAAAAAAAAAACGTAAGGGGTACCACTGTCGTTTTTTTTCGGGTCGAAATTTTGAGATTCCATATCTCAGCTCTGGAAGGGTCTAGAGCCTCCATTTTTGCACTCAGGTCTAAGTCTCATGGCCCTCTATCAGAATCCAGAGTTTTGAGAAGATTGGAGAAACTTTATTTTTCGCCCGAAAACGGAAAAAAACGAAAGGGGTAACACTGTCGTTTTTTTTTCGGGTTCGAAAATTTGAGTTTCGATATCTCAGCTCTGGAAGGGTCTAGAGCCTCCATTTTTGCACTCAGGTCTAAGTCTCATGGCCCTCTATCAGAATCCAGAGTTTTGAGAAGATTGGAGAAACTTTATTTTTCGCCCGAAAACGAAAAAAAACGAAAGGGGTAACACTGTCGTTTTTTTTCGGGTCGAAACTTTGAATTTTGATATCTCAGCTCTGGAAGGGTCTAGAGCTTCCATTTCTGCACTCAGGTCAAAGTCTCACAGCCCTCTGTCAGAATCCAGAGTTTTGAGAAGATTGGAGAAACTTCATTTTTCGCCCAAAAAAAAAACGTAAGGGGTACCACTGTCGTTTTTTTTTCGGGTCGAAATTTTGAGATTCGATATCTCAGCTCTGGAAGGATCTATAGCCTCCATTTTTGCACTCAGGTCAAAGTCTCACAGCCCTCTGTCAGAATCCAGAGTTTTGAGAAGATTGGAGAAACTTAATTTTTCGCCCAAAAACGAAAAAAAACGAAAGGGGTAACACTGTCGTTTTTTTTTTCGGGTCGAAATTTTGAATTTCGATATCTCAGCTCTGGACGGGTCTAGAGCCTCCATTTTTGCACTCAAGTCTAAGTCTCATGGCCCTCTATCAGAATCCAGAGTTTTGAGAAGATTGGAGAAACTTTATTTTTCGCCCGAAAACGAAAAAAAAAAACGAAAGGGGTAACACTGTCGTTTTTTTTTCGGGTCGAAATTTTTAATTTTGATATCTCAGCTCTGGAAGGGTCTAGAGCCTCCATTTTTGCACTCAGGTCAAAGTCTCACAGCCCTCTGTCAGAATCCAGAGTTTTGAGAAGATTGGAGAAACTTCATTTTTCGCCCGAAAACGAAAAAAAACGAAAGGGGTAACACTGTCGTTTTTTTTTTGGGTCGAAATTTTTAATTTTGATATCTCAGCTCTGGAAGGGTCTAGAGCCTCCATTTTTGCACTCAGGTCAAAGTCTCATGTCCCTCAATCAGAATCCAGAGTTTTGAGAAGATTGGAGAAACTTAATTTTTCACCCGAAAAAAAAGAAAAGAAAGGGGTAACACTGTCGTTTTTTTTCTGGTCGAAATTTTGAATTTCGATATCTCAGCTCTGGAAGGATCTAGAGCCTCCATTTTTGCACTCAGTTTTAAGTCTCATGGCCCTCTATCAGAATCCGGAGTTTTGAGAAGATTGGAGACACTTCATTTTTCGCCCCAAAAAAAAAAACATAAGGGGTACCACTGTCGTTTTTTTTTTCGGGTCGAAATTTTGAGATTCCCTATCTCAGCTCTGGAAGGGTCTAGAGCCTCCATTTTTGCACTCAGGTCAAAGTCTAGTGGCCCTCTATCAGAATCCAGAGTTTTGAGAAGATTGGAGAAACTTAATTTTTCGCCCGAAAACGGAAAAAAACGGAAGGGGTAACACTGTCGTTTTTTTTTCGGGTCGAAATTTTGAATTTCGATATCTCAGCTCTGGAAGGGTCTAGAGACTCCATTTTTGCACTCAGGTCAAAGTCTCATGCCCCTCAATCAGAATCCAGAGTTTTGAGAAGATTGGAGAAACTTAATTTTTCACCCGAAAAAAAAAAACGGAAGGGGTAACACTGTCGTTTTTTTTTTCGGGTCGAAATTTTGAATTTCGATATCTCAGCTCTGGAAGGGTCTAGAGCCTCCATTTTTTCACTCAGGTCAACGTCTCTTGCCCCTCTATCAGAATCCAGAGTTTTGAGAAGATTGGAGAAACTTCATTTTTCGCCTGAAAACGAAAAAAAACGAAAGGGGTAACACTGTCGTTTTTTTTTTCGGGTCGAAATTTTGAATTTTGATATCTCAGCTCTTGAAGGGTCTAGAGCCTCCATTTTTGCACTCAGGTCAACGTCTCACAGCCCTCTATCAGAATCCTGAGTTTTGAGAGGATTGGAGAAACTTAATTTTTCGCCGAAAAAAAAAACGAAAGGGGTACCACTGTCGTTTTTTTTTCGGGTCGAAATTTTGAATTTCGATATCTCAGCTCTGGAAGGGTCTAGAGCCTCCATTTTTGCACTCAGGTCAACGTCTCTTGCCCCTCTATCAGAATCCAGAGTTTTGAGAAGATTGGAGAAACTTCATTTTTCGCCTGAAAACGAAAAAAAACGAAAGGGGTAACACTGTCGTTTTTTTTCGGGTCGAAATTTTTAATTTTGATATCTAAGCTCTTGAAGGGTCTAGAGCCTCCATTTTTGCACTCAGGTCAACGTCTCACAGCCCTCTATCAGAATCCTGAGTTTTGAGAAGATTGGAGAAACTTAATTTTTCGCCTGAAAAAAAAAACGAAAGGGGTACCACTGTCGTTTTTTTTTTCGGGTAGAATTTTTGAGTTTCGATATCTCAGCTTTGGAAGGGTCTAGAGCCTCCATTTTTGCACTCAGGTCTAAGTCTCATGGCCCTCTATCAGAATCCAGAGTTTTGAAAAGATTGGAGAAACTTAATTTTTCGCACCAAATCCCCCCCCCCCCCCCCCCCCCCCAAAAAAAAAACGAAAGGGGTACCACTTTTTTTTGGGTACCACTGTCGTTTTTTTGGGGGGGGGTCGAAATTTTTAGTTTCTCTGATCTTCTTGAAACTCTGGATTCAGATAGAGAGCCATGAGACTTAAAACTGAGTGCAAAAATCTCTAGATTCTCTAAGAGTCTCTAGATCCTTCCTGAGCTGAGATATTGAGATCCCACGTAGCATTTATCCCATTATAAAAATAGTGGGTTCGCGGACGGTGGATTTTCGGGACGGCCCTTGGTGCCACAGACTCAGGGGGCCTCCCTGAGTGCAGTAAAATAGTTTTCATCCCAAAATTTTGAAAGCTAAGCTTAAAAACCACGTGTCCATTTTTATAATGGCTTAAATGCTACGTGGGATCTCAATATCTCGGCTCAGGAAGGGTCTAGAGACTCCATTTTTGCACTCAGGTCTAAGTCCCATGGCCTTCTAACAGAATCCAGAGTTTCAAGAAGATTGGAGAAACTTATTTTTTCACACCAAAAAAAAAAAAACGACAGGGAATTTTGGGACAGCGCTTGTTGCTCTGGACCCCGGGGGGGCTGCTGATTGCAGTAAAATAGTTTTTATCACGACAGGAACTTCAGTTAAAATTTCTATCAAATATACTACCCGAAACCCCATTCAATAGATTGCAGGCAGGACGGTGTCCAACACAAAAATGGTATGAAACTCATACAGGTTTGGAACAACATGAGGGTGAGTAAGTGATGACAAATATAATTTGTGGTTGAACTATACCTTTAAAGGCATACAGTAGTTCACCCAAAAATTTAAATTAGCCCATGATTTAATCACCCTGGCCTCTAGCCATCCTTGGTGTATATGACATTCTTCTCTCAGGCGAAAACAATCAGAGTTATATTAAACAATGTCCTGGCCCTTCCAACCTTTATATTGGCTGTGGTTGTTTCTGTTATGAAAGTCCACAAAAGTGCATCTATCCATGATACAAGTGCATCTATCCATCATAAAAGTGCATCTATCCATGATAAAAGTGCATCTATCCATCATAAAAGTGCATCTATCCATAAAAAATATATATTAATATAAAATATTTAAAATATTCATATTTAAGTTGCGCTTTAGATAAGTCAAATCCATATGTTCTTTTCCATGAAGTTATTTTACTTTATAGTTTTAAATATGGATATTATTCTTACATCTCCATCTTCCTCATTACTCCACATAAAGTCAACATCTGAGATGTTTTCATCAGCTATATGTTCAAGCACTTCAGAACTGTATATTCTGCACATAAAAAATTTTCAAAAATGTGTCGGTACTGTGATATATATTTTTTTTTTATAAAAGAAATTTCAATCAGCATCACTGAAAATGTGTCTTCAGTAACAGGCTTTCAAACCTACTGTCCATTCTAATGGACAGACATATTTAAAAAAAATCCTGATTCAAAACATGCAATTCTACAGTCGATTTTTAACTTTAATTAATAAGTTCAATCTCTCTATTTTACATACAAACTATGAAATACTGGCAAAAATATATACAAAATGTATATACACCTTAGAAAATGTTGCTTGCTTCTCTGTTTGGAGTGAAGTGCTGCCATGCTTCTCTTCAATGTAGAGGTTTATATATATATATATATATACACACACACACACACACACACGCTCACCGGCCACTTTATTAGGTACACCTGTCCAACTGCTCGTTAACACTTAATTTCTAAGCAGCCAATCACATGGCGGCAACTCAGTGCATTTAGGCATGTAGACATGGTCAAGACAATCTCCTGCAGTTCAAACCGAGCATTAGTATGGGGAAGAAAGGTGATTTGAGTGACTTTGAACGTGGCATGATTGTTGGTGCCAGAAGGGCTGGTCTGAGTATTTCAGAAACTGCAACGCCACAGCCTACCTGAGTATTGTTGCTGACCATGTCCATCCCTTTATGACCACAATGTACCCAACTTCTGATGGCTACTTTCAGCAGGATAATGCGCCGTGTCATAAAGCTGGAATCATCTCAGACTGGTTTCTTGAACATGACAATGAGTTCGCTGTACTCAAATGGCCTCCACAGTCACCAGATCTCAATCCAATAGAGCATCTTTGGGATGTGGTGGAACGGGAGATTCGCATCATGGATGTGCAGCCGACAAATCTGCGGCAACTGTGTGATGCCATCATGTCAATATGGACCAAACTCCCTGAGGAATGCTTCCAGCACCTTGTTGAATCTATGCCACGAAGAATTGATGCAGTTCTGAAGGCAAAAGGGGGTCCAACCCGTTACTAGCATGGGGTACCTAATAAAGTGGCCGGTGAGTGTGTATATATATATATATATATATATATATATATATATATAATTGCTACATGCAGAGCTTTACTGGCATTTGATTGGATGACAAACATCCAATCTCATGGACTGCAGGCTTTAAACTAGGTGAAATGCTCCAGAAGTTAAAAAAGGGGGCTGACATGTGATGTCCATTGTAATGGACACAGGGGTCTGAATGGGTTAATCAGAGTTCAGCAGTTCGTTATATATTTGTTCAAATTAATTTGTCATTATTATAAACACTGTCAAATCGTTAATCAATTTACATGGTTATTCCAAAGTTGCACATTCACAAATAGCTTATTTTTGCATTGAAAAATAAAGTGAACAGTTTATATGCAATATTAAATCCACAGACTCCCATAATTATAATATTTTATTTTGAGATAGAGAAGCAGAAAAAATACATTTCACTTTGATATCATGTCTAATTTACAATAAATAGCACTAATAATCGTTCAATTACAGACACAACTAAAAATTGCCAAATGACTCAAAGGATAACCACTGAAAAATAAATAATATCACAATAAAAGACACATTAAAACATAACCTGTCAAAACCAAGAATATGAAGGAGGAAATAATCCATTTAAAAATGACATGATTATGATGGCTCATGACAGAGATGTGCGTAGGTACTTGAGCTCATACAGAATAGCCAAAGAGCCAATGCTTATGGCTGTTAGTGTTCAGAACAAGTGTACAAGCAACACCAAACGACGGTTCATTATCTATGACGATGTAAACCACTGATCTTCATGCTGGACTGCAGGTTATGTATGGACAGTGTAAGGTCCACAGTGACAAAGGGGGAGACTTCTGGGGTTTCTTGAAGGTTGACTGTCGGTTGCTGGAGCCTTCATCGGTTCTGTAAGTGTGTTTTCAGTTGGTATTCTGCAAAACATGTGCTTTTGTCAAACAAACAATACAATGGCATTTCCTGTGCAATTCTGTTTGTTGCAATCAGGACTTTAAACCTGTGTTCCACAACTAAAATAACTAAAGTACATTTCTAGCAACTACCCAAATAAATACAAGGTATTTAGTTAAACACCCATAGAATCAAACTTCACCTTTCACTCGCACTCTTCACTTGTTGAATAATTGAAAGTGTGCGATGCCTCTAACGTCTGGCCGGTCCTGCAGTCATGCACAGGGAGTCCTGCTCTTCAACCTCCAGCTCCTCTGACCGCACAGCCTGCGTGATCAGATTCAGCTCCTCGCACAGAGTCTCGAAGCGGTACGCCACACGGATGTCTGGAACATTGGTGCGTCTGATGTCGTTGCCCTCCTGCCCCTCTTTCAGATAATGTGGCCCCAGCCAGTAGCTTTTCACCTTGACACAGGATATTTGGGTGCATTAGTCAGATGCTTTTTACATCAAGTTAAGTCTCTTATACTCACACAGGCTGCATTTATTTGATCAGAAATACAGTATGGTAATATTCTGAAACATTACAATGTAAAATTACTGTTTTATCTTTTGATATATTTTATAATGTCATTTCTTACTGTGATGACAAAGCTGAATTTTCCCCAACATTACTTCAGTCTTCAGTATCACATGAGCCTTCAAACATCATTCTAATATGCTGATTTGGTGCTCAAGAAGAATTTCTTATTACCAATGTTGAAAACATTGTGTTGCTTAATATTTTTATGGAAACCATAATACATTTTTTAATGAATAGAACGAACAGCATTTGAAATATAAATCTTTTGTAACATTATAAATATCTTTGTCACTTTTGATCAATCTAATGCATTCTTGCTTATTAACTCCTGGTTTCACAGACAAGGCTTAAGACTATTCTCAGACTTAAGTGCATGTATGAGAAGTTTTAATTGAAAGTTACTTGCACTGAGATATCAGATATGTCAGTGCCATTGTTTCGTCTCAAGATGCACACTAGTAATGTTTTTTTCTAAGGCACTTAGCTAAGCTAATTAAATGTCGACTTAATACTTTTAGGCCTGTTTTCACAGATAGGGCTTAGATGAATTTAAAAAAAAATATATTATTAACCCCAAACTTTTGTGTATGCAGGTAATTATCTAGATTAATATACAATTTTACAGCATGTTTTGTTGTTAAGTCATGGTGCCTAATGCATTAACTCATGTTAACAAATTGAACCTTACTGTCTACTAACACCTAAATGTTACTGAAAATGACTTCTGCTGTTGCTGACAGAGGTGTAAGTGGAGATGTGATCACCTGGTGAGAAAATCCGCTCATAAGCACACTGTTTCGGGCCAGTTCACACATGTCACATGAGCTCAGCTTCCACACCTGAGCAGCGATGCTGTACTCCTCCATCAGCGGCTCCTGAACAACCACACACACTAGGTCAAGCATACTACAGACCTGACTCAAGAAAGAACAGGTATTGGTTATAAAAAAATATATCAGATTTGATTGGATGGTGTGGCTTGCAACCTTTGTAAAGTGGAACTGCAGAGGGTCATCAGTGGACAAAGACACCATGAGGCCTCTGGACAGGTACTCAGGGAGAGGATTTCGATGGTAACTGAGGAAGAGGCTGTTGTTGCTGAGCGGGGACATGGCAATGCCGATCTGAGCCAGGTAATACAGATACTGCAGTACAGGAGCCTGACAGAAATACACAAACACTGATAAATTCTTGACTGTTTGCAAGGGTTTTTAAGCTAAGAACATTAAACACAGGAATTTTTATAACGTGACCGATATTGTTCTGTTAAATCTTCTGTAACGGTATGATTTTAATACATGCAAAGAACACAATCAAGAATATTTAAAATAAGAACATTCTTCATATCCGACCAGAACAGATTTCCAAGTACAACTGTGATTCAGTAGAAGTGTCTTTACTTTTCGCAAAAGTAGGCCATGGGAAATATTCTCCGACAACATAAATCCAGACACGAGGTGGTGGATAGGCCCTGCCTCTCCACAGTGCGGGCGTAACACAAACGAATTCATGTTCCTTTGCCTGTTAGGAGAGATGAGTGACATTTAAACAGTCATGGAGCTAAAACAACTTATATATTAAGCAGCCTACACAATGGTTTTGACAATAGTGGTTTGCATGCCATCAATCTCTACAGTCAATTTTTACATTAATTAATGAAATGTATTGTGGTAAGCACAATAAGTACTTGGATTCATAGGTACCTGCGCAGGTGGTTGAGTACAGTCATATTTGCATACATGTAGTACAGGTAATATGAGTATGGAGGATTGTCTTCCTCCGTCCAGTTCACAGGTTTTGGGCTGTCCAGGTTAAAGATGTGATGCTCAGGTTTGGACTCATCATCCACACTATCAAACCCGACAACCTGAAGAACATTCAGTCTCACAATATAATAAAACTGTGACCATACTTGTTAATCATTTGGTTGTATTAATTTGAAGTTACACAGGGTGGTGTTACATTTGAGTTTACACGTTCTTATCTGAAGCATCTAGCAATAGTCTTATTATAGGGTCAATAATACATTTTTTAGCCAATGGTTTAAAACTTTGGATTACTAGGTCACATACAGTATTTCTCTACTCTGGAAAAGTTAGTGAGTGTAAAATCTAAAACAAATGTTTATTGTAAATAAATTGGGCAGTTAATCACACCTTGTATATTTACACACACAGAAGATGTGTGCGCTATGCAAACCTCCACTCCACAGTAGCACAGTTACCTATAATTTTACATTAAAACTAGCTTCATCACATCACAGGTTCACTCACATGTTGCAGGAAGAGATGCAGCTGTGGGTGACTGCTGGGATTGACAGTGGCTTCAAACAGAGGCATGAAAATGTTCTCTAGCATCTCCTGGAAGTTAGAGAGCTGCTTCTTGGTGTGGTACACATCACTGCCGATGAAATAAACCACATGTTATCTTAGTTATGTTTGTATTTTATTCTGAAATGTATATTTCAAATACAGTAAAAATATTGGTATTCATTTTGGAAATAAGTCCACTTAATTAGATAGTAAATAACTTTTAGTGCTTTTCAAATTAGTAATAATATACACTACCGTTCAAAATTTTGGGTTTATTACTATTATTCCTTTTATTTTTGTAAAGTCTTTTTTATTCAGCAAGGACACTTTAAATTGATCTAAAGTGGCATTATAGCCCTTTCCATTGTTATAAAGGATTTCTGTTTTAAATAAATACTGCTCTTTTAAACTTTTTATTCATCCAAAGATTTCAGAAATAATGTATCACGGTTCCCACAAAAAATATTAGTAAAAATAATAAGAAATGTTTCTTGAGCATCGAATCGGCATATTAGATTTATTTCTGAAGGATCATGTGACACTGAAGGCTAAAGTAATTAAAATTCAGCTTTACCATCATAGGAATAAATTACATTTTAAAATATATAAAACAGTTATGTTAAAAATATTAATATTACTGTTGTACTGTGTTTCTGAATAAATAAATGCAGCCTTGGTGAGCTTAAGTAATTTATTTTAAATCTTACTGATCCAAAACTTTTAATCAGTAGTATATATTTTTTTTAATTTGATAAAAAAAAAATATTAGGCCAACAGTAGATGTCCACTTTACGCTCAGTACTCACAATAGCCGTGGCACCTGCACCAGCCAGCGCACATTCTCAGAATAAACCTTGTGCTTGACGGCCCACTGAGCCAGCTTATCCCATTCATCTCGTGAGCGGCCGTAGATGGAGAGACGCAGCTCCACATTCTGGTATTTGCTCTCCTCCAGGTCTGCCATCACCTCCTGAAACGCACCAACATACAACTATCAGCAGAGGGCGCACTGAACCATATGAAACTCAATTCATCAACATGCTTGTTTTGCAAATGTCAAAGATTATAAGGAACAGTGATACCTTGATTATGTGGCCAAAGTATTTCCCCTCAATATGGTTGTCAGTCTTAATAAAGATTTCTCGGAGGATGGACTCTCCAATGGGGTTGTATTTGGAATTGAATTTATCAAAGCGATGGAATGTGTTGCGGTCCTGTGGGAAAGACAGAATTTTTTTAATATTTAAAGTAGCAAATTTTCTTTTTTATTATTTATATTTACATTCAATCATTTCCCAAGTGTAGCCTACTTATTCCCACATACAATTTAGACAAGAATCTCTTTTATTAAATTAGATTTTCATATACATGGAACATTCATTTAGTGCCACAGTTAGCATTCAGTAGAGAACAACAGTTCATTCATCAGCTTATTCAGTTCTTACCTAAGTGGAAGTCCACTTAGCTTGTGCAACTGCAACTATGTGCAACATATTTTTAGTGAGAGTGACCTAGATCCCACACAAACCCAAGAAGTTTAGAACACCCAATTGATATTTGCCTTGGCATATATACCGTGTGAAACACTTTTCTTTTTCTTTTGTGGTCCAATATTTTATTCCAGTTTTCTGTCCTTTTATGTTTATAATTTTGTTAATAGTCACTTTATCATTTATATATCATAAGATATAACACATCAAATATTTCCCTTGAAACGTTTGTGGTCAGTAATTTTTAAATAAATTAATACTTTTTTTCAATAAATTAATTGGATCAAAAGGACGGTAAAGACATTTATAATGCTATAAAAGATCTCTATTTTAAATAAATGCTGCTCTTTTGAAATTTCCTTTTCTTTTTGAATTGTTTTTTTTTTTACAATGATTTCCACAAAAATATTAAGCATCACAACTGTTTTCAATATTGATAATAATAAGAAATGTTTCTTGACCGTCAAATCAGCATATTCAAATTATTTCTAAAGGAATATTTGACACAGAAAATTCCGCTTTACCATAACAGGAATGAATAGAAACAGTTATTTAAAAAAAATATATTAAAAATTAAAATTAAAATTAAAAAAAATATTTCACAATATATATATATATATATATATATATATATATATTTTTTTTTTTACTGTAGTTTTGATAAATAAATGCAGCCTTGGTAAGCAGAAGATACTTCTTTCAAACACATTTAAAAAAATCTAACTGGCCCTAATGTTTTTTTATAACAGTAGTGTACAGTATATGTTGTTATTATTATTATTATTAGTAAGTATTCTTATGTGTAATTGCTAGTGATGGTAGAATTTTTCCAAACACAAAAACAAAACGCACATCACAGGCAAAGTTTTGCTTAACCAAAAAAAGCCTGTGTGTTTGAAACGCAGTGGTGGAGGAAGTACTGAATCTCAGTACTTAAGTAAAAGTACAAATACCCAGATAAATATTTACTTTAGTAAAAGTAGAAGTAACACAATGACAACCATACTTAAGTAAAAAGTAAAAAGTACTTTATTTTAAATGTACTTTAAGTATTAAAAGTAAAAGTACTTGCATAACAATTTATTATCTTAATGTCTATTTTCTAATGATTAATAAAACATTTAATTCTAACTCATTCAACCTAATAGCCTACTCCTATAATGATGTTCAATAATGATGGAAAAAAAATGTCACCATTTCTGAAACAAGCTTGCGATTAGGCAATATCATGCTTATCCTTACTATATGTTAATAACTATGTTTGGCAGTAAACGCAATTCATTTATGGTGTAATTCTGAACCTCTTGGCTTGCCATAATCCTAACCAAACCAAACATATATTACACACGGTGTGTTTCCTATGCACGTAAAAACAAATTTTCGCGTATGAGTTGCATGATAAACACACTGCGTGTTAGACGCATTTAGTGTGACCGGGTTGATATACTGTATGTATGGCAACCAAACGTCACTGGTGAGACAAACGTGCAACGAACGGACGGTCAGATTACGTTTTAGCAGGGGAAAAACTGATCAGAAAATGTAACGAAAATGTAACAGAAGTTGTAGAAATGTAGTGGAGTAGAAAGTATAATAATTGCTGCAAAATGTAACGAAGTAAAAGTAAAAAGTAGGCACTATTTATTGTACTTAAGTAAAGTAACGAAGTATTTGTACTTCGTTACATTCCACCACTGTTGAAACGTTACCTTTATAAGAATCTTTCAATAATTGTCTAGTTTTTGGAGCTGTGGTGTGCCGACTTTATCTGTATTATCTGAAGTATTTTCCCAACCACTTATGTCACATGTTTAACTACACTTCTTACCGCGTGCATATCCAGAGTGTCTACGCTGAGGTCAAAGGCCGTCAGGTTCATGCTCTCAAACACCTCTGTTAGGGTCTGTCCTCTGCCTTGTTCTACATGGACGATTTCACCTGGATATTTCTTTATGGCTCTTTTAATGAAGCGCAGCAGGTGCTTCTGATTCATACAGGATGAGGCATGGATGTGTGTGTCCACCTGAAGAAATCAAAGGTCAATAGATAAATATTTCCTGTGACACAACAGTTTAGTTTAAAATACTTTATTTAGTGTTTGTTCATACAAACCTTCCTGATGTTGTAGAAATCACGGTGAGGGACCTTCTTCTGTGCCGCCAACTCTTTCATCTCGTTTAAGAGAATGTGCATCTGGAACTTGGAGCTGAGGTACTGCAGTCGGCGATAGCAGAAAGATTTCCTGTTGGGAAAAAATATACAATTAAAAATCCATATGTTAAACCTACAACAGATCAGATCAGTTCTGGCAATTTTGGGGAACATATTTAACAAGTTTTTGCCACTTCTTCCCCTTAGTCGCATTATTCACATAACAAATTAATTACTGGACTTGTCTCTTTTATTTTTACATTTCATCCACAGGTTCAAACTGAGGTCAGTGCATAATGATTTTTAATCAAGCAAAACCGCTCACTCAGGGACCAGCTCACATTTACAGAATAAGCCATTTCAATCAGTGATTTGATCATCTTCTTCTGGATCTGCTGCATCAGACTGGACTAAACCTCATGGTGTGCAGTATAACTTACACTGGCCCATTAATGATGAGCGCCATCATCATGTTCATATCCGCTATGTATTCCTGCAGGTCTGGGTGTGGCAGATCCAGCTCTGAGGAACTGATAGACAAAAAAAAAAACATTTTAAAAAGAAAATTGATAATATAAATATATATCAAAACCAACAATTAGGCCAACTCAATTCTAGGGACTTGCAACTCTGTCGTCTTACTTATGGGTGTAAACATGAACAACACCATCAACCATCTTGCAGGTGTAGCCCAACCCAGGGGGCATGTTGGCAGGGTCAAACCCCTCATAGGGGTGGGTTTCTGACACAGGTGGGTGGACTGTTGCACCTGTGAGTTAAGAAAATGGACTAATTATTTTGTAACTGTATACTGATCATACATAACTCTTAAACTCTTTTAACTATGAAACATATATATTGGAACTAAAGTCAAGGAAACAGTTAAAAAAATTAATTTGCTCAAAAATCAAAATTGCCGTCATGTCTTTATAAACCAATGAACACAAAAGTGAATTTTTGAAGAATATAAAGCACTGGCCACTTCTCTCAATATAATGAAAGTGAATGAAGACTGAGGCTGTCAAAATGCATAATCTCAACATTTTGCATAAAAACATAATTTCACTATATAAAAATATAATTTCACTCTGTTCCATTTTTTGGCTTCAGAATATAACATTGGAGTTGTACGTATGAATGACTTTTATTTTGCTTTTTCATTGTTGTGGTAATGATGAATATTGTCATTTTTGTGTGAACTACTGCTTTAATGAGTAGAAATACATCTGTGCTGTGGTTTAACTGATCATGTGTGGTTCATAAACATGCTGCACCAGAACACCTGTTTTCAGTTCTTTCTGTAGTAACTGAAGACAATTTCAGGAAAACATTTTTTTTTTTTTCTGTACATTGGACATAAAAACCAATTTGGCTATAAAATTCTGATTTCTCCTGAACATGAACACACTTGCAGATACAGAAGACTCAGGCATCTCCTCAAAGGTGTTGAGATCCAGGTGTCGGTCACCCAGCTCCTCCTGCAAGTAACGTACTGTGGTCCTGCAGAAGCTCTGCATGGACAGAGAGATATACTTCTCTCTTATGAAGAGAGCTTTGACCACACATTTAGCAGCATCCAGCAGATCAGTAAAAGGAACCTGGGAGGTGAAAAAAGAAGACTCACTTAAACAGTCCATCCATCCACTCATTCATCAGAGATGCAGATTTTTCAGTGATCACTTCTTCATGTTACATTGTTAAGGCAGAAGATGGTGACAAACGATTCTTCAATTCATTGAAAAAGGATTCATTCAATTCATTCATCTTCAATTCATTCAATTAAAAAAAAAATAGTGAATCACTGAATTATTCAATCAATTTGTTCAAAAGTAATGATTTAACCGGAAACAAAACGACCTCATTCCTCAGAAACTCAACGATGCTTTAAAATGCTCAGCGATATGCTTTGACTTAATTTGAAACTATTTTCTTGTGCATGAATTTAATTATTGAACTCATTCAAAATCAATATCATTTTTGTAATCATGCCGTTGTTATGAATCGATAATAAATTATGTTTTTGATCACCAAAATCTACAGTTCTACAATATGTGATAGACACCATGTACCATTTAATTGTACTTCGATCCACAAAATAAAAAAAACAGTATTTTGGTGACAAAATATATAAAAGCTGTTCTCTCTCTCTCTCTCTCTCTCTCTTTCTCTCCCTATATATATATATACACATACAGTGTAAAAGCTCATGTTTCCCTCTGGGGGTTGTGTAATGTGCATTGTGTGTGAGCGTGTGTGTGGAACTTGGTTCTCCCTCAGGAATTTATATAATGTCTGCAGTGTCCACTTCAGTTATGTCAACAACATCTTGTTTTTGTAAAACAAACAAAACAGAAAAATGAAAAACAGGAGCTGTTCCTACCCCACATTTCTCCTCTCCAGAGATCGCGACTCTCTGATACTCTCTCTCAGGGACGAGCTCTCTCTCGGGATATAGTTCTTTGGGCGCCTGGCTCTGTTCTTTCATATACCTGAGGAAGAGAGGAGATGCCAGTATAAGTTAACAAACACTAGGTCTCATGTGAAATAATCACATAACATCTGAAAAGGCACTCACTCCAGATCAGCTGCACTGTCTGTTTTCATGAAGTCCTGTTTGGCTCGCAGTAGGATATCAGGCTCAAACCTCAAGAGAAAAGACTTTTAATTAACTGACTGTGGGTCAATGGTCACATCTGCATACAGAGGAGTGAATGTTGGACTAAAATTTGCCTTAGGAAATGGTGTCATTTTAAGTTACAAACACAGATAAGTTCAATGTTAAAAGTGTTTGATGAAAACTACAGATGCGATTTATTAATGGTTGAGTTTGAGGATGAATGATGGGATGTAGTACTTGATATCCTGGCTGATTTGCCGCTCGAGTCGGTGCCGCCTCTCCTCCAGCTGCTCAATGGGGCTCTCCTCAGGGAACTCATATGGAGCGCTCCGCATCTCACTCTCAGCCAGGCTGCGGGAGAACAGCTCCTAAAATCACACATTAAGCACACATTTACATAACAGCAGAAACAAAAAAAAATGCATTCAATCAGCATAATCGTTGGCATTTCTGCTCTGTTTACCTCTGCAATCTCTTTGTATTTGCCATCCATGGATGTGCGCAGATCAATGTGGCCGTGCTTGGCTACAGGGTTGCCAGGCAAGGAATGCTGGGATGTGAGGTGGTGTCGGCCAACACGGAGATCTACTAGGAAGATAATGAGAAAGAGATTTTTACATTTCAACAGATATGGCTTGATTCGACTTTCTTAAAACATTTCGATTTTGCAGATGTGATTATGGAGATAAATGTTTAACAATAAATACAATATAGTGTGATCAATACTATTTAGCCTTGTTTTTCTACTTTTTCTGAAAGCTGTCAAAATCTACAACTGTGTCTTACAAAATTATTGAGCATTCAGGTGGGATGACATGAGTTTGTATGCGAGTATGTGCTGGCCTTGGTATGCAAAGTTAACTTGTGGGCAAGTATAGATAGACCTAATGCTTCTAGTGCCCACACAAATTTTAGTACAGCCACATTGACAATCTGTAAACACAACACCAAAAACCTTTAAAACAAGATCAATTTACTTGAAGCAACATATAAGATATTAATTATTAGATATTAATACCCTATTATTTCATAAAAAATGTTTAGGGTTGAAGTACTTTTAAATGGTTTTGAAAGACTCAGCAAGTCCACATTTATTTGATAAACATAATCCAGCAAAAACAGCAAAAATGTGAAATATTATTACAACTTGATTACAGTTTTCAATTTTAATTTATTTTAAAATAATAATTTATGCCACAATAATTTAAGCTTTTTTTTTTCCTGTGATGTAAAGCTGAAGTTTCAGAATCATTACTTTAGTCTTCAGTGTCACATGATCATTTAGAATTCATTCTAATATGCTGATTTTTTGCTCCAGAAACATTTATTATTATCATCCTTGTTAAAAATCAGTTGTGCAGCTTAAATCTTTTGTGGAAACCATAATACATTTCCTTTTAGTATTATTTGATGTTTAGATGTTCAAATGAACAACATTTATTTAAAAAAAAAAAAAAATATATATATATATATATATATATATATATATATATACAGTGCCCTCCACAATTATTGGCACCCCTGTTTAAGATGTGGTCGAGGACTTTTAAAAATTCTCCCTTTTTTTTAAACAACATAGAATCCAAATGCAAAAAAAAAGAGAAAAATCCAACCTTTTATTTAAGTACATTACTTTGGTGGTAAAAAAAAAATATTCAAATTTAAAAAAATAAAAACTTCAAATCATGTGTCCCACAATTATTGGCACCCCTGATGTTAATACTTTGTACAACCCCCTTTTGCCAACAAGACAGCACTTAATCTCCTCCTATAACATTTCACAAGATTGAAGAACACAGAGAGAGGGATCTTTGACCATTCTTCTTTGCAAAATCTTTCTAGATCATCCAGTATCCTGGGCCCTCTCTTGTGCACTCTCCTCTTTAGCTCACCCCACAGGTTTTCGATTGGATTGAGGTCTGGGGACTGAGATGGCCATGGGAGGACCTTGAGTTTGTGACTGAACCATTTTTGTGTAGATTTTGCCACACGTTTTGGATCATTATCCTGCTGAAAGACCCAATGACGACCCATCTTCAGCATTCTGGCAGAGGCCATCAGGTTTTTATTTAAAATGTCCTGGTAGTTCAAAGCGTTCATAATGCCATGCACCCTAACAAGGTTCCCAGGGCCTTTGGAAGAGAAACAGGCCCACAGCATCACAGATCCTCCACCATACTTCACGGTGGGCATGAGGTACTTTTCGGCATACACATCTTTTGTTTTACACCAGATCCACTTAGAGTGTTTGTTGCCAAAAAGCTCAATCTTAGTCTCATCCGACCAAAGCACACGATCCCAGATGAAGTCCCAGTGCCGCTTGGCAAACTCCAGACGTTTACGTTTGTCAGTGTTAGTGAGAAAAGGCTTTTTCCTAGCATGCCTCCCAAACATCTTGTTGGCATGTAGAGAGCGTCTGATGGTTGTTTTGGAGATTTTGTGACCCCAAGATGCCACTATTTGATGCAATTCTGTGACAGTGAGCTTAGGACTTTTTTTTACTTTTCTTAGCATCCTCCTCACAGTGCGTTGTGGCAAGATAAACTTGGGACCTCTTTCAGCCTTGTTTGTCACTGTTCCTGTTGTTTTAAACTTCTTAATGATTCCTCTAACTTTAGATATGGGCAATATAAGGTGAGTGGCTATTTTCTTGTAGCCATTGCCTGACTTATAAAGGTCATCACACATCTGCCTTACTTGAATGGTGTGTTCTCTTGTCTTTGCCATGTTGACAAATGGGTAAGAGAATTAGGCCTCTGTGTCATGTCATATTTATACCCCAGGGAAATAGGAAGTCATGAATTACTAATTAAAAGTGCCTAGATATCCTGACCAACATTAGCAACTACAGAAAATATATATTTTTTAAAAAAAATCAATTACATGTTTCAGCGGAATTGTTAGGGGTGCCAATAATTGTGGGACACAGGATTTGAAGTTTTTATTTTTCTAAATTTTTACATTTTTTTTACCACCAAAGTAATGTACTTGAATAAAAGGTTGGATTTTTCTCTTTTTTTGCATTTGGGTTCTATGTTGTTTAAAAAAAAGGGAGAATTTTTAAAAGTCCTCAACCACATCTTAAACAGGGGTGCCAATAATTGTGGAGGGCACTGTATATATATATATGAAGAGTTCAGATGCAAAAGCCTCTAAGTGCCATTTGAAATTTTCTTCTAAAATGATCATTTTTATCAAGCTTGTATATTTAAGTTCAGTAATTTCACTTAAATGGCAATGAAGATTACCTATTAATTGTTATTTAAGTGAAATTACTGAACTTAAATATACAAGCTTGATAAAAAATGACCATTCTAGAAGAAAATTTCAAATGTCATTTAGAGGCTTTTGCATCTGAACTCTTCATATATATATATATATATATATATATATTGTAACAATGTAAAAGTCATTTATGATCAATTTAATACATCCTTGCAATCTTACTGACTCCTGTGAAATGCAAGCCAGAAGCCAGAAGTATAACAAAGTAAGATTTTCCATTCCTATTTCAAGTGATTAATTATCAGAAACATTTTAATATCACAATAATCTTTTCCTCACAAACACTTTCACTTTCAAAGTGAGTGAAGCTCGACCTTTCTGCTCGAGTTCCATAGTTCCATCCCGTGAGTGATATCAATCTTCCTAAACTCAAATGCTTGATCAAATATTCATAAGCCTGATGAATAATTAAGCAGCACTTTCTATAGCCACTGCACTGCTGAGATCTGGACATCTCATCTCACTATTAAAGTACAGAGGAAACAGACTAAATAAAAACAGATTCCTCTGTTACAGCTATCAACAGAATTCATAAACGTCCTGCAGATTTGAAAATGTAGCAAATCTCAAAAATAGTTTGCAAAGCCATCAGTTACAGTTGAGCCAACTAGCCTGAGGGCTACAGTATATCTGCAGTAGTTACAATACACATAACAGCTGTTTCCTGAGATCATGTGATGAATTCAGCATTAGTCTATTGACACATTCGTCACCGTTTTAGTAAGTGCTGAATCTTCCCACTTTAAATTTGAGATAAACCAACACTATCTCACGACCTGACGCATGATTAAAAAGTGTCTAATTCGTACTAATTCGTACGACCTCACTCGTACTAATTCCTACGATTTGTCTAAAGCCACGTGATGGTTAGGTTTAGGGGCGGGGTCAGGGGTAGGTCATTCGTACGAATTCATACGAATTGGCCAATTCGTAAAATATGTACAATTTAGCAAAATCGTATTAATTCGTACGTGTGAGGTCGTATGAATTGTTACGAATTAGCCACTTTTTAATCATTCGTCGAATTCGTACGACTTGGTCATGAGATCGGGTTGGATAAACCCATTACTATGGGAAGCTACACTTAACTTGAGACTTTTTGCACTTTCATCATAGCAGCACCATTTACTCTGGTAGTTTAAAACCCTTGCTGTATATTCTTAATCTGCATACAGTACAGTATGTGCTTGTTAATCACTGTTATTTTAATCTTCATTTTAATCATATAGTTTTACAGTTCCACTCCTGAACTGAATTGACCATATACAGTTATTAAACCGGGGGGAGCCCAGTGTACCCACGGGCAGCTGCCCCATCGAGGAGAGCAGACACGGGAAGACATGGGAGTCTTCCTGGACTTCGAGATCTTATCATGTACATCCGGGAAGAAAGATATTGGGGTTGGATGCAAGTCAGCAGCCGCACCCTAAAAAACAATCATCCAGTAACTCAATCATCCATAAACTTGGCTCCGAAGCAAAAACATATCTGCATTCTGGCGGCGTCCTCCTTTGGAGCTGCATACAAATTCCGCAGACAGGCTCGTTTTGAAATACTCGAAGTGGATAGGCTTTCCAAGCGAAACCCCATTCGTAAATAATTTAAAGTTTGGTATCACCGGGTGTGCCCATAGCTGCCGAAATTGAGTCATGTTATACTAACCCACATTCTATTAGTTTACATAACGCTTTAAGGCTCTGCTGCTTATTGTTTTACTGTTCTGGCAAAGTTAATGTGCAACGTATTTATCAGGGAGTTTATTGGAGGTAATTAACAACAGGATTGTCAATGAGAGGAACTCATTGCTGAAATCTTAGTGGCCTTTGCACAGGCCCAGATGGGTGGACTAATTATGACCATGACAGTTCATTATCGCCCAACACAGACACAGCGGGAGATCAACGCAGTGCACTACCTCATGCACTCACACTTATGATCACGTTCTCCTTTTTTCACACATAGCATTTACCTTCACATAAATCACAGCCAACACATTTCTCACTTAGCTGCAAGCTAACAAAGCACGTTGTAAAAGAGATTTTGTATGATTTTTGACGTGCGTGTCTGTACAGAACAGCGCAAAGCCAGAAGAGAGACTGATGTATCCACTGGCTTGTATATAATCTCATGGGTGTATTTTGGGAGTTTCATGCTTGTTACATAATCATCATCCCCTTTATACACAGGATCCCCACATACAGTAAATGCAACGGCAAAGCAGAAGAACACTCAAAACTGGGTTGAGTGGCTAACTTTTGCTGAGCTTCAACCGCGATGAACTACAAAATACGTGTAATGGAGTTATTGATTCTGATGGTAAACATTCTAGAATGAGGCTCTACAAACGTCACATATTTATGAATGGGAGAAGTGAATAATCAGTGTGGTGAGATATGGAGCTGAGAGATAAGAACAGCACAAGATAATTGCCTCAATGACACATGAGATGAGGTCAAAGATCAGGCCCGTTATACACCTTATTAATATGGGTGTAATTTGGTGCATTTATCTGTTTGTTGTGTGTATTTTGTATTTGATTAGCTGTTAAATTTTAAAGGAAATACATTTTAATTCGGCTATACATTTTTTAATTACACTATTATTTACATGTATTCTGCTTTCTATAAAATATATCTGTAACAATTTACAATAAGGTTTCATCAGTTAACATTAGTTTAACTACATTAATTTACATGAACAATGAACTGCACTTCTACAGCATTTATTAATCTTTGTTCATGTTAACTTCAACATTTACTAATACATTATTAAAATCAAAAGTTGTATTTATTAACATTAATTTATGCATTTATTTATAACAATGAACCGCTCTATTTTCATTAACTAACGTTAACAAGAAGTTAACAAAGTTTCAGTTAACAAATACAGCATTAAATGTATTGCTCATGGTTCATTCATGTTAGTTAATACATTAACTAATATTAACTAATGAACCTTTAATGTAGAGTGTTACCAATATATCTATGTGCGTGATTTGGGGTCAGTAAGATAAAAGTCATATAAAACTTCAGCACGAATGCATTTAAACTGATCAAAAGTGATATAAAGTTTTCCATTTCAAATAAAGTCTGTACTTATGAACTTTCAATTCACCTAAGAATCCTGTTAAAATGTTGTATAACAGTTTCCACAAAATTGCACAACTGTTTTCAGCATTGATGATAAAAAAAGTTTCTTGAGCAGTAAATCAGCATATTAGAATTATTTCTAAAGGATCATGTGACACTGAAGACTGAAATAAATTACATTTTAAAATATATTCAAATAAAAATAGTTATTTTAAATAAATGCAGTCTTAGTGAGCCTTTGTAAAATTCTTACCGACCTCATACTTTTGAACAGGCTAGGCCATATCACAAAGGTCTTCTGATTATGAAATCTCTCAATACAAAAGCTTATCTTAGATCAGTTTCTGCAGTTAATGTTCTATACATACAGTACGCAAAAGCTGAAAGAAGTCTGACATGAAAGAAATCTGATGTGTGATCTAAAATGATAGCAGCTGCTGCTAATGCTGACTGACATACTTAATGAAATCCTGAGCAAAACTGAGCCACGCTTGAGGATTAGTTACCTTGCTAACTCCAATCAGGGCCAGTCACTGTTGCCACGGCAACCTGATGTTGCATCCCTTTGTTTGCTAAGTTAACTCCTGACATGACAAGAGACTCAGAGTAGAGTGTCAGAATAAAGACTCAATCACCATTTAGTAGGCATTTATAAATCTATAAAACACATTCAAGGTTAATGTGAAACACGACTACTACAACGATAACTTTTTATTATAAAAAAACTCCTGTTCTTGTTTTCCCTTTTGGAAAATTGTTGAACATGGTTTTCTAGCTGGTTGACCAAAACCAAGCTTAAAACCTGGTTTGTTGCTGTTCTAAGACAATTTCCAAGTGTAGACCCATTAGAAACCAGAAATTTAGAAATCAAAAACACATTTACCAGCTTAAACTGGATTTCCCAGAAGGGTTTGGAAGCCTCATAACCTCTTTTCCCTTCAACACACACAATCTCATACACAAACCTTATCTAAGCAGCATCCTTCTCTATTACTCTTTCAGCTGTCCACTTAATCTGTGAAACACACAGCGCTGACCACAACACCTTCAAAACAGGACAGTATACCGAGGAGGACAATCAATATAAACCACACACCATCTTTCAGCCACACACACACCTCCCTAAGGAAAAAAATGAGCTGACAGCAACACAGCTGAGGGCTTAGAGAAACAAAACGAAAAGACATAAGCAAATAAGTGTCCTACATGGAAGGATATGGAGAAACTATTGCTGTTATTCCACCAAAACAGGTCAGAGAGAGAAAAGACAGAATAAAAAGAGAGACGCATGGCAAACACAAAGCTACACTTTCTAAACCGACACACATCTCCAGCAAAACGTCTCTCATTCACTCCCTCACTCACAAACATAATCTTGTGATTAAATCCGTCCCACATACATACAGTAAACACAGCTGATGGAGCCGAGGCATCCACTCTCTCCCCTCCCTCCTCTTCCTGGTTCCTGCCAGCTGTCTGGGCTGGCCACTGTCATCCCCCTCTCATTTAAATATCCCTGACACATGGCTGGACTGTACCACCTGGACTTCAGGGGCAGGGGGAGCTCAACAGCATCACTGCTGTCTCTGGGACAGAATGGACTCGACAGGATCCCTCTACACCCCCATGTCCTTCAGCTCTGTGAGGACAGGGGGGTGCATGACTATCCTGCAGTGCATGCGAAAATGCTGTAGGATGTTTTGAGAAAGCGATAGAGAAAGAGACTCCCTTTGGAAGACAAAATAGAGATCACTGCAGAAACTGGTATTGGACATGGCTGATCAGAGATCTGGCCCATTTAAACAAGCATCGAGATGATGTGTTTATCATTACTGGCGCTGTCATCAAACCATCACTGTCTGAACCCTTCTGGGGTTCTATTGTAGAGCACTAGAAACCCATATAGAGTGGTAATGATTCTGTCGTGTATCCAGAAGGTTTGAGAGCCGTTTGTGTTTAATCAGAGGGAACAATAGCATCCCTGAATTCTACTCCTCTTTTAGGAGAAATGGGCTTTGATGAAGACATCAGAGAAAGATTGCACTGATGAGGTTTTTGTGAGCCTCTGGAGACCGACTGCTTTTATTTGTTCCTGTGATGAAGTCCTTTGTTTTGGGGGGTGGGTGATCACCCACCAATATAAATTATATATTTCTTAGCATTTATATTTGGTAGCATATCATGAACTAACAATAAACAATCCTACAATACAAGAAAATATTTTACTCTTTCTAGTTGAAACTTTCATGTTTAACTCAATGTGTTTCTGTGTTGCAGCCATTTCTTCGGAAAATGATTTCTGAGGGAAAATTGTATCAAAGCCATTTCCTCAGTGCCTTGTAAACATGATATTATCCGTAGGCTAAGTCATGGCAACATATGTTTTTACTTTACTTTAACTCATCAAAATAATTTAAGCAATTTCAACATTCCATTTTATGGGTAACACTTTACATTACGGCTACCTTAGTTAATATGAACTAAAAATGATAGAAAACTTCTTTAGCATTTATTAATATTAATTAGTGCACCGTGAACTAACATGAATAAACAATGAACATCTGCATTTTTATTAACTAACATTCACAAAGATTAATAAATACTGTAACAAATATATTGCTGATTGTTAGGTCATGTTAGGTGTTAGGTCATGTTAACATAACTTAAAGTTGACATGAAATCAAATTTTACCATTCGTATTTTTATATGTAAGATTGTAGTGTTTATTATAAATGATTTATCTGTGCAGTGTGCACTTCATTATTTCTTTAAAATTCACGTACCAAATACTTAACCCTTCCCTCCCCCCTCGAAACGACTTCTCTTCTGGTCAAAAACTTTTACCTAGAGGGCTATTGAGGTCTGTCTCGTTTTCTGGCGTCCTCTGTGAGTCACTAACGGCCAGCAAATATGCATTTTTGGTTACGGTCCTATTTCCTATCCCTAAACAACCTCGTCTATGTGGCCGCTGGCTTGAATTCCTGCATTTCGAAGGAGAAGGAATAACAGCAAGTTCGCAACTGTGTGCAAGGAATCAGCCGCCTCATCTTGGTTCGCAGGAGGCTCGTTTAAATATGGGCTGATTCTTCTGGAAAATTTGGCTGCTCGTCCTTGCTCTCGTTGTCGGCTTACTCAATTAAAAATTATTCTTGGGAGGGTAACGGAAGTGAGCTGTCTATGGTAGTGAGCTGTCTATAGTAATGAGCTGTCTATGGTAGTGAGTCCGGTGGAGAGAATTCATCCACAACTCTGCAAACTGGCATTCAAATCTGCCTTCATTTTGTTAGCAACGCCCAACCTTCAACGATCCAATCAATTCCCGAAGTATGAAATCAAGCCCCGCCCTTAATTTTTTTTTCTTCAAATTTCAGAAGTCTCACTAGGAAGTTATGACGTCACGGCGGCGCATGGGTTCCCTCGATCGAAAAGCTATGGATTTTCCCCATAGACTTTTGGAAAATCGCAAAAAATAAGATCTGTGTTCAACAAAGAGTGAACCTTGTGACGTTTTGTCTATCAAAATGATCTTTACAAGTTAATACAAAATTTATACATTTTGAAGCCTAGCTATATAAAGTTTAAAAAAAACACAAGCAGACACAATAAAGTTAAAAAACCACAAGCAGGTTAAAATTGGTGTGTTTTATGTCATAGATCAAAACGTGAAAATATTTAGAAGCTTTGTTAACCACAGACCTTTTTTCAGGCGATTTAGCAAAAACCCATTTAAAAAAACCATAGACTTTAGGGCAAGGGAACCAGAAGTGCTAAAATGCTAACTGACTTCCGCGTTTTGGCCTACAAAGTGATGTCGTAACTTCGGCACTCTATAAGGAAAAATTTCCACTTCCGTTTAATGACGACTTTAATGTTAACTTAACTGAATCTTAACCTTTTTGCTATACGAGATACAGCCAATTTGATTATAGCCTACTTAAAATAGGTGGATTTTTTTAGTGTACATATTTACACATATTTATTGTAAACTTGACTTAAAAATGCATATTTGTGAAATTAATAAATGCTATAAATACATGCTACAAAATTCAGTATTCAGCAAGTATTAGTCCATGTGATCTAATGCATTAACACACTATTGTAAAGAGTTACCAAAGTATATAATGAAGCAAATTTTAAACATGAGTTTCAACAGTCGTAATTTAATTATTTGCTACATTTTACAATAAATTGTAGATAAGCACTCTCCAAGAAAGCAAGCAGAAAATAAAAGTTTATCATTTTAAATGCTGAGATTTGTTTTAGGGTTTTATTTTTGCTAGGGAAACTGATTTCCTAGTTCCACCTAGTGGGCAAAAGCAAAACCATTAATTCTTTGGATTTATGGAAACAAACTCAACTTTCACTAAATATCAATCCACAAACACTCAGGTATCTAATACATATACATTGTAACTAACCTGTTGTAAAAGCACAAGGGTCTTTTAGAAATCAATATGTTCCTACCTCATGGATGAAGTCCCTGGGATACTAGGGAAGTAAAGGGTTGAGTGGATTTAGAGAAAACAACTCTAAATAGCAGCAAAATGGTGGCTGAGTGGGAGGCAGTAAAAGTCCTCCTCTCTCATAGCACACTGAAGGCAAGGGAGGCACTATGGGGCTCAAAGTTCAAAGCACAACAGCAATTAAAGCCTCTATATGGGCTATAGAGAAGGCTATAAACTATGACCAAGATCTTTATATGAGTCAAAAAGCTTATATCTTAATATGTTACAACATTCAGAAAGAAAACAAACAATATCTATAAAATATTATAACAAATACTCATCTTACTGCTAAAAAGAGGAGCACAAATGTCAGCAGAGTGATAAAAAAAAGTTTTGGCAAACTATTTGCACACTGACATTGCCTTCTTTAAGAATTGTTTAAGAAGAGTCAATCACGTCAGCCTTATCTTGTCCATCCATTATGCTCAGATAAGCAAGATATGCCAAAAAGGTGAGTTTGAAGAATTTAAGTGACTGTAATGTAACACAGAGAGGGTCCAAAGTGACAACAGGAAAAGCTCTGTGTTAGGTAGCAGCTATAAATAAGACTAAAACAAACAGCACTATAATTGTACATTGACTGCACGGTGGATTAAACTAAATGTTATTCAAGCTATGTTATTACAGGGCTCTAAAATGTGAGGTAAATGTTTGCTTTATTTTTTCATGAGGCGGTTCTCTGAATCCAAGAAAAAGAAAAAAAACTATGAATTCACAGATATGATAATTTTTGCCAATACAATAATCAACAGCTATTTATACTACATATCAATCCACATTTTGACTGATTATTTAAAAGTCCAAATAGATGTGCTTCAGGTGACACTAAACATAATATACAGTAGGTTCAACCGCAGAAAAGTCTTTATTATCCAACAATAATTTAATATGCAGAGGAAAAATAACCTTCACAAATAGAAATAATAAATATAGCTGCAAGCACAATTAAAGGGCCAAGCACAAAAAAGTCACAATGAGTTATGCATGGCCGAGAGCTTCAGAGCAAATGCAACAATGGGTAAAGACATTTTTAGATTATATTAGTCAAAATGGCTGAAAAATCACAAATACATTGAAATACATTGACTTGCAATATGATTTGACCAATAGGTGGTGCTGCTACCAAATTGAATTCACACTGAAATTCACACTAAAAACTTGTGTTTTCAGTGTGAGGAAACAGTGACACTAAATGTGGATCTGTACACTGTTATTTCTCCAAAGCAAGATGGATTATTAACCCTCCACATGTTTTCACTAAGGCCTCTTTTCCAAATCATGTCAAGAATGAGCCACAGCACTCTCAGAAATCAGACACTTGATTGAGGAATTTTAAAAATTGCATGTGTTAGTGTCTCTAAAAAGACACTAAGACACTTTTCATTTAAAGGAGCATTTCACCCATTTCAACATTAATCTTTTTTGAAAATGGGTCATAGATGTAGTCAAAATGTAAAAGAAATGTTGAATTTGGTGCCCTCTTGACCGAGAAAAGACTTTATAAAATAACTTTATCCCACAATGCATCACATTGCACAGCTCTGCAAGCCACTCCCACTAATCCAGAACAGCGCAAACATCAGAGAAATCACTCCTCCATCTACAAGACTAGCTGCCACCAGACATTGAAATTCATTTCACACAAAACTTCTAGTTAGTTGGGTGTGGCGACGAGCAGGACGAGGCCCGAGGGGCGTGAGAGGACGGCGGCGTAAGTGATACTGAACGACACTTGTGAGACGCACCGTTCTCGCATCTCTCACATAGACAGTAAAAGAAATGGACACAGCGACCCCATAGACTTGACTGATGTACAAGCTATATCCTCACCGACCTTGTCTTAAAACTGATCATACAATACAATGCCTCCTCGATGCTTTGTCGACTACATTGCTTCTTCTTGTCTTGATGACGCATGCGCCATTAACTATCGTTCAATGAACGCGTTCAGGCACAACACTCCCACCCACTGACCTGTAGGTCTGTAGAATGAATGGGTCCCATACCCTGGATAAATGCTGAGCTAGTGTTTGTACTCTCAACCCATATACAAAAAAAAAGGGACTTCCTGCTTTTTATGACGCAAAATGACAATTTTTACATCATAAAAAGCAGGAAGTGGAACACTTAAATCCTTATTTCTCCCATCTCAGGGGAAAATAAGGGAATAAACCATGACCATTCAAAAATATGACTGGGTTTCTAAAGATATAAAGCTTAATGCAAATGGGTGAAGTGTCCCTTTGAAGCAAAGTACTGACTATAATTTATTGCTACATACAAGTGAGAGAGAAAGAGAGCTGTTTTGTGTATATGAGAATAATTGTGGTTATCTGAAACTGCAAGGATTCACTTATAATTTTGTATTCTCCTCAGCACAGTAGAGTAAAGATAGCAGCCATATGCAACCTGCCAAGTCTACTTGCTCAGATAATTACTCAATCTCTGTGGCGAAGATGCTTTCTGTTTATATTTCCTGCCTCGGAAATGATGCTGGCACAGCAAGGCAAATGAGTCTCACCATTTTTCAATGTCTGGTTTTGCAGTCAACCAGAGATAAATACACTTTCTAGAAAACTGTTTCAGGTCTTAACCACAACATCAGAGGCAAAAGGAACTAACAAATACATGCAACACCTAACTAAATGTGTTCTAGCGCATGATAAAATCATTTTTTTCTGTGAGAAAGAGAGAGAGAGAGGTGTGAAGTGTTTTTTGGATCAGATCTTATGCAAGCCTTACGCAATGCTGGCCTGACCACAGACATTGTGTTGCATGCATTTATGTTTTTGATCTAGACCAGCCACTAATTACTGCATGTTTGATTTTCCCCATCTGGCTTTCTTGCAATTGAATCCTTGAACATTATCTGGATGAATATATTCAGGAATTGAGCAATTGAGGTCTGAAAAAAGTACTTCCAATGTAATTATGGCCAGAAATAATATGTAATGCATAACTTTCTCTTTCTGCTCCTCACAGAATTAACAAATACTGGTCCATTAGCTATTATTGGTTTCAGGGAGAGAATATTTGTGTGAAGTCTACAGGAAGCCATAAGAAAGAGAGACAGAAAAAAAGAATATGGTCATGTAATAGTTGCAAGTTTCCTTCAAATCAACAGGTATAAAAGTTTCTACACTATGCAAATGCTGGATTACTGAAACTCATCTGAACGTTTGCCACATCAAATGTAAGAAGGAAACTACATAGAAATATGTAAAAAATATAATAATAATAATTAAAAACTGAATATATAATGAAAAAATGAACATGTAATGACACATTCTGTTCTCCAATTCCATCAAATTTCCACTTCACACACACTTTTATATTGTGTAACCCATATTGTTTTTGAGCAAACACACTTACCTCCAGTGGCTGTATACTGCAGGCTGCCTCTCTTCCTGAAAGGGGACGTGGGTTTGCCTGAAGGCAGCTTAGAAGACATTTTGGCTGGAAATTCTCCAGAGACGGACAAAACGCTGGTTGGTTAAGGCACAGAGGAGTCCTTAGCAGGGGAAGAAAGAGGGGGCACGCTAGCTCCAGTGGGGCTTTGAATGCAGTAAAGAAGGATGTTCAGATATGTTTGTGTAAGAGAGATCCCCCGCTCTTCAGATGCTGCAGTGTGAGAACTGGCTCCTCCCCACACCTCCCAGTGCCCAGTCACACACCAGCACATGCTGCCTGCGTCCTGTCACTCCGCACGGTATCCATGGAAACCTCAGAGCCAGGTGGAACGTGACATGAGAGTCCAAATAATGCGTTGTGAGGCTCGTAAAGGAATGCTCCTCATGTCACTTTTTCATAGCAATGACACGAGAGGCCAGACGCTGGCTCGGGGCTCAAAGCGTAGTCAGCCAGAAGAGATGCACCATGTGCTGGGTGGGGGAGGTTGCCCACTGTGTGATGGGTAACCGCTGGAGTCATGTCTGCAACATGTAGTAAACCACAAATGAGAGATGCACTAAAACTCTAAAAACAAAAACAAAAACAAAAAAAATGTAGGGATGAGCGGCTAAAATATAGACACACAGGAAAAAAAATGAAAAGCCATAAATCATATGGATCATAACAGCCAAAATCTTTCTAATTATAACTGATAGATGTCACATGACAATTAGTTTTAACTCTCTCTCTCTCTCTAAAATAGATTCAAAAATTATTATTTTTTTATATTTAATTCGATTTTAATTCCATTTCAATACATTCAAATTTGATGAATAAATCTGCATTCCATTCACAAATTCAGGAAAGGCCATACTCAATTAAATTTCGAAAGCCACACATGCTGTCACATGCTCGTTTTAGTAGGCCTTTACGAAGAATGCCTGAAAAATGCTAGTGACAGCATGTACATCGAACCTCATCAGCAATGTACAGCGTGAGGGGTCTTTACACAACAAAGGAATGTTTCTGTCTCTGTGCTGACTGACGTGTCTGCAGTATAGGTTTGCAGCCAGCGCAGTCAAAAATGCAGCTCCAATGAGCTCTGGAAACATTAGCATTAATTAGCTTCCAAGCAGAGCCAAAAGTAAAATATGCATTACTGATTATCCTTTCTCAAAAACATGTTTTATGTCATTAAAGCTGCAGAACATAGGCTCTTCGAAAGAAATCATTTAACGGGTAAGTGAATTTTGAGAGATGCTTGCTGAGATTGGCTTCCTGATAAGCCAATGTGTAACAGGCAGAGAACACTAAAGCAATGGGTTTATACCCCCCTCTTGTGGAAACTGACAGTGATGCATTAATTGCTAAGAATGTAACCAAAAAAAGATTTAATTTGCACATAAAATCTATATTTTTTGTATGTATGAGCAAATATCCAATGCAATCAATGGGGCAGAGCATATTACTGATGTTAACAAGCACAATGCGTGTGTCATGGCCAAATATCTCACACGTATTGGTTACATGTCTAGGCTAAATGTAATTCATTACACGCATCGATTACATTAAAACATGTTATTCTCACAATAGCAGTAAATTATCCATAATTAATCGATTCTTCCTACTATTTTTCAAATCTTTTTAATTTTCCTTTCTAAAACCTACTGTTTGTATACATTCAGAAAGTCTTGCAGGTTTGTGGAATCACACACACGTCAGACCAGCCTCTAGTCATGTGACTATCACAGAGATCCATTGAGCATTTGATCAATGGATTGACAGAAATCAGTTCCCTATCGTAGTCACTTCGAGTTACGTCAGAAGTGACGGAGATTGGGGGTTTCGCATAGAAAGCCAATCCTCTTCGAGTATTAAAACACGAGCCAATGGCATGCAATGCCTTGGGGCTGCGGAAATTTGCATAGCGTACTCCGCCCTACTCCGTGAGTATAAAAGGAGGAAGTGAACGCAACCGCAGTATGTTTTCGCTTCGGAGCCAAGAGAACCTCTTCACTCCTCAAAGCTGAATCAAGACTCTTCGAGACGAGCGTCCTCTTCAGTGTTGGTGTGACGGCGGTACCCAGCGAGATTCTGCATTGCCTGCGATCTGTGCAGTGGTTTGCCAGACTTTGCGCTTCTCCCTGGTAGCCTCAGCGCTGAAAGAGTGAATTTCTCTCCTCTCTGTAAAAGAGCTGCACGCGGCACGTCTTTTTAAAGATGGCTCGCCCGTGCCCTTCTGGATGTGGTAGATTTCTGTCGTCATCTGATGGTCACGAACGCTGCTTTGTTTGCTTGGGCATTCAGCATGCAGCAGCAGCGTTCGTGGATGACTCATGTTCCTTCTGTGGGACCATGACCATCTCCACACTGAGGTCGCGGCTCAATGATCTCACTAGAGTGAGAGCCCCGGTCCCCCCTACTCGATCGGCTTCCTTCACGAGAGGGGGCCCGTCGACCCGGGGACCGGGCGATCTAACGGTGACGGTGTGGGATAAAGCCCCGACAATTCCTCGGGCCACACCTCCCGCCTCAGTGCGTGAGCCAGCGGGCGCTAGTTCGACTCGGTCGGTTGTCTCTTCGGCGGCACCGGCTGCTTCGAGCAGCGCCCCAGATGATGATGCGATGTCTATCACAGCATCACTAGGCGGGCTTGATTCCTCGGGAGAGGAAGATCCGGCTGCGTTGCCTCCTTCGGGAGTCCCAGCGTTGTCCGCGTCAGATCCCGAGATGACGGCCATGCTGTCTCGAGCCGCTGGGAGTATCGGGCTAGAATGGAAACCTCCATCCTGCCCCGACCTCTCACGGATGGATAATTGGTTTTTGGACAAGGCTGCCGCTGCAAAGCCACGGCCGACTCCAATACCTTTTTTCCCCGAGCTGCATGCGGAGTTATCGCGCTCTTGGGGGGCTCCTTTGTCCACTCGAGAGCGCGATCTCTCCCCCGCCTTTCCCCCCCTCGACGGCGGGGCCGCCCGTGGGTACACTGGGATGCCCCCGGTGGAGCGCTCTGTTGCGATGCAGCTGTGTCCACAGAGCGCCTCCACCCGTGGTCCTCCTAAGCACCCATCCAAAGCCTGTGGGTTCTCGTCTGCTATGGCGGCGCGATCCTACAGAGCGGCGGGACAGGCGGCCTCCGCTCTGCATGCTATGACCACTTTGCAGGTCTTCCAAGCGAAGTTGCTCAGAGACATGCACGAGGGCGGGACTGACACGACGGCATTCAAAGAACTGCGGTCCGCCACTGACCTTGCTCTCCGGGCAACGAAAGTGGCTGCTCGCGCCGTTGGTCAGGTGATGGCCACTAGCGTGGTTCAGGAGCGTCATCTGTGGCTCAACCTGTCGGATACGCGGAGCGCTGAGCGGACTCGTCTGCTCGACGCTCCGCTGTCCCAGGTTGGCCTTTTCGGCGGTGCGGTCGAGGACTTCGCCCATCAGTTCTCCACCGCCCAGAAGCAGACGGAGGCCATCAAACACATCCTGCCCCGACGACCAGCTGCTGCCTCCACCCAGTCGTCGGCACAGGCGCCTCCCCCTGCTCGCCGCCGAGGACGCCCCCCTGCGGCTCCCCTCCCTCCCGCCCGGCCCCAGCAGCAGCCTTCACCCGGGCCCCGGCGTCGAGGAGGCCGCAGGCCGGCGTCACAGCCCCCTCAGGCCGCTCGCCCCGCTAAACGCCAGGCCAAGCGAAGATCCTGACACGGGCCGCTCGGTGACGATCTCGAGTCTTTCACAGGAGGCGGTAGCAGGCCCCCTCCTTCCCCCGGTGGAGGGCCGGGGGAGAATCTTTTGTTCTCAGCTCCCCGCTGCTCACCCACGGGTGGGCAGCACCCTGAACTGGTTAAAGAAAGACTTGACATCCTCACTGAGCTCACAGACTGGAGTGAGTGCCCCCGATGCCCCAGGGTGTCGGCCCACTCACTCCTCTCTGTCTCGGAGGGCGCGGAAGGGTGCGTGTGTCGTCCCCGGGCTACACCAATCCCTTCCCCCTCTCTCGCCAGACCCCCGGCAGAACGGACCCCCGTGGAACGCTCCGCTTTCCCTGGTCCCTTCTGTCGGGGAGCGGGCTTCGACGCATCCGAGCGGGGTAACCCCTGCACGCGTGCCAGTCGACCCGCCACGCTGCCCCTCCGGGGGGACGTCTGTGGTTCACATGACCCCGTTGGCTCACTTCCTGGAAGCCTGGCTAGCGCTTCCCGGGGTATCCCGCTGGGTCATCAGAACGATCAGATTCGGCTACGCGATTCAGTTCGCACGGTCTCCTCCCCGCTTCAGCGGAGTTCGCTCCACGATAGTCGGTGGCAATGCCCCAGTCCTGAGAGCGGAGATTGCGACCCTGCTGGCGAAGGGTGCAATCGAGACGGTCCCTCCAGCCGAGGTGAGGTCCGGGTTTTACAGCCCCTACTTCATTGTCCCCAAGAAGACCGGTGGGTTACGACCGATCCTGGACCTGCGCATTTTGAACCGTTCTCTCCATCGACTACCGTTCAAAATGCTCACGGCCAAACGCATTTTCGAATGTGTTCGGTATCAGGATTGGTTTGCAGCGATCGACCTGAAGGACGCGTACTTCCATGTGTCCATCTTACCTCGACACAGACCGTTTCTTCGGTTTGCCTTCGAGGGCCAGGCATATCAGTACGCCGTTCTCCCATTCGGGTTAGCTCTGTCCCCTCGCGTCTTCACGAAGATCGTCGAGGCAGCCCTTGTTCCCCTTCGCGAACACGGGGTTCGCATCCTGAATTATCTCGACGACTGGCTGATACTAGCACACTCTCGAGCTCAGCTTTGCGAACACAGAGACTTGGTGCTCCGGCACCTAGCCCGTCTGGGCCTTCGGGTCAACCGAGAAAAGAGCAAACTTTGCCCCGTGCAGAGGATCTCTTTTCTCGGCGTGGAGATAGACTCGGTCGCCATGTCCGCGCAGCTCACGATCGAGCGCGCGCACTCACTGCTGGCTTGTCTTCGTCAGTTCGAGGGCAAGAGTGCGGTTCCACTGAAACTTTTTCAGAGGCTCCTGGGGCATATGGCATCCGCGGCCGCGGCAACGCCGCTCGGTTTGCTTCATATGAGACCGCTTCAGCTGTGGCTTCGCGATCGAGTCCCGAGGTGGGCATGGCATCGCGGCTCGCTCCGAGTCCCAGTGACTCCGACATGCCGGCGAACCTTCTTCCCGTGGTCGAACCTCAGCTTTTTACGGACGGGCGTCCCTATTCAGCGAGTTTCCAGGCATCTCATCGTCTCCACGGATGCATCTACCACGGGTTGGGGTGCCATGTGCAATGGGCATGCAGCCGCCGGCTCCTGGACGGGGGCCCAGCGCCTCATGCACATCAATTGCCTCGAGCTGCTGGCAGTACGGCTCGCCCTGCACCGCTTCAGAGCGTTGCTCAAGGGCCAGCATGTGCTTGTCCGCTCAGACAACACTACGGCTGTAGCGTACATCAACCACCAGGGGGGTCTACGCTCGCGCCGGTTGTCGCAGCTCGCCCGCCACCTCTTGATATGGAGTCAGAAGCACCTGAGGTCCCTTCGTGCAGTTCACATTCCTGGAGACCGGAACTGGGCAGCCGACGAGCTGTCTCGGGTCCGCCCTATCTCCGGCGAGTGGCGACTCCATCCCCAGTCGGTCCAGCTGATCTGGAAAGAGTTCGGGGAGGCACAGATAGATCTGTTCGCCTCCCGGGACTCAGCCCACTGCGCCCAGTTTTATTCTCTGACCTGGGGCACTCTCGGTTCGGATGCGCTGGCGCACAGCTGGCCACGGGGCCCACGCAAGTATGCGTTTCCCCCAGTGAGCCTCCTTGCACGGGTGTTGTGCAAGATCAAGGAGGACGAGGAGCAGGTCTTGCTGGTAGCCCCCTACTGGCCCACCAAGACGTGGTTCTCCGATCTCATGCTCCTCGCGGCAGCACCTCCTTGGCCTATTCCTCTGAGACAAGACCTACTCTCTCAGAGACGGGGCACTCTGTGGCACCCTCGTCCCGATCTATGGAGGTTGCACGTGTGGCTCCTGGACGGGACGAGGCAGGTTTGAGTTCGCTGCCACCTGCGGTGGCGGCAACCATCACTTCCGCAAGAGCGTTGTCCACGAGACACCTTTATGCGTTGAAGTGGAACCTCTTCGTCAATTGGTGCTCTTCTCGCGGAGAAGACCCCCGGAGATGTTCGATCAGTGTCGTGCTTTCCTTCCTGCAAGAGGGGTTGGAGCGCAGGCTGTCGCCCTCCACCCTTAAGGTTTACGTCGCGGCCATTGCCGCTTCTCATGAAGCAGTGGAAGGTAAGTCCTTAGGGAAGCACGACCTGGTCATCAGGTTCCTGAGGGGAGCGAGGAGGCTGCATCCGCCTCGTCCTCCCCTCGTACCCTCTTGGGACCTCTCGGTAGTTTTAAGTGCTCTGCAGAGGCATCCCTTTGAGCCTTTGCAATCAGTAGAGTTAAAGTTTCTGTCCATGAAGACAGCACTCCTGGTTGCATTGGCCTCCATCAAGAGGGTGGGGGACCTGCACGCATTCTCCGTTGACGAAGCGTGCCTGGAGTTCGGGCCGGCTTACTCTCACGTGATCCTGAGACCCCGGCCTGGATATGTGCCCAAGGTTCCCACCACTCCCTTCCGGGACCAGGTGGTGAACCTGCAAGCGCTGCCCCCGGAGGAGGCAGACCCAGCCTTGGCACTGCTCTGTCCGGTACGTGCTCTCCGCACCTATGTCGACAGAACGCAGTGTTTCAGGACCTCAGACCAGCTCTTTGTCTGTCATGGAGGGAGCCAGAAGGGAAGGGCTCTCTCAAAGCAACGGCTGTCCCACTGGATAGTGGATGCCATTGCTTTGTCTTACCAGCAGCAAGGCCTTCCGTGCCCCCTTGGTGTGACGGCCCATTCCACTCGGAGTGTAGCCTCCTCTTGGGCTTTAGCGCACGGCGCCTCGCTAACAGACATCTGCAGAGCTGCAGGCTGGGCGACACCCAACACCTTCGCCAGATTCTATAATCTGCGAATTGAGCCGGTATCCTCTCACGTACTCGTTTCGGCCAGTTCTGGATCCGCTCAGGTGTCTTCGCTTGCTCGCCACTCCACTCCCCGGACTGGATAAGTGCGATATTTCCTCAGTTCTTCCATTGAAGTCTTGAGTCCTCCAGCACCGACGATGCGGGCACCACTGCGTGGCTCTGGATGCTAGCTAGGTGCCTCCATGCGCACGGTTCCCCATGGTAACCGTCTCATGTGTATTATCCACTGTAAGCCTCTCTGAGCATGTGTCTTCCCTTGGCAAGCCATCTGCCACCCCTGGAGTTTAAATCAGTAGCCACCTGCGGTTGGTACTCCAGTGTTCCATATGTGTCCCTAGGTGGCCATATGTGTATTCTTAAGTCCTCCCTTCGGTAGGCAGCTGGTAGCATATCCCCTTCGGGATATGTTTCCCAGTGTACCTTGGTAATCCTGTGTCAAAGTCGGATCCCCAAAAAAAAAAAAAAAAAAAAAAAAAAGAGGTAAGGCTCGGGGGTTCAGTCTTTCGCAGGGCACTGGAAGACAGCTTGAAGATGGCGTGATGGCACAGACCCCCAATCTCCGTCACTTCTGACGTAACTCGAAGTGACTACGATAGGGAACGTCTCGGTTACGTATGTAACCCTCGTTCCCTGAGTAAGGGAACGGAGACGTTACGTCTCCCTGCCACTTCTGCTGTATCGCTGGGTAGAGGCCGAGTTCAGTCTTGGCTCCTCAGCGAAGACATACTGCGGTTGCGTTCACTTCCTCCTTTTATACTCACGGAGTAGGGCGGAGTACGCTATGCAAATTTCCGCAGCCCCAAGGCATTGCATGCCATTGGCTCGTGTTTTAATACTCGAAGAGGATTGGCTTTCTATGCGAAACCCCCAATCTCCGTCACTTCTGACGTAACGTCTCCGTTCCCTTACTCAGGGAACGAGGGTTACATACGTAACCGAGACGTTCTCTTTCCATATCTAATCAGATATGGAATTATATCTGGAATATGGAATTATATCTAATGGAATTATATGATATGGAATTATATCTAATGATATATGATATAATATATGATATAATATATAATATATATATATAATATAATATATAATATGATATGGAATTATATCTAATCAGATATGGAATATGGTGCATATCTAATCAGCTCCTAACGAACACATTAACTATTATTTGAATTATCAAATAATTAACCATGTATTGCTGTCTTTGGAAGGTTTAGTTTTCAAGCATATTAAAATGTATAAATTCATTTATATGTAATACAGGGATTCCCTAATTATTTGTCATCTGAACCTTTTTGCCCCAATATATTTACTTTAAGTACCCCTGAGATTGGAAGTTAATAAGTTTAGTTAATAATAAAATTAAGTCAATAATAAAATTACATTGACAGTTCAGATTCTGATGTCAGTAGTCACATGACACACACACACACACACACACACATATATATACAATACTAGTTTTATTTATTTAAAATTTTTACAATTTAATTAATAGCTTTCCATTAAGCTCACAACCCCCAGTCTGAGAAACCCTGACGTATAATGTTATATTTAATGCACTTCATGTTGTTGATAACAATGGGAGGAATACATTTTCTTTCTCTTTGTATTTTTACATAAATATGGTACAAGATTATCCCATTCAATGTGATAAACAAGCTTGGAAAAAAGTAATCTAAAAGTAATTAAATAGCAGTCAGATTATGCCTTAAATGTGTAATGTAAAGGATTATGTAACTACACCTACAATTGTTATGTAATTTGGAATCAGTAACTGACAACAATTTGTAACTAATCTATCCAGACTGTGTACAGTGTACACCCAACCCCTTTCTATGAGAGTCTTTAATGATTCAACAGTCCTTCTACTGAAATCTCTCATGTTGTTTAAACTGTGTCAGGTCTGAAAGCATTTGGGTCTCTGTAAAAGCATGCATTTAGCAGTTTGTTTGCGCATTTGAAAAAGCGGGGGTGAGATGCTGCTGCACTGTCGTATTTTAATTGCATTAGCATCAAACATGGTGACAACCGTTTACACATAAGATTAAAATAACTAGCATGCAGCATTGAGCATTTAATATATAGTGATATTAGTATGCATTCAGTGAGCAAATATTGTAGGCCAGCTTGCAGAAGAAAAAAACTACTGTAACGACACACAAAAAAAAAAGATATATATTTTAGTACTTCCTAATGTCAATGCCGCTGATAAGAGTTCCATGTGTCTCAGCCGTGTGTCTATGGTCTACTAAGGTTGAGCTTGTTCTTTATTCTAAGAATCCCCTCCTCATTCATCAGTTCTAACAAAAAGGGCAGGAAATAATCATTTAAATAATCCTCCTCCACTGTTACCCACCCTGATCCACGGAGGCCTCGGCTAGTAATCTTGTCAGCAGCATGGAAGCTGTGCTGGAGCGTTAGAGGCAGGGCTGGACCACAGAAACGCTAATGAGATTGGCTCTGATGAAGAGAAGGATACCATGATTAGCTTGCTATATTCCTCTTGGAAGCATTTAGGGATTTGTGTGTTCACAGCCTGCCACAAGCAGTAAGAAAAAATCTGCTTATCGAAAGTGACGTGGGTTTAAATCTCGCATACACAGAGAAGTTGGTATGTCCAATGATGGGGAAGCATTTACATGACTGCATGTGACTGCATGTGCTCCCGAGTGGGAGGTTCTAGATACGCTTCTGGTTTTAGATCAGTGTAAATGGATTGTTTAAAATCAACTGTAAGGAGTTGAGGATTCACTGTGGAGCGAATATTGGTGATTTTCCTTGACAGTCCATTTTGCAGAAATTTTGTGCTGGTTCACACAGAACGCGGTCCACTGCTTTTTAATTGTTCTTTCAACCTAAAACTGCAAGAGATGGACGTATTTGATCGCAACTGCGCCGTGTTTTTATTACATTGTGTCATGTAGGAAAGGTTGGGCTGACTTTTAAAACACTTGACCTTTCAATATATCTCAACACAGTGAATGAATGACTATATGCTCATCTTAAATTTGTCATTTCATCTAAATATTAACATTGTAAGATTTAGTCAGTCAAAACTAGAGCCCTAGGATGTTGTTAACAATGTTATTATTTTTTTGTAGCCTATAATTAATGGCTTATTATTAAAGGTGCTATATGTATTTTTTAGCGCCCTCTATCGGTGATGTTTCTATGCTCGTGCTCTTGTGCATGCTCGAACACAAGAGTGAGCACTCTACGGTACTTTCAACTTTCAACACACCAGAGAAAGCATCACACAACATGCTGGAAACTCATGTAAACTCCCACTGCAACGTTATAATAATAGGCTACTTTTATGCAGCTTGACATTGAACTAATGCTCCATAACGTTACAATTGTGGTGTTATCTAGCATAAGGCATTTCACTAACTATTCGTGTATCTTTCCCAATCAGCATAGTCAACATAGGTGAATGTATAATATAACAAAAACGGTTAGTGAACTAGACTGAACAATTTCAGTGTAACAGTAAGATTGTAGGAAGTAACATTACTGAACGTGTCTGGAAATGTGTATTATAAACAATATGATATACGATGTGGTCCGTGTCCACTACAGCGGCAAAACTCCGCTCAGTGCCGCTGGTAACGCTATAACGTCTCCGCTTTGGGGTGTGTCTGTTGCGAGTTTGTTTAATCTGTTTTTTTTTTCAACATATACACACAGTATAATCATCAGAGATGCACGTGATTACATTCGGAAATAGACAAGCTTTGTTTACATAAATGCAGATATCCCGTCAATTTTATAAACTTTTAAAAACCCAGCCAGTATAATCACAATGAACACATCCAAAATTATTTAACGTAGCCTATAACAACTTCAATTAACAACAAAATTATTTACGAACTAAATCCGGCATAAACTCCGGCACAATTTGCATATTTTTAGTTTAACTCTTTTTATTGGTGTTTTACCAATCAGAAAGAAAATGGATAACAGTACATAGTTTGTATCAACATATTGATCGATAATAATAATAAAAAGGTATACAGACACATTACTCTCTGACTCAAAAAGAAAAGAAAAGAGAAAGAAAAAAGGAATATATCAGCTTGCTTCAAAACATGCTAGTGCATACTGTACAAGTATAATACTAGTGTAGTATGCATGTACAATATGGAATCATTAAAAATAAAATACAGCACGATTATAAATAAGATTATAAGAAAAAAAACAACAACAATAATGTACTCTGACCTCTTACCTAATCCAAGTCAGAGGGACATTAGTGGTTGGAGAGAATTTGTCACCCGTGATTTTAAATGATGTCTGAGTTCTGGCAGCCTTGGTTGACATGAGGCTGAAAAAAAGTGTTTATTTTGTTAATCTTGTTTAAAAAAATCTTCTTTCCATTTTGGATGCTTGACCATGTTTTAGGCTCATCCTTGATTCCTTGATTCACTGCTGTAGCCTGTCAAGTAATATACTATTTGTTTTAGACTATCCTGAATAATACCTTGAACAATACTTTTGAAGAATGACCATTTTTTCTAAATCCTATTCCTAACCCACTTACAGCCAGAGTTAGAAGCACTGAAAAGAACATTAAGCAATTTAATAATGGGCAGGACTCGAAAACTCCAGCCAATCATTTCCAAGACTACCTAGAATCATTGGGCAGTCAATGGCAATCAAACAGTTGTAACCAAACCCCTCTACGCTGTGCATATACAAATGAAGACCAGTAAGCATCGCAAAGGGCCTCTGATACAACATAGTTAAAGCATACTAATAAGCAAAAAATAAACATTTCAACAAACTTTTTTCTCCTGCATTCTATTTCTCTGCAATCCAGCAGAAAGCTTATTTATTTCAGGTGTGAAAGAGCCTTTAAATTTGACTAAATTTTCTTTTGTTTACTTATTATTAAAAAAATATCCCAGCCCAGGTGAGAGAAAGTAACGCAACAACGATGTAATGCATTACTTTCCATTAAAAGTAACTAATTAATGCAATTATTTACTTTTTGGGGGGAGTAATGCAGTATTGTAATGCATTACTTTTAAAAGTGCTTTTTAAGATCTTTTCTTTAATGAACATAAGTTAGCAATAACCGTATTCCGTAACAAAATGACTCGAAAAAGATTTGTTTGTTTTGATGAACGAGTTCGAATAGGAGAGTCACGAACAGAGCATCACAGAACAGAGCAAGGCGAGCATTTGTGCTTATAAAACCTAAATATTTTTGGTGAAATGGCCGATCGTTTCGCTAGATAAGACCCTTATTCGTCGTCTGGTTTCTTTTAAAGCCCTTTAAAGCTGCACTGAAACTCTCATTTGGACCTTGAACCGTCTGGTACCCAAGTCGATTATATGGAGAAAATCCTGGAATGTTTTCATCAAAAATCTTAATTTCTTTTCGACTGAATAAAGAAAGACATGGACATCTTGGATGACAAGGGGGTGAGTAAATTATCAGCAAAAGTTTTTTTAAAAGTGAACTGCTCCTTTAAGAGTTGAAATCACTATTCAAAACTGACCAATTAAAGCGCCACATGAAATTGGTTTATAGATCAGTGAAACACACATAGAGAGAAAGCAGTCGCCTGATGTCAGAAAGGGTGGCATAAGGTGCTGTCTGAGTGTAGTAATGGCAATAGTAATTTTGGACTGCATTACTAGGTTGAGTCATTTAATACAAGCTTAAGGCTGGGATAAAAATAAATCAGTCTTCACAACCCAATGAGAATAAATCTTATTGAGGATAGCGGATGGTTAATGCAGGTTCATTGCCCTAAGCACAGTGGGAGATCTGTTCAGTGGTGTTAAAGATGATGTTAGAGAAGACAAGCGATCGTTTGGCAACTTCAGAGCTGATTTTACCACTCCCATCTTTTGGAAACAAGACACACTGACCCGTAAGTCCCCCAAGATCAAGGTTACATAACGCTTGAAACTGGCTGTGTGTGTAGGCCTATCACATGGACAATGCTTTACATGTGTCAACCCCTCCGACAAAAAGGTCCGCCAAGGACAAGAGTAAAACCCTTCATCCTCTGACCTCTGCATCTCTCAGAACTAAATCAACATCAGAGTTCACACATCTAAATATCTATAAGAATTTTTCTTGTAGATTGTAGAATTTGTAGATATAAAACATGCATGATGGCATGTCTTCATTTTCCTAAAACTTCAAATATTGTGACCTATGTATCAGTTAGACACAAATCTGAGCAAGCTCCTATTGATATCACACACACTTTAAATCACACTACATTATCTGATCAATGCACAAGAAGCATTGCTCCTAATTTTTACAACCTTCATTCCTGTCCTTGTTAGCTGAGCTAATAGGATTGGCTGGTTCACACAGGAAGATCAGTAAAGCCCTCCCCAATCCTAAGCTAAGACTTTTGAGGTGGACAAGGAGGAATTAGAGGGGATAGAGCAACCAAAGGAGGAAGCAGGGCAGTCCGCTTCAGTCTCTGTCCCTGTCTCTATCCACTTGTCCATCCCGAGGCAGGTCAGTCACACCTAGGAGAGGAATCAACACTTTTGCAACCCTCCCCCTAATTGTGTGATCCAAGGTACAGAGCTACCTGCATCCATTTCTCTGTCAGCAAAGAACAGGGAAAGCCGTCAAAATTTCTTACCTTGAGGAACTTGACAGGGAAGCGTCTGACGACGAGATGGGTAGCGGAGCGAGTGCAGAGGATAAGGAAATGGCCAAGAAGTCCAAAGAGCTGGAAAAACAGCTCCAGGAAGATGCTGATAAAGAATCCAAGACGGTCAAACTTCTGCTGCTGGGTAAGAAATCAGTGTTTGACTCCTCCAGTACATTGGTGTTGAGTTAACCAGTTACTGATGCAGAAACTTCAGAAGCTTTATGTGCCTGCAACGGGTGATCACTGATACTAAGTTGCAAGTGGGATTAAAAACCTAAGGTTATTCTTCTGATTTTTTAAGAGTTATAGATGCACTAGAGCAGAGTGTTAAGAAATTCTGTAAGCAAAATTCGGACTTACAAAAGATTTGAGACAACCACAGGTTATGTTATTATTTAATAAATTAAACATTGCATGTGTAATCAGTTGACTTCATTATAATGTTTTTCCAAATCATGTTGTTTTGTGCCATTTAACACATTTACTTGTGATTATTTTTACATTTATACATGATCCACATCAGCTCTTTTTCAGTATTTTTTTTTGTATTTATGTTTTCAGTTTTAAGGATTTTCGAATTTAGCTTTTGAAAATGTTTAACATTTTCACTGCAAGTGAAGTCGCCTTAAAAAATCACAACCCAAGGATCCCTGTGAATTGTGGCATATTGACAATAAGACCTGAATCCGATTACCGTGATGGTTTAAGCCCCGATCCTCTTAAGCTCAGGTTCAGTTTATCTTCCAATGGGAATGAAAAACAGAGGAGGCCAGTTTCAATGCTCCTAACAGTTTGTTACATCAGGACGCTTTAAATCAATGAGCAATTTCAGCAAATCGTTGTGAGACAGATGCATTGATTAAGTACTGACCTGATTTCCTCCAGCTCGACAAGCCACTTCCTTTCCGAACAGGAAGTTTGTAGCCTGCTGTTCTTAAATAATAATAACATTGGTCAAATACAACGTTAGAAGACCAATTAACTAATTTAATTAAGTACAGATACATGTTGCGTGAAGTGAATTTTGGAAATTAGTTTTGAAATCACTTCTCTTGCACAAAAGTCAAAGAGTGCGCGTGCTTATATTGGTAGTGATGTGTGTTCATTTCTGACAGTTAGGAAGTAGACAACCGTTTTCCACCTAATCTAATCTAGTTGCTAAACTAAGCAGTCATACAGGCAGAGATGTAACAGGGATGACGCAAGTTCTCTTAACACATCACACCACAGCTAACTCAGGACGTAAGGGCACAGAAGAGTGACAGTTGCCACGGGAGACGGTTGAGCCCCACCCCCTCGCCCTCGACTGACTGAAGCTCCAAGACGAATCAAAGTGTCAGTGATCTTCTGAGAAGCTTTCCCTAACACAAATCCAATTGGGTCACTTTATAAGCAGGTTAAAGAGCCTTCCTCTGACCTGGACATCAATGACAATCTATAAGTTTTCCCTGACAGATTATCTCTGCTTAACATGACCTCGTTATTAAAATATAAAATAAACAGTTGCATTCAGAGAAAGAGCTAAACATAGACATATACCGAGGCGATATTCAGATCAATATGACTTGGACAAAGACCTTCGAACTAAGCTAAAAGTCACAGAGGGAAATAATTTGGTCGAAATAAATCTGAACTGTCCTCATTTGTTCTTACGTACACTCACACATGTTTCTCGCTCTGTCTTGTAGGTGCTGGTGAGTCAGGGAAGAGCACCATTGTAAAACAGATGAAGTGAGTATAAATGCATGCAACATGCTCAGAAGAGCCCATTAGAGGTTGCGGGAGCACATTAGGGATATACGTTTCATCTGAATTTAAAATCCGTGCATTCTAGCTGAAATATTTCTTAACAGTTGGTGTGCATTTGGGAAATGCCAGCACTTGAATTCATTTTTCAACACCTTGTAATGCTAATCTGTGACCACCAGGTGGTAGTGAATGTGGAGTCTGTGCAGTGCATGTATACAAATTCACCTACAAATCAATGAAAAACATTGTTCTTTCCCCCCCCCCCCCAAGAATTCTCCATCAAGGTGGTTATACAAAAGAAGAACAAATGGAGTTTCGATCTATTATTTTTGGCAACATCCTGCAGTCTGCTCTGGCCATCATCAGAGGCATGGAGATGCTGGACATCCAATTTGGGTCACCAGCAGCACAGGTCTGCCAAACAACTCCAAAAACACCAATGATTAGTTTGTGGACATTCACTTTCACATACTAACAAAATTCACACGCTGAAACCCACTGTTAAAGTCGGCATGCAATGAAAATGCACCCTATTCATTTTCGAAATAGTTTCGAACAGTTTATCTGTGCATATTTCATTTTTTACAATCACCTCATTTTCTATTTATTTGACCTCGTAATGGTTAATCAAAATGTCAAAACTGGACCTTCCAGTGAAAATCTGTCTCTACTTTCATTTCATTGCAACATATTAGATAAGCAAACCAATTGGTGACTGACCATATGGTGCCTAACAGTGTCCATTTTACTGTCCCATGCAGGAGGATGGTCAGAAGCTTCAGAACCTGTCTGACTCCATTGAGGAGGGCACCATGCCTCCAGAGTTGGCAGATGTCATCAAGAGGCTATGGAAGGATTCAGGCGTCCAGGCTTCTTTTGAGAGAGCTGCTGAGTACCAGCTAAACGACTCCGCCGGATAGTAAGTAAAACACTCAGCAGGGACAGCAATACCTATTAAAGGGATACTCCACTTTTTTTTTTTTTTTTTGGAAATAGGCTCATTTTACAACTTCCCTGGAGTAAAACAGTTAAGTTTTACCGTTTTTGAATCCATTCAGCCGATTTTCTGATATTTAGAAGAATATCAGTAACCAGGCAGTTTCTGGTCTCATTGACTTCCATAGTATATTTTTTTTCCTACCATGGAAGTCAATAAGACCAGAAACTGTCTGATTACTGATATTCTTCTAAATATCAGAAAATCGGCTGAATGCATTTGAAAACGGTGAAACTCAACTGTTCAACTCTGGGGGAGTTGTAAAATGAGCCTATTTCCAAAAAAACGTGGAGTATCCCTTTAAGTACAGTTCCACCTGAGGATGTGGTTAGACCATCCGTTTCTCACTTTGAATGCAGTACAGAGTTGTTATGCTTTGGAGATTTTCAGTACTTTAGCAGATGTACAATTCAGGTATCTTTAAATGAATTGCTGACTTATCTTCCATAGCTACTTGGCCGAAATGGACAGAATCTGCAAATCCGACTACCTCCCTACTGAGCAGGATGTGCTGAGATCTCGAGTCAAGACTACTGGTATCATTGAGGAACAGTTCGGCTGCAAAGAGCTCCATTTCAGGTGCGTCTTACCTGCCTAAAGTGATTGAAGCAACTTTTGGGTATGCTTTGATAAAATTGAGAGCCACAAAAATGGTAATGTAATGATACCCAAGACCAAAACTGTAATAGTACTATCCATGTAAAATGACTATTTTAGGTAGATTTCAGCAAAGAAAAATTAACCAAAGCTTTGAATGAAACCTTTTCATGTTCCCCTGGGCCGCAGGATGTTCGATGTGGGTGGCCAGAGGTCTGAGAGGAAGAAGTGGATTCATTGTTTCGAAGGTGTGACTTGCATCATCTTCTGTGGAGCCCTGAGTGCTTATGACATGGTGCTGGTAGAAGATGATGAAGTGGTAAGTGCTTATCTTTAGCCAACATAGATAAAAACAAAGATTCTTTATTGGTATCTGTGGTTCCATAAAGAACCGTTAATGCCCCTGGAACCTTTCCATTCCACAAAAGGTTCTTTTTAGTGGAAAAAGTGTTGTTTTTTTTTAATCATTATTAAAATGTTCTTTTGACTGTTAACTTATATTATTTTGTTCCTCATGTTTTCCCAGAACCGCATGCACGAGAGTCTCCATCTCTTCAACAGTATCTGCAACCACAGGTTCTTCGCCACAACTTCCATTGTGCTTTTCCTCAACAAGAAAGATCTCTTCTCGGAGAAGATCAAGAAAGTCCACCTGAGCATCTGTTTCCCTGACTATGATGGTGAGTGAGGTCTCTATATACATAAACACAACACCATTAAGCAGTACTTTGACCAGGACTTGACTGTTAACTCACACTCCTATCATTCCAAACCTGTATGACTTTCTTCTGTAGAACATAAAATCATCCTGGCCATTCCTGGCAAACAAAGACTGGGACTGTCAAGCTTCAGAATGACAAAAAGTAAAAGTACCATGAAAGTATAATACATTAGGTCATCTAAAGCCATATGATAGCTTTGTGTGAAGAACAGATTAAAATTGAAGTTGTTATAATCTTGATTTGACCAAGCTCTCATCGGCAAGTTGACTGACAAATTAATCATTCTATTGAGTCACATCTTTTCAATGAACTAACTGACTTGAACCAATCACAACAACTAACTAACTAACTAATAGTGACTGTTCATGGTATGGCTTCTTGTGGCTGGTATAGACCTTTTATAGTGCTTTTGCATTCTTTTTGAAGCTTGACAGTCATTCACTTTCATTCTATTGAAAAGATTTGTCAGGGTATTCTTTAAAAATGTACCTCAGCAGAAGATAGAAGGTCATACAGGTCATGGATCAGCACAATGGTGAGTAAATTCATGTCTATTTTTCAATGAACTCATTCATTAAAAGTCTGAATTGTTTATCTATTGCAATTGGTACTGGAACTGTAAACACAAATACAGCCACTACACCATGGGAGACTATAATAATTGATGAACATCTCAATTTTCCAGGTCCAAACACATATGAAGATGCCAGCAACTATATCAAGAATCAATTTCAGGAACTGAACATGAAGAAGGGAGTGAAGGAGATCTACGCTCACCTGACCTGTGCCACAGACACAAAGAACGTTGAGATTGTGTTTAACGCTGTGACAGACATTATCATCAAAGAAAACCTCAAGGACTGCGGTCTGTTCTGAACATCGACTTTTTCAAAGGTACGTTCCCTGAAAAAAATAAAGCAGATTCTTACGCCCTGTTTACACTGGACACGAGTGGAACGTTAAAAGTAAATTTCCGACTTCAGTTGACGGATTCCCCCATTTCTATTCGATTTTAAGCACAAATATTGATTTTATGTGACCCTGTCTATTAAATTAAACCAGCTTTTGTTTCTAATAATTTGTATATGAATTAAAAAGTACAACCAGACTAGTCATAAGTAATATTGTATCAAGCTATTTGAAAATAAAATAACGTTGAAATAAACTTGGATGCATAGATACTCTTCATTTTACTATTGCTGAATTCATCTGCCTGGTTTCCTGGCTTCCAGTGTAGACTGTTAATTTTTTGTCTGAATAAAATAATTACCTTTAAATGGAAGCTTGTTTTCACAACTTAATAATAATAATAAAAAGGTAACTGCAACTTTGTATCTCACAATTCTCAGAATAGTGTGATATAAAGTACTGTAGCAATTGCGGGTGATAAAGTCTTTATTTTTATATCTGGAATCCTGATGAACCTTTTTTTAGCGATTTAAGTGAAATGTTATTTTCCAGATCTTTCTACTCCATCCCCACCTGAATGATTGGATTTAATCTGATGAAGTTGCCACGGTAACAAAAGAACATCCACAGGTGGCATGAAGGTGAACTCTACAGCAAGCAGTCAAGTGTGGTCAGCGGATCCCCGGCAAAGAACAACCTCAACATCCCAACCAAACCTCAGACACTAGATCCAGATTAGACTAATGGCCTCTGCTCTCCAAAGGGACTCTAAAAACATTTCAAACAGTTCAAACTGCTTATAGAGTCAATAAGAGAAGGCTTACCAAAGAAAGGGGACTTTTGATGCTATGAGTTAATGACGCTTGTAGAGAAGCCTCCTCTCACTGTTTTAATGTTATAGAGGTTTGACTGTTAGATGTTTTGTTTTTTTTCCATTCATTTCCAGAAAAAGAAAAGTAAATTTAATGCAATTGAATTTTGCTGTAATAAAGACATTATAGTGGGACATCAGATTCCCATGATAACAATTAGAAACACGTACAATGCTGCGCAGTGTCTGGTCTCCTTTGAGAAAGGAAAAACCTGCATACCATCAAGACCTGATTGTTTAAATTTAACCAGCTAACACAATATGTGAAAGATGTTCCTTTTTCAGCCCCAAACATAGTAGGGCATTATGTTATGTAAATAAGAGTAGGCAAACAAAAATTCTGTTTCAAGAAGATTCTATATAAAATATATATGGAGACATAAATATATATATTTATGATACAGTATTACAGTAACATGTGAAAATTCTAGAATGGCCTGTTGCTTTATTTTAAACCTGAGGTCTGCATTTGTGGAGATGTTCTGGAATGTAAATGTAGGCACATGAAATAAAGACTTGCATCAATTCCACTGGTTGTTGGTGTCAGATTACTATGTGCTGTAATTGTCTGGCTATTAGCGCCATAGTAATTGTGCATTTTCACGAAAGAGACCCCTTACATTGTATTAATTGGGATTTTCAAACACTGACCCCATGTCAGATCTAATTTTGAATGAACCACAATACAAAACACTCTTTTTGCTAAGAGCATTATATAATAATAAAAAAAAAAAAACAGCTAAAATTAGTAAAGATATCCAGCAATCGTGACACTACACATAAATACACATTCAGAGCCACAGGCACAATCAGAAAAAAAACAACAACTGGAATAGTAGGAAATAAAAGAGCCAAAATTGGCAATTGCACAATATTAAATCAGATACACGGTCTCATTAAAATAAGACAAATGGTAAAATACATTTAGGTATGATTCTTAGTGTAAAAAAATCTGTATAGTTGTCTTCGCCGTTTGAAGACTAAAATGATCAAATATTCTTTGATCTATTGTTTCAAAAAATAGATTATTTTCAACTGATGGCTGTTAAAGTTCATTTCTGATCATGATTATGTATATGGGTTTACTTAAAGGTTTGCATAAGTATTTTTTCAAAACTGCAGCAATTGGTGACAATCAGAAACAACCTTTAAGCCAAAACATTTTAAAATAATTCCCAATGTGTTAAGAAACTAAAACCAAGTTTATAGCATATTAGTCATTCAGTGCGATCATTACCATTAGTTGTTCATTTGCACTTTTTATGTTAAAAATAATTCAAATAAAGTAGGGATATAAACAGGAAATCACAGATTGTTGAATGAATTTTAACTAATTCATTGAGTACATCAAAGTACCAGTGTTGGAAATATATGGATAATGGCTGTCTTGCGAATATTTTAGTGACTATTTGGCATGTTCAAGATGTTAAAGACATTAATCTTAAATCAATGGAAACCCTTTTCATATTCAACACAGGTATTACAAACCAGATCACATTGTGTCAGTTTGTTTAAAAAAATACTAAAATCCACAGGATTAAACAAAAGCACATTAAACAAGTCTTAGAAAAGGCTGTACTCCAAGACATGAATGTAAATAATCCGGCCATCATGCTCTGTTTTCGTGGCATTTGTTCCCAAGTGCTTGACCAAACAGAGGGTCATAATTTTAGCCCCATTCAGAAATGCATCTGTGAGAAAAGTATTTGTTCACACCTTTACAGGTTCTCAAGAAATACAAAAATAGTGTGTTATATAAAGCGTGTTATATTAAGTGATTCATGTACAATAATTAGTTTAAAAAAAATTATCCTGTAGCTGTGTGTTTGGGGTTTAGGCTGTGAATTACTAGTTACAACAATAACATAACGTTTCACTCATCATAGCAACTTAATTCTTAGAAATTCTGCTGTTTGCAAATAAAGTCTTAAAGACAGACCTAAATAAGTAATAAATTAGCAAATAATCACTATGAAAAACTTTCTTTCCCATAAGAACTGATACACTGTTATTAATATGACTATTATTGAAATCTTAAAGATATTTGATCTAATGGGGGTTGGCATATAGTCACACATAATATCGTCAATTTTGTATTTTGATCTATGCATAGTAGTGTTTCATGTAATACCTATAGAGGAATATTGGAAATAAAATAAGACTAAAAGAAAGTGGCAAAGAAATAATGACCATCACAGACTGTCATTATGAATAAAAGAATAAAGAGAAATAAAATGTTTTAAAAAATCCTGTTCATGGTCATGGGTACCGCATTTAGCGTGAAGGGTGCAAGCAGCGGGGTGGCAGTCTCTCTTGCTCGGATAAAACCAGGAACAACCAGCCAGTGAAGTTCAGAAATTTTCCATAAACAACTGTAAAAAAAAAAAAAAACTGTCTTACTATTAAATATAGAAACATTTCGGGTAAACATTTCATGTTTGTTTTAAGGTCACCAGGCGTCTGAGGTACAGTATTTCCAAATGTATGGTACTAAATTTAGGAAAAAATAAGTATTGCTGAATCATGATTTGTGTCTAAAACATCTCAAACAGTCCTATAGGTTCTGGCCCTTTTCTCTTTTATTGTACTTACCTTAGCACACAGATGATGCTTCAATAGAGGCCACACTCTATGAGGTTATTCTTGATGATGACATCAGTGACTGAATCAAACACAAACTGTACGTTCTTGGTGTCTGTGGCACAGGTGAAGTGTGTGTAGATCTCCTTAGTGTCCTTTCTTTTGTTCAGATCCTCAAACTGGCACTGGATGTAGGCCGCGGCTTCCTCATATGCATACGTTCCTGAGCAACACAAGACAAATGTGAGCTTAAGATTTGTGTGATTAACACCAAAGTCCAAATGAAGATTTTCTGTTTCAAATAAATGCTACTCTTGAGCTTTCTATTCAGAACCCTGAAAACAATGCGTCACAGTTTAAATATTAATAATATATAAGATACTAATAAGAATAGTATTCTTTAACTATTATTGAAAGAAATCTTTCTTGAGCAAATTAGAACGATTGCTGAAGTATCATGTGACTTCAGACTGGAGTAATGATGCTGAAAATTCAGCTTTGCCATTACAGGGATTTTAACATAATTAAACATAGAAAGATTTCTTAGTGTTACTCCAACAACTTTTTAAGAGGGAAGATGGAGAATGTCACATCAATGAACAAGGCAGAGGATGATTAGGCACAATATAAAAATATAAAGAATTTTTGGAGGAGTAAATTAAAGCTTTTTAGTCCAGTATGGAAAAAAACACTAATTCATCCCTTTGAAAAAATTAAGTTTTCTATAATGGTCCAGCCCATTGGCCAAAAATATTGATTTCAATGGAATACACTGAAGACAAACCAACATCTATAAATATACTGTGTTTTAAAAATAAAGAGAGAGGCACTAAAAGACTCAACTTTCACGCAGCCCTGAAGGATGATACCTAGCAGACACAAAACAGAGCTTTTTCTACAGCGCTTCCCCTCATCTGATAGGCTGTTCAAACTTAACCTCATGTAGTCCCTTCTTCATTTATATAACGTTTTTTAAACAAGCAATGAATCCACTCTGCAGCTTCTCCTAAAGGCTCAACCAATATAATGATGCTTGACTAAATATATGATTTACTGATAATCTGAAGTTTTATTTAATTTTAGACGTGATTTAAATAGTTTTTCGGGACCATCTAAAACTAAAAGATAGTAATACAACTATTGTTGAATATGCTACTTAAGCCACTTAATAACTTTTCAATCTACAATATTTCAATATTTTAATCTCACCAGAGTATTCTGGGTAGCATATCGTGAGTGGACTTTTCTTGATCTTCTCTTCGAACAGATCCTTCTTATTGAGGAAGAGGATGATGGATGTGTCTGTGAACCACTTATTGTTGCAGATGCTGTCAAAAAGCTTCATGCTCTCATGCATTCGGTTCTGTGGACATAAGAAGATCAACATATTGCTTAGAGACTCATTTATCTGCTCACATTTGATTGAACATTGCTTGGTTTGACAACTGAGATTTGCATTAAAAATGCTTAGTGCCGTGATGGAATTGAGGGTTATTTAATTCTACAATGTGCATTTAGTTCTGCTGAAAGTCGATATGCAACCTAAAAATATCCTTTTATGGAAAAAAAAAATTGTGTATTTAAAGAAATTGGGTCTCTTGAGGAAACCATGTGGGTTTTCCATGAGCTATGAGAAAATCACTTTAACACAACCAGGACAAATGGAACCATCCCCTGTGGTGGCTATGAACAAAAATAAACTAGCTCTGCTATTGCTTTTCTCACTGATTATCATCCTTTACCATAAAATTTGCATTAATCCTTCATATCAAATGTGTCTTTGAATTGGTAGGATCGCCATGGAAAGGAAACTCACCATCTCTTCATCTTCAGCTAGGACCAGGTCATAGTCGCTGAGCGCCACACAGAAGATAATGGCAGTGACGCCTTCAAAACAATGAATCCATTTCTTCCGCTCTGAACGCTGACCTCCAACATCAAACATCCTGTTCGAATACAAGCGGATATGATCAGGCCATGAGACAGACAGACAGAGAGAAATAGAGAGAGAGAGAGAGACATAAACAACCTAAATAATCGTTCTACTCTATAACATTGCATAAAAGCATGAAAAACCCTTTCCCCCTTTGGGAAAAAAAGGGACATTCCGAACTAACTTCTGGATTTAAAAGAGATATAAATGGCAATGATACCGTGGAGGATTCTCCACTGTAAATCCCCTGCCCTCTTTGATAATGGCGGCTTATACAGAGATCTCCACTCAGGTTTTACATTACATCCAGCCCCCCAAAAAAGAGCAGAACTAAACTCATGTAAATTTCCAATGATCGTTATATCTAAACGTGCTCCAAGTATTAAGAGTTCCTCTAGCAGCCAGTATCAACTTTCAGCCTTTTGAATGTAAAACAAGCTCCACACTTTTTTTTTTTTTATAGAAGCACGGCCTCTTTGAAAAGTCAATTTTCATCAAAAAAAGGTGTTTATGCAACCCAACACCTCGAGTATACACAAGACTTTATACAGCTCTCCCAAGCTCAACACACCTAAAAGGGCTGCATTGCCCTCTTCAGACATCTGTGGTAAGGAAGTGAAGAGACTATTTACTTCGGTACGCCACGACTCAATCTCACTTCTATATGGCTTCTGATAAAAACCAACTGCTCTCCTCCAGATACCAACAGGGTCTATTAACACCCCCCATTCTCAGAGCGCAAGGCTTGAATTAAATGTCTTTGCCCATTTTTTTTTCTCAAGGCTGAAAAAATATTTGGACGGTGCATCCATATGAGCTATACTTTGCAATCTTGACCGGACCAGTGCCTTTTGTATCCTATATCCCAGTAGATCATCTAACGGGGCCTTTTTCCTTAATCCAATTTCTAAATAGTACTTATCCCCAGTAGATTCAGCTAACTGTTGACATTTATTTATTTATTTCACTTTCTAAATTCTCCAAAGATCTGCTTATTTGCTTATGCCCTCAAACTCCCTTGCCCAATCAGCAGCATTTTTTTCATCACTATGTGTTTCTTGTAGTAATATAACATCAAGTTGTTTTTGTTTTATCACTTCATTCAACATGGCTCTTTTCCTAATGTCTCTATCACCATTCACATTTAAGGTAGCCAGGCGTACTTCACTCATTTCACAAATAATTTAAAAAAAAAAAAAAACATCCCTCCAACACACAAAAGATCATTAGAAGTTCTTTCTCTTAATTTTTTTAACATAATTTTTACTCAACTCCTTGTCCAAAAGCCTCACAATTTTCTTCAAATGATACACTTCTCGATTATTAAAACAGCCTTCTGTCATTAGACTTCTTGTTCTTTTCGCCAAACTGCTTGATGTCAGAAATATTCTTGAATACACACCTCTTTTATTTTTTGTTGCCTTAAGAAACATCTTTATATCCTCATTATTGTAACTTCGTCCAGAAAAATCGCTTTAAGAAAGCTCTATACTGGAGTCAGATGACTCACTATCACATTCAGTCTCCTGATCCTCACTTGTACATTACTTTTTTGCAAGCTTTTTCACCCTGCAATTGACTAGAACTTTTCCTTTTTTTTTTTTTTTCATCTCTGTAACAACACAATCCACCTCAAATACTCCCTACAATGGCAAAGTCATTTTCTCTGTACCACCACATGATATTTTCTCTTCTGTGTTCCCAGAAAACTGTACCCCAATCATTTTTCCATCATTACTAGTATTGGTTACATCGCGTAACTTTCCCCGTGACCACCAACTCCAGCTCAGCCCGGCTCACCCCCGGCGCCTCAGTTCAACAAAACAGCCTCAGGTGCTTCACTTGTACCGGGAACAGCATTGACATTGTTTTCTTTGTTACCTTCATTATCCTTTAATTTGGACAATTTCAAACTAAATGTCCTGATTTGCCACAACCGAAACACTTTGATTTTGCGGTTGTGTAACAAATATTACATTCTCAAATCCATCAACTCGAAAATTGAGTGAAAATTCTAACGTCTAAAAGAAACAACGTGTTTCAAGAGAGGTAATTCACTACTGATCGCCATCTTTTTGATTGGGCATAGTTTACCGTAACGAGACAATGCCTGAATTAATATTTCATCACTAAAAAAAGGGGGAACATTGGATAAAGTAACTCTCTTGTGATAGTAAGAGGGGAAGCACAGTGAGAAAATCATCACCGATCACAATCCTATGTTCAACTAATTCATTTGCCTTTTCGATACTGTTGAGGAAAATCACCATGGCATTATTCATTCTAGAAGCAGATACAATCCACTCAAGCCCCACACCTACTCCAAGGGCCATGTAACATTCCTCAACACCTGCCGCGGACACCACTTTAACCGTATGGTGCTGCGTGAGTGAACCCAAAGTCATGTTTCCCTGATAAGACAGGTAGCAAGAGGGCCAAATAATCAAAAACAAAAAAAAATACCCATAAATAAAGACGAACCTACTACTCAGGTAAATCCACTCACACTCGATCCGTCCACTCGCACCCAACAATCACACCGGAAGTGTGCGTGTAAGAGAGAGAGAGAGAGAGAGATGACACTTACTTGAAGTAGAGCTCTTTGAAGGTGAAGTGTGTTTCTACAATGCCAGTGGTCTTGACCCGAGTTCTAAGCACATCTTGTTGAGTGGGCATGTAGGTGGGCTGGGATATCCTATCCAGGTCATTCAGATAGCTGGACATGAGACAAACCATAGTGAACATTTTGTGAAACCACTTACAAAACAATATGAGACGATCAGAGTGCGAGTCTGCGTGAGCTTGGGCTGCGCTCAGTGCACTCAGAGAATGTCTAATTGAAGAGAATTGGCACTGGCTGGTTACTTCCGGTTTATGGACTGGCTGCAGTAACACGTCTCTGTCCATGCGGGGGCGCTCACGATCGAGTGCAGAATGAATGGGAGTCTATGGGGTTTCACCCGCAGAAATCCACTTTTCTCAGGATGTAATTTTTTGTCAAGTAATTTGAAAGGTGAATTCAAAAGGGAGGGCTAAGTTAAAACACATTTTTAAGTTCACTTATCTGTTCTAAAATTCTGTTCAAAAATGTGATGATGTCACACAATAGCAGAATGCTAGGGTGTTCCGGCCAACAACGGCCTTACCTGTAAGAAATCGAAAATCAAGAAATGTTGATTCAACGACAAGCAGGAGAAAGAGACACATTTAGCCGTTTAGCTCCATAGACTCCCATTCATTCTGCGCTCGCCCGCGATCACCTCCAGTGGAATTCTAATGGAACTGCAACCAAGATGATTCACAATGGGGATAAAAGGGAGTGCCAAGGCTCTCCGTTAGACGGGCTCTGGTGCGCTGCCCTTTGGACTTTGAGCCGACCAGATAAATGCTCTGTGTGGTGCGCGCGATTCAAATGAGTTTCGTTCCACTTTTGGCGCATAAACATTATCGCACATTTATCGGCCTCTTGTTATCGTTTTATCAAGAAAAATTATATCGCAATAATTATCGTTATCGTTTTATCGCCCAGCCCTACCAGTGCATCATCCTGGCCCCGCCACAGAAGAGTTCATCCTGGCCTTGCCCCCAGAAGAGCTCAGAACACTACAGTCACAGCGTCAGGCCTAAACAACCCCCATATTTCGAACTACACTATGCTAAAAATGTCACAAATGAATCGGCACGGGAAGTCTACAAAAACAAAAGACTGACAGACAACCCAGAAACCCTTTTTGCAGACCTAAATAAAGATGGCAACATAAGTAACCTGATATTCTATACCAACAAGCCCTATGCATGGCACAAGGCCATCATTGCACACTGAAAGAAAAGGCATCCTGGTGTTTCCAGCTAAAAATGAGAAACGAGGAAGACACAACTACGACCGTAAATATCTACAAAACAACGGGTATAGAGGTGATAAAAAGCATCAATGGTCTCTTTGAACAAGACTTCCTCTGCATCAAAGCCAGAGCACAGAAAGAGACTACTACCAGTGACCAACTTTTCCCTCCTGAGGAGTCAGTCTTCCACACAGACGTGGATCAGACAAAACACAGAGACTCTTCAAGCACAGAACAGACCAAAGACCCCCATCCACACTGCTATTGCACTGACATGAGGGAGAGATTCACAAATTTAGAGGGAGAAATGGTCCAGCTCAAGGAGATGATGTTCTCCCTGCAAACAATTCAGACAACAGACCAGGGGTGCGTTTCCCGAAAGCATCGTTAGGCAACAATGGTCTCAAGTGCCGTCGTTGCCAATAGAGTTCAATGGAAATTGCGACCAACTTGCGACCATAGTTGGCTAACGATGTTTTCGGGAAACGAACCCCAGACCAGCAACAGCCCCACAGCCAAGCACAGAGATAGGGACACGGCCAGGAGAGAGCTGTCTACACTGCAGACTGAGGCCCCATCCGTCCACACTACTGCGTTTTCGTTTAAAAACTGAGAATTAAAACGAATACGATCTCTGTCCACACCGGCGTTTTATCAAACAGAGTAAACTGAAATGTTATTTGGCCCTAGTACACAGGACATATGAATTGGCAGGATACCCGAGTAAAGTGAGAGACCCAAAACTTAGGATAGTCCTGAGCATGTACAGACTCAGTGAACACACACTGAGCATAGAGACAGGCAGACACAAGCAGACCTGGCTGCCGAAGGAAGAGTGACTGTGCCCTCATTGCTCAGTGAACCAAGTGGAAACCAAGAGTTTCACTTTTTAACATCCTGCCCCAATTTAAACAAGCATTAGAGACACTTTCTATCCCCTTTCGAGCTAGAAACGAAGAAAGAGCCTCCTGCAGGACAGAGCTATAAACTACACACCTATAGACACTGTGTAAATATTAGATTTAGGTTTATTTCCATGTAAAAAAAAGTATTATATAGTATTATGAATGCTTTGGCAATGTAAAGATTTCTTTCACCATGCCAATAAAGCTACATGAATCTGAGAGAGAGAGAAATCACTGCAGTACAGGCTTGTGGCTAAAATAAAGATGTATCCATCAAACGACCCATCCACTAATTCTGCCATAACACAGGAGCTCACAGCATTAAAAACTTCTATGGCTCTAGATTTGGCTCTATAGTTTCAATGCATAAAAACATAAGTTCACTGAAAGGAGAGAAGTTTGCTCTTGTCTTTGTTATTACTGGAAACATTCTCAGTGGCTACCAAAGCTAAAAACAGAGTGAAAGAATGACGGTAACATGGAAAAAAATCTGTGAGGGGGAAAAACGTTGTGCAATGGAATTCCGAAAGCCACAAATTCCCCCACAGTCAATGAGCTGGAATCTACCAGGAAAAAAAACAGGTCTGCACAAGGCTAAAGGAACTATGCTAAACTGGGCTAAAGGAAACATAAATCTGATTTACTCCATATCAAACACTTCAAACAAAAGAATGATTCTTTGGAGACAAATTATGGTACAATGAACCAAAGGTTTTGGAAGTAAAAACAATATTTTGCAAAATAACTATCTAAAGTTATAACCCAAAATAAACATTGGCATGTTCTGTTCAAATAATTGTATACTTTATTTTAAAATACCGTAAAACTTCAAATAATACCCGAGTCCCAAATAGATGCCTGTCTCTTTTACACGCCTGGTGTGGCTGCAGGTTTGGGTAAATAAAATCTTCTAAAACCGTCTGCTTTTTGGCGGCCGCCAAAGCAAATTTTTGTCCCGCCAAAGCCTTTTTTGATCGGTGAGTGATGTAGAACAGAATGACTTTATTGACACGATAGTAAAAGGTCGGAAGACTGCAGTTTCATGTGGAGCATTTGGAGATTTTTAGAGATTAGAGACTCAATGAACAACATCTCAACACTAAATTATAAAGGCCTGTCTCATATAGACGCCTGTCTCAAATACAAGCAGGTGCAGTTCGACGATTTGGGAAAATAAGTACGGTAAGTATTTGGACACTTAAATGTTTATGAATGTTACTGCATTACATAACAAAATATCAAACCAACAACATTTATTTGAAAGAAACACAGCACAAACAAAAAATCTGTTTATTTCTACATTATTTAGACACGTTCTGCATGTCAAACATGTTATCCTGATGAACTGCACCTGTGGTCACTCTGCTAGGCTTCACAGAATAGCTTGTGAAACAGAAAACCTTGGTCCATCTCAAGAAAGTGCACTTACTATGCTGCTGAATCATTGAGTTGATACTCCCGTGATCTGAGGAAACACGTCTGGACTCCTTCATCCTTCCAAAGCTGGCGGATGACCCCAGAGAGCTCAGGGGTCATGACCCCTTCCTCTGCAGTGCCCGCGAGCACGAAAAGCTGACGAGCGTCATCCTGATATTAAAAAGAACAAAATCTGAAAACTGGTCTCCTTTAATTTAAGTTGTCAGTCAATTTCAGTTTTGAATATGGAGTTTGTTCCTCACAATTCAACTCTTTTTGACCGATTCATTAAAACATACCTCATGAATGAAGCTACACTAGGTATGTTGTATGTTTGTTTTCATATGACAGGAATTAGAAATAAAAATTATTTTTAAATATTGCTGTATATTACCACGTAATTGCTATAAATAGTTAAATATCATTCTTCCTTGTGTGAAAACAGGGAAATCCTCAGTAGATTCAAGTGAGGGAATAAATCAGTACATTCTTGCTGTATTGAGATATTATGACCAATTATAATGGTGGTTCAGAGCATCATGAAATTATAAATGATCGAAATACTTTTGTCCTGGGAAGGCTAAAAAAGGACTAAACTCAATTTGAGATGTCCAGAGGGTGAATTTTGTAAACATTGCTGTACTCGAATTCAAGCACTATGAAGTCTAGACAAGAGAAGAAATAAATGATTGCTAGGGGTGTGTAACTATATACCATGGCACAATATATCCCAATACAAAAAAAAAATGTAGATAGTTCCCCCAAAATAAAAATTAATGTGTGAGAAAAAAGAGTTTTAGTGCAAGTACTACATTATATAATGTTGAATATAATGTATAATAATTCAATGGGGGAATATTTGTGGGTCCTGATCATCCCAAATGTCTGTTACCAGTAAAAAGTGGCCTACATTTATTTTTAAATAGCCTATATCTAGTCAGTGACAGAGCGCAAGCATATTCGTCTAAAATAATTCTGTATTTTCAGCTTCAGAATCATGAAAATTGTTATTCTGGTGTCACCATTGTCCTGTGCATTGGGTTATCAGCACTAAGTCCAAGCCTATTCATTTACACACACAATGTAATATCAAAGTTAGCATTTTATTCAACAGTACATTTTTTTAACCTTTATATATACATATATTTTTAACCTTTATATATACACATGTATATATACATATACATATATGTCTTAAGAGTATCGCAATAATATCATATCCAGAATTCAGTATCGTGATATGTATCGAATCGTGACATGAGGGTATCGTTACACCCCTAATTATTGCTTATGGGTAATTCTGCGTGCATTTTCAATTTATTAACTGTATCTTACCGCTCTTGCAGAGTCCCCAAAGTCGATCTTCAAACGGCCCATGGCCCTGATAATGGCGATGATGGACTGGATAGTGTTGCTGTAAACCACGACTTTATACTGCTTGCACTCCTCATCTGAGTAACCATCTTCATGAATGATCCTGAAGTAAAATAAATCCGATAGGATAACTACATCTACTGCGCATCAAACAAAACAATTAAATCAACAAAATCCAATGATAACAGCCAGCAATGTTCCCTTTAGGCTGTTCTGATTCTGATGTTGGCCACAAACCAAAATATTCAGTACAGAAAGCAAATAAAAATACATGTGATTGCTTGAATGGCCATATAATCAATTATTATTTAAATTTTAAACATTTTTATATCAAATATAAATACATTTTCAATCTATTTTGATTATAAGTAGGCCTACAGTGGAAGAAATGTTATCTTCAAGGTGTGTGACCATCATATGACCGTAAAAGAGCACACACAAACCTTATTCTAATATGGATTTGTTTCGGAATGGTAAAGAGTGTTGGTACGTGACAGGAGGGCCTCCACTCTCAAGAGTTAAGATATTATGAACAAGTCTAAGAATATTCCATATATGGTTGAAAATACCATCATTGGCCTAGAAAGATAACACTTTGGGAGTCAAAACTATAAAAGAGGAAAGATGCCCTCCCCTCACTGTCACTCTGCAGCCACTCTGTGTGACGGTATGACTGCTTTTCTTGCATGAAAATAAACCTCAAAGACTATTGGAAATGTTTGTCTCTTATTCAGTGATAGAATTTTGTTTGTCACCTTAATACACATACAATAATATATATATATATATATATATATATATATATATATATATATATATATATACATATAATTTTTATATATATATCTCATTTATATAAACAAATGTTACGTATGGTATAAAAAAATATACATTTTATACTTTACAGAATTAATATAATATTAAAACACACACATATATATATACTGCATATATATATATATATTGTATATATATATATGTGTGTGTGTGTGTGTGTGTGTGTGTGTGTGTGTATATATATATATGTATATATATATATATATATATATATATATATATGAAATTATCTAATCTTCCACTATTATATATCATGGTGCCCGAATGGTCTGCTCATTCCATTTTTTTTTTTTGGCACAACAAGAACAAAGATAGATTTAAAAATAAATAAATAATAATCAAAACACTCACTTCATTTGCTTAACTATTGTACTCTTCCCTGATTCCCCAGCACCTAAAAAAGGACAAACAACACAGATAATGAGGTTGAGGTTGATATAGCAAATGGATAAATGCAGTCTTTTTGCCTGACCCCAAATATCACACGCTCAGGAGAAGGTCTGCATTAGATGAATAGAAGCTTTCAACCTCTGCCACCCACATCACAAGCCCAGCATGAGCTGCAGAACGAGCTCTTTATTCCGGGTTGCGCTTGCCATACGGTAAGATTAAATGCCCTGAAGATGAAAGGTTTGTCTCATGTTAGTTCCCCCAGCCAAAGTGTTTGTTAGGACAGAAGGAGCTACGATAGGTGAGCTTTTTATAAACAAGTCAAATGACTCACTTAGATGGCTTTTTAACCAACACACCAGAAAGAGATGTTTGTAAAAACATGAGCAAACAGGCCAGTGGATGCATGGTGTGTACATAATCCAATGCTTAACCGTAATTCTTAATTGACGAGTGAAATGAATAGAAGATGATATTTCACATTTTTATGCAAATTGGCAGGTATCGCATGATGTTTGTAACACATTTTGGATATGGAGTAACAGATTCCGTCCCCTTCAAAATACTTTTCCATTACCCGAGATCTGAGGTTACCCGTTGAACTTCAAATATTTGTTGGCTTGCCATTCTGGTGAAAAATTCAATCAATCAGTGTTGTTTTAAAAAGCAACAACCAAGGTTGACCAAAGTGCTGTACAATAAAAGAATCAAAATGAAAAGACAGAGGAAAAATTCAGCCCACTTGGTCAACTGTTCATTCTTCAGGATCATTTGTGCTGCTCATTTACATGCAGCAAATCTACTGTAAGATGCATTAAGGGTTAGATCAATAATTTCTGCTTCTGAGGTGTGGATTGCTGCCCTATTAGCTCAAATATATGGCAGGGTGAGGAAATAACTGTGGGTCTTTGGGGCTAGAGAATCATGTGAAAAATATCTTTCTGAACCGCAGGCATGCTGCAGCCGAGATTGGGACGGCCAAAACGTCCCTGCCACGTCTAATGAGGCCTTGGGACAAGTAAAAGCACAATGAGTTATCAATGGTTAAGAAAAACTGAAAAAGTTCTTTAAAATCAGCCCCGGACTTTCCAACCAGGTGAGGAACACACAAACCTATTGAACTTTCCAACAGTGACTAGTTAAGCAAGCTGAATATGGAGCAGTTCACCCAAAAACACTGAATTTCTACAGTAATCATTACAATTGAGTTATATTATGAAATGGATCAAATAATTGCAAAAACTCATGAATCTGACATTGTTACTTCTTCTCATTAACATAAGCAAAGTCAGCAATACAACATGATAAAATTAGATTAAAACCTGACGAAAATGGTATTTATATTCTACTATTTATAATTGCGGGAAAAAAAAGTACCGTATAAAAACGTTGTTTCAATAAACAGGCAATAGGTTAGGGCTGCACAATTAATCGAATTTGTAATCGCGATTACAATTATGGATGCCACAATTATGTAATCGTTCAAAGGCACAAAAAAAAGTCCACTTATATTATTCTGTGTGCTTAAAATGTGTTTTTTTTTAATTTACAGCTTATCTTAAGGTTTTTTTCCCCATTGTTTTAATTTTAGTTAGTGTTACTATGCTATTAGCATTAAAGCAACACTATTGTTTACTTAAAATAATGTTTCCAAAATCTTATCAGTGGTTCAAGTCATAACAGGGTGAAAGGCACTTCTGCCGTCGCCTGACGGGGTCTTCATCACTCAGCAAGTGTGCGTGCGACGGTAGGCTAAATTATTTACGACAGCGGCAATGGACAATTTCGTTTCCAACCAGTAGGGCGACCGAAGAGGAAAAGTTACTTGGTGTTACTTTAAACCATAGAAAAGCATTGAAAGTTTTTCAGGAGTTTTCAGTCGTTTTATTTTGATATAACAATTTGCATGCAGTCACTTTGAACAATGGCATAAAGCTGTTCAAAACATCATTCAATGTTAATTGTGATAATCGTAATTAATAATCGCAATTATAAATTCAAGGCAATAATCGACAATTATGATTTGCCATAATCGTGCAGCCCTAAATTTAGTTCAAATAAATAAATGTTTGAAAGTCCAAAACCATGAGCAAATGATGTTGGGCTCATATCGGCAACCATTGTGTGGTTTTATCACTAAGCTAACAATCTAGCTTACTCACTCATTTTAAGTCTCTAACTGTGAGAGAACTGATTTAGGATCAGCCAAAGTCAATGTGATCATTCACTGCACACAAACCGGAAGCTGGATCAGAGCTTCCACACTTTCCCCTACTAAGTGCAACTCTGGAATGCAAGCCACACACGGTCTGGATTCTGTCCGAGCATCAGGCCTCGCAGGACTGTGCAGCACAGCCACAAAATCTCCACATACACATCTGCGAATGCTTTGAATGGCTCACTCCTGCTGTAATTATATAGTTGGTTGCAGTGGCATGTGCAGTGTGGTTAAGATCACTACTATTTATCAGCCCCAGCTGAGCAGAGGCATGATTTATTCTCCTTTTGCTTTTTCAACAGTGCAGGTTCATTTAGAGCTGTGAGCAGACAGACACCAGATGCCAAACCCCCTACTGAGCAATATCCTCCAGTGGGATAATCATAGTGTTATCAAACAGAAACTAATTTTACATTAAGAAGTCTTCTCTCAGTTGAGAAGCAAAACATTTGTTTAAGAGAGAGTTAACCCCCAAAAATGAAAAGTCTGTCATTATTTACTCAACGTCATTATTTCTGTGGAAAACAAAAGGGTATTTTAAATCTCCACACAGCCCTTTTTTTAAACAGGAACCTTTACAGTGACATGTGTGAACTTTTGAGAGACCACTTCCTAAAATATAAAGCCAAGTACATTTCACATAAAAAACCCAAATACACTGTGTGAGAAAGTGTTAAGTGATTAAGTGTTCTGTTATAAAGACAACCCATTTCCTAATTGTTTGCAGTGTTGACCACAACAATAACAGCATTCATAATTGTCATGGGTGAACAATTCCTATAACCAGTGAAAATGTACAGCACACACACATGTGAAGCAAACTGAATAAGATAATATCTAACAGGATTATTTTATTTATATACTATTTTATTAAAATTAATATTTGATTAAGCTTTTATTTTTATATTTTCAGCTTTAATTTATTTAGATTAATTGTAGTACTGTAACATATATTCTGTTTTAATTTAGTTTTCACTGATTCCTGTTTAGGTTCGCCTGTGCCCTTATAGTTACTTATTTTGGTTACTCAACCTGTGCATTTAAAAATCTGAGTTCTGTCAGTTCATTTTTCCGGTATCGGCTAAGTAGTTGCCGATAACTAAATGCCAAGAGGGGAAGGGTTACATAACTTGAGAAAGCACACAATGACTTTTAAAGCACACAATGGCTTGTACAAATGTTTACCCTCTGACAGGAATACGATCTTGGATATTGTTTGACGTAGTCTAATCTGTTTGTAACTTACAGGCAATGTAGTTGTTTATATTTTCTCCAGTGATAACTCCACGGGATAACGGATTTTTCTCGAATTTCAGACTGATCTCATGACGTAGCGCGTGTATGACGCGCCAATTCGTATTTCCATTTTTGGCGTGCTATCAAGACGCATAATCGCCTTTCAGCGTGTTTATGAACGCCGTTGACTTAACGTTATATAAATATATGGCTTACTTCAACCCCGTCCCTAAACCTAACCGTCACTGGGGTTAATGGCATTTATGACTGTTCCCTTACCATCCTAGGTAAAAAAAAGATATGACTTACCTCAACCCCATCCCTAAACTTAACCGTCACTGGGGTTAATGGCATTTATGACTGGAGATTTGACTGTGTGTTCAGACACGCGGAATGATGCGGACGTTAATGGCGTAGACATATACGCATACACGCGGATAGCTCAAAATGCGTGGAGATAACACGCCACCTGACTCAAAAGTGGCGTATATGTTTACGCAAAAGTCATGATGTCATGTTGCGAATTTACTGACTTATCTGCCGGATATGACGTCAATAGGCTATTGCTTGGAAATTTCTTTTCGTTATAGGTCTAGCTGTATGATATATTATGACATAAACAGAATAAAGTTCCTTACCACATGCTGCTAAAAAAGTCATTCATCTCCATCTAATCATTAGGGGCCAAGCACCGAAGGTGCGGAGGCACCTATTGTATCTGTGCCGGTTCTTATTATTATTATTATTAGGGGCCAAGCACCGAAGGTGCGGAGGCACCTATTGTATCCGTGCTGGTTCTTATTAGGGGCCAAGCACCGAAGGTGCGGAGGCACCTATTGTATCTGTGCCGGTTCTTATTATTATTATTATTATTAGGGGCCAAGCACCGAAGGTGCGGAGGCACCTATTGTATCTGTGCCGGTTCTTATTATTATTATTATTATTATTATTATTATTCTTCTTCCGACTGGGCGTCTATGGCAGCCCATAGACCGGTTTGCGGGAAAGTTGTTTTGGTTTGACATTCTGATAGAGGACAGTCCCAACTTTAAATACACCAATTTTGGTGTCTCTAACTCATTCCCTCTAGCGCCACCAACTGTCCAAAGTTTCACTTTTATTATGCTAATAACTTTTGAACCGTAAGGCCTATCAACAAAATTCTTTTTTCCTCTTGTTCCTGAGCTCATGCCGATTCGATCGCACCCTATGACGTCATTTTCCGTCATAAAAAAACGGCCGCCATTTTGAATTTTCCAAAAAACCTACTTTTGCGAACTCGTCCTAGACGGTTTGTCCGATTTTCACCAAAATCGCACCGGATCATCTCCAGCCAGTGCTGACAAAAAGTTATGGAATTCAAGATGATTCGAATAACCGTTTTCGATAAACGCGTAAACAAAATTTACGTAGCGCTTGCGAAAACAGACGTGAGGTTGTATCTCCGCAACGCTTACTCGTTTTCACACCAAACTTGGTACGTGTTATCACAAGCATGACCTGAGGCTACGTGCTGCGTTTCGGCGCAGCGCCACCTAGTGGTCCGGAGATATGAAAAATGGCTATTTTTGCTCGTAACTTCTGAACGGTTTCTCCAAAAATCAAAAACTTGGTCTCGTTAGATTCAGGGCGTCATGCCGAGTCGACCGATATCCAATTTTCCCAGATCGGCCATTTTGGCTGTCGGCCATTTTGAATTATGTGCTAAAATGCTGTATTTTTTGAACGCATGAACGAATTGTTACGAAACTCGTTATGGGTCATCAGTACGATGCCCTGAAGGAGCCTGAGAAGTTTCGAAACAGCGCCACCTAGTGGTGAATTGTTTTATTCAAACGCTTATAACTTTGGGTGTGGTACACTTATTTTCACGAGAGTCATATTTTTGAGGTCCTGAATCGTTGCCGAGTCCAACGATACCAAATATGTCGGGTTTCGTCTCACGGATGGCGTAGCGTAGCGATTTAGCGCGAAAAAAACACTTGGCGATATCTTCAAAACCGCTGTTCCGATCGAGACGAAACCACCGCCAGAAACACGGAATCATAGCTTGTTAACTATACGCTAATGCCCAAATGCGTAAATATTGATAGTAAGGGGTAGTAAAATTCAAACAAAGTCATGTGTCAGTCATTTTTTACGTGTTTTTTCATATAAATGTTTATAACTCGGAAGTAAATTGAGATATTTGCACCAAAATTGACACACATATGTATGGGGTCACTCTGAGGACACATAAAAAAAATTGTGGGACTGAGCCTCTTGGTGGCGCTATAATAGAACAAAACGTGAAATTCCCATTGACTTCAATACAGTTTTGTGAAATACAATGCTATACTAAACAAATGCTTTGGTCTAACATTACGAAACTCAGTGTGTGCCATAAGCAGCATGCCCTGAAGGTACTCAAAAGATTTTGAGACAGCGCCACCTGTTGGTCAAAAGTTATAATTAATTTCTGAGAACGCTAATAACTTTTGAATAAATTTGCCTATTGCAATGAAACTGATCTTAATAGATTCCTTGGGTTATGCCGAAAACATAGATATCAGGTTTTGCATAATCAGCCAAACTTCCTGTCCGCCATCTTTATTTCTTTGAAAAGCCTTCTTTTTCGAACTCCTCCTAGACCGTTTGTCCGATTTTCACGAAAATTTAATCGCATCATCTCCAGACCGTGCCGACTAAAAGTTATGAATTGCACGATGATAGACAAAACCGTTTTCGTATACCACAGCATCAAAGTTTAGGCATGCTGCCAAAATTACTATTTAGGCTTTATCTCTGCAATGCCTTCACATTTTGACACCAAACTTTGCATGTGTCATTGTCACCTCCCTCTGACCACATCACATCTATTTCGTAACTGCGCCACCTATTGTTCGAAAGTGATAACCCATTAAATCATCTTATAAGTTAATGTTTATGTGATTTTTTTAGCCATTTGCCCAAAGTTCTCTCAAAATGCCCTTAATTGCTCCTTGCTGCAGTTGGTCTGCCACTCCTTGCCATTTTGGCATATGTTGCCGCTTCTTGCGCTTGGCCCCGGTAATGGCTGCTTGCAGCTATATTTATTATTATTATTCTTCTTCCGACTGGGCGTCTATGGCAGCCCATAGACCGGTTTGCGGGAAAGTTGTTTTGGTTTGACATTCTGATAGAGGACAGTCCCATCTTTAAATACACCAATTTTGGTGTCTCTAACGCATTCCCTCTAGCGCCACCAACTGTCCAAAGTTTCACTTTTATTATGCTAATAACTTTTGAACCGTAAGGCCTATCAACAAAATTCTTTTTCCCTCTTGTTCCTGAGCTCATGCCGATTCGATCGCACCCTATGACGTCATTTTCCGTCATAAAAAAACGGCCGCCATTTTGAATTTTCTAAAAAACCTACTTTTGCGAACTCGTCCTAGACGGTTTGTCCGATTTTCACCAAAATCGCACCGGATCATCTCCAGGCAGTGCTGACAAAAAGTTATGGAATTCATGATGATTCGAATAACCGTTTTCGATAAGCGTGCAAACTAATTTTACGTAGCGCTTGCGAAAACAGACATGAGGCTGTATCTCCGCAACGCTTACTCGTTTTCAGACCAAACTTTGTACGTGTCATCACAAGCATGACCTGAGGCTACGTGCTGCGTTTCGGCGCAGCGCCACCTAGTGGTCCGGAGATATGAAAAATGGCTATTTTTGCTCGTAACTTCTGAACGGTTTGTCCAAAAATCATAAACTTCATCTCGTTAGATTCAGGGCATCATGCCGAGTCGACTGATATCCAATTTTCCCAGATCGGCCATTTTGGCTGTCGGCCATTTTGAATTATGTGCTAAAATGCTGTATTTTTTGAACACATGAACGAATTGTTACGAAACTCGGTATGGGTCATCAGTACGATGCCCTGAAGAAGCCTGAGAAGTTTCGAAACAGCGCCACCTAGTGGTGAATTGTTTTTTTCAAGCGCTTATAACTTTGGGTGTGGTACACTTATTTTCACGGGAGTCATCTTTTTGAGTTCCTGAATCGTTGCCGAGTCCAACGATACTAAACATGCTGGGTTTCGTGTTACGGTTGGTGTAGCGTAGCGATTTAGGGCGAAAAAAACACTTGGCGATATCTTCAAAACCGCTGTTCCGATCGAGACGAAACCACCGCCAGAAACACGGAATCATAGCTTGTTAACTATACGCTAATGCCCAAATGCGAAAATATTGATAGTAAGGGGTAGTAAAATTCAAACAAAGTCATGTGTCAGTCATTTTTTACGTGTTTTTTCATATAAATGTTTATAACTCGGAAGTGAATTGAGATATTTGCACCAAAATTGACACACATATGTATGGGGTCACTCTGAGGACACTTAAAAAAAATTGTGGGACTGAGCCTCTTGGTGGCGCTATAATAGAACAAAACGTGAAATTCCCATTGACTTCAATAGAGTTTTGTGAAATAAAATGCTATACTAAACAAATGCATTGGTGTAATATTACAAAACTCAGTGTGTGCCATAAGCAGCATGCCCTGAAGGTACTCAAAAGATTTTGAGACAGCGCCACCTGTTGGTCAAAAGTTATAATTAATTTCTGAGAACGCTAATAACTTTTGAATAAATTTGCCTATTGCAATGAAACTGTTCTTAATATATTCCTTGGGTTATGCTGAAAACATAGATATCAGGTTTTGCATGATCAGGAAAACTTCCTGTCCGCCATCTTTATTTCTTTGAAAAACCTTCTTTTTCGAACTCCTCCTAGACCGTTTGTCCGATTTTCACGAAAATGGAATCGTATCATCTCCAGACCGTGCCGGCTAAAAGTTATGAATTGCACGATGATAGACAAAACCGTTTTCGTATACCACAGCATCAAAATTTAGGCATGCTGCCAAAATTACTATTTAGGCTTTATCTCTGCAATGCCTTCACATTTTGACACCAAACTTTGCATGTGTCATTGTCACCTCACTCTGACCACATCACATCTATTTCGTAACTGCGCCACCTATTGTTCGAAAGTGATAACCCATTAAATCATCTTATAAGTTAATGTTTATGTGATTTTCTTAGCCATTTGCCCAAAGTTCTCTCAAAATGCCCTTAATTGCTCCTTGCTGCAGTTGGTCTGCGACTCCTTGCCATTTTGGCATATGTTGCCGCTTCTTGCGCTTGGCCCCGGTAATGGCTGCTTGCAGCTATATTTATTATTATTCTTCTTCCGACTGGGCGTCTATGGCAGCCCATAGACCGGTTTGCGGGAAAGTTGTTTTGGTTTGACATTCTGATAGAGGACAGTCCCAACTTTAAATACACCAATTTTGGTGTCTCTAACTCATTCCCTCTAGCGCCACCAACTGTCCAAAGTTTCACTTTTATTATGCTAATAACTTTTGAACCGTAAGGCCTATCAACAAAATTCTTTTTTCCTCTTGTTCCTGAGCTCATGCCGATTCGATCGCACCCTATGACGTCATTTTCCGTCATAAAAAAACGGCCGCCATTTTGAATTTTCCAAAAAACCTACTTTTGCGAACTCGTCCTAGACGGTTTGTCCGATTTTCACCAAAATCGCACCGGATCATCTCCAGGCAGTGCTGACAAAATGTTATGGAATTCAAGATGATTCGAATAACCGTTTTCGATAAACGCGTAAACAAAATTTACGTAACGCTTGCAAAAACAGACGTGAGGTTGTATCTCCGCAACGCTTACTCGTTTTCACACCAAACTTGGTACGTGTTATCACAAGCATGACCTGAGGCTACGTGCTGCGTTTCGGCGCAGCGCCACCTAGTGGTCCGGAGATATGAAAAATGGCTATTTTTGCTCGTAACTTCTGAACGGTTTGTCCAAAAATCATAAATTTGGTCTCGTTAGATTCAGGGCGTCATGCCAAGTCCACCGATATCCAATTTTCCCAGAACGGCCATTTTGGCGGTCGGCCATTTTGAATTATGTGCTAAAATGCTGTATTTTTTGAACGCATGAACGAATTGTTACGAAACTCGGTATGGGTCATCAGTACAATGCCCTGAAGGAGCCTGAGAAGTTTCGAAACAGCGCCACCTAGTGGTGAATTTTTTTTTCCAAACGCTGTTAACTTTGGGTGTGGTACACTTATTTTCACGGGAGTCATCTTTTTGAGTTCCTGAATCGTTGCCGAGTCCAACGATACTAAACATGCTGGGTTTCGTCTTACGGTTGGTGTAGCGTAGCGATTTAGCGCGAAAAAAACACTTGGCGATATCTTCAAAACCGCTGTTCCGATCGAGACGAAACCACCGCCAAAAACACGGAATCATAGCTCGTTAACTAAACGCTAATGCCCAAATGCGAAAATATTGATAGTAAGGGGTAGTAAAATTCAAACAAAGTTATGTGTCAGTCATTTTTTACGTGTTTTTTCATATAAATGTTTATAACTCGGAAGTGAATTGAGATATTTGCACCAAAATTGACACACATATGTATGGGGTCACTCTGAGGACACATAAAAAAAATTGTGGGACTGAGCCTCTTGGTGGCGCTATAATAGAACAAAACGTGAAATTCCCATTGACTTCAATAGAGTTTTGTGAATTAAAATGCTATACTAAACAAATGCATTGGTGTAATATTACAAAACTCAGTGTGTGCCATAAGCAGCATGCCCTGAAGGTACTCAAAAGATTTTGAGACAGCGCCACCTGTTGGTCAAAAGTTATAATTAATTTCTGAGAACGCTAATAACTTTTGAATAAATTTGCCTATTGCAATGAAACTGATCTTAATAGATTCCTTCGGTTATGCCGAAAACATAGATATCAGGTTTTCCATAATCAGACAAACTTCCTGTTCGCCATCTTTATTTCTTTGAAAAACCTTCTTTTTCGAACTCCTCCTAGACCGTTTGCCTGATTTTCACGAAAATTGAATCGTATCATCTCCAGACTGTGCCGACTAAAAGTTATGAATTGCACGATGATAGATAAAACCGTTTTCGTATACCACAGCATCAAAATGTAGGCATGCTGCCAAAATTACTATTTAGGCTTTATCTCTGCAATGCCTTCACATTTTGACACCAAACTTTGCATGTGTCATTGTCACCTCACTCTGACCACATCACATCTATTTCGTAACTGCGCCACCTATTGTTCGAAAGTGATAACCCATTAAATCATCTTATAAGTTAATGTTTATGTGATTTTCTTAGCCATTTGCCCAAAGTTCTCTCAAAATGCCCTTAATTGCTCCTTGCTGCAGTTGGTCTGCCACTCCTTGCCATTTTGGCATATGTTGCCGCTTCTTGCGCTTGGCCCCGGTAATGGCTGCTTGCAGCTATATTTAGGGGCCAAGCACCGAAGGTGCGGAGGCACCTATTGTATCTGTGCCGGTTCTTATTATTATTATTATTATTATTATTATTATTCTTCTTCCGACTGGGCGTCTATGGCAGCCCATAGACCGGTTTGCGGGAAAGTTGTTTTGGTTTGACATTCTGATAGAGGACAGTCCCAACTTTAAATACACCAATTTTGGTGTCTCTAACTCATTCCCTCTAGCGCCACCAACTGTCCAAAGTTTCACTTTTATTATGCTAATAACTTTTGAACCGTAAGGCCTATCAACAAAATTCTTTTTTCCTCTTGTTCCTGAGCTCATGCCGATTCGATCGCACCCTATGACGTCATTTTCCGTCATAAAAAAACGGCCGCCATTTTGAATTTTCCAAAAAACCTACTTTTGCGAACTCGTCCTAGACAGTTTGTCCGATTTTCACCAAAATCGCACCGGATCATCTCCAGGCAGTGCTGACAAAAAGTTATGGAATTCAAGATGATTCGAATAACCGTTTTCGATAAACGCGTAAACAAAATTTACGTAGCGCTTGCGAAAACAGACGTGAGGTTGTATCTCCGCAACACTTACTCGTTTTCACACCAAACTTGGTACGTGTTATCACAAGCATGACCTGAGGCTACGTGCTGCGTTTCGGCGCAGCGCCACCTAGTGGTCCGGAGATATGAAAAATGGCTATTTTTGCTCGTAACTTCTGAACGGTTTCTCCAAAAATCAAAAACTTGGTCTCGTTAGATTCAGGGCATCATGCCGAGTCCACCGATATCAAATTTTCCCAGATCGGCCATTTTGGCTGTCGGCCATTTTGAATTATGTGCTAAAATGCTGTATTTTTTGAACGCATGAACGAATTGTTACGAAACTCGTTATGGGTCATCAGTACGATGCCCTGAAGGAGCCTGAGAAGTTTCGAAACAGCGCCACCTAGTGGTGAATTGTTTTATTCAAACGCTTATAACTTTGGGTGTGGTACACTTATTTTCACGGGAGTCATATTTTTGAGGTCCTGAATCGTTGCCGAGTCCAACGATACCAAATATGTCGGGTTTCGTCTCACGGATGGCGTAGCGTAGCGATTTAGCGCGAAAAAAACACTTGGCGATATCTTCAAAACCGCTGTTCCGATCGAGACGAAACCACCGCCAGAAACACGGAATCATAGCTTGTTAACTATATGCAAATGCCCAAATGCGAAAATATTGATAGTAAGGGGTAGTAAAATTCAAACAAAGTCATGTGTCAGTCATTTTTTACGTGTTTTTTCATATAAATGTTTATAACTCGGAAGTAAATTGAGATATTTGCACCAAAATTGACACACATATGTATGGGGTCACTCTGAGGACACATAAAAAAAATTGTGGGACTGAGCCTCTTGGTGGCGCTATAATAGAACAAAACGTGAAATTCCCATTGACTTCAATAGAGTTTTGTGAAATAAAATGCTATACTAAACAAATGCTTTGGTCTAACATTACGAAACTCAGTGTGTGCCATAAGCAGCATGCCCTGAAGGTACTCAAAAGATTTTGAGACAGCGCCACCTGTTGGTCAAAAGTTATAATTAATTTCTGAGAACGCTAATAACTTTTAAATAAATTTGCCTATTGCAATGAAACTGATCTTAATAGATTCCTTGGGTTATGCCGAAAACATAGATATCAGGTTTTGCATAATCAGCCAAACTTCCTGTCCGCCATCTTTATTTTTTTAAAAACCTTCTTTTTCGAACTCCTCCTAGACCGTTTGTCCGATTTTCACGAAAATTGAATCGTATCATCTCCAGACGGTGCCGAATAAAATTTATGGATTGCGTGACGATAGACAAAACCGTTTTCGTATACCACAGCATCAAATTTGAGGCATGCTGCCAAAATGACTATTTAGGCTTTATCTCTGCAATGCCTTCACATTTTGACACCAAACTTTGCATGTGTCATTGTCACCTCACTCTGACCACACATCTATTTCGTAACTGCGCCACCTATTGTTCGAAAGTGATAATCCATTAAATCGTCTTATAAGTTCATGTTTATGTGATTTTCTTAGCCATTTGCCCAAAGTTCTCTCAAAATGCCCTTAATTGCTCCTTGCTGCAGTTGGTCTGCCACTCCTTGCCATTTTGGCATATGTTGCCGCTTTTTGCGCTTGGCCCCGGTAATGGCTGCTTGCAGCTATATTTATTATTATTATTCTTCTTCCGACTGGGCGTCTATGGCAGCCCATAGACCGGTTTGCGGGAAAGTTGTTTTGGTTTGACATTCTGATAGAGGACAGTCCCAACTTTAAATACACCAATTTTGGTGTCTCTAACTCATTCCCTCTAGCGCCACCAACTGTCCAAAGTTGCACTTTTATTATGCTAATAACTTTTGAACCGTAAGGCCTATCAACAAAATTCTTTTTTCCTCTTGTTCCTGAGCTCATGCCGATTCGATAGCACCCTATGACGTCATTTTCCGTCATAAAAAAATGGCCGCCATTTTGAATTTTCCAAAAAACCTACTTTTGCGAACTCGTCCTAGACGGTTTGTCCGATTTTCACCAAAATCGCACCGGATCATCTCCAGGCAGTGCTGACAAAAAGTTATGGAATTCAAGATGATTCGAAGAACCGTTTTCGATAAACGCGCAAACTAATTTTACGTAGCGCTTGCGAAAACAGACGTGAGGCTGTATCTCCGCAACGCTTCATCCTATTCAGACCAAACTTGGTACATGTCATCACAAGCATGATCTGAGGCTACATGCAGCGTTTCGGCGCAGCGCCACCTAGTGGTCCGGAGATATAAAAAATGGCTATTTTTGCTCATAACTTCTGAACGGTTTCTCCAAAAATCAAAAACTTGGTCTCGATAGATTCAGGGCGTCATGCCGAGTCGACCGATATCCAATTTTCCCAGATCGGCCATTTTGGCTGTCGGCCATTTTGAATTATGTGCGAAAATGCTGTATTTTTTGAACGCATGAACGAATTGTTACGAAACTCGGTATGGGTCATCAGTACGATGCCCTGAAGGAGCCTGAGAAGTTTCGAAACAGCGCCACCTATTGGTGAATTGTTTTATTCAAACGCTTATAACTTTGGGTGTGGTACACTTATTTTCACGGGAGTCATATTTTTGAGGTCCTGAATCGTTGCCGAGTCCAACGATACTAAACATGCTGGGTTTCGTGTTACGGTTGGTGTAGTGTAGCGATTTAGCGCGAAAAAAACACTTGGCGATATCTTCAAAACCACTGTTCCGATCGAGACGAAACCACCGCCAGAAACACGGAATCATAGCTTGTTAACTATATGCAAATGCCCAAATGCGAAAATATTGATAGTAAGGGGTAGTAAAATTCAAACAAAGTCATGTGTCAGTCATTTTTTATGTGTTTTTTCATATAAATGTTTATAACTCGGAAGTGAATTGAGATATTTGCACCAAAATTGACACACATATGTATGGGGTCACTCTGAGGACACATAAAAAAAATTGTGGGACTGAGCCTCTTGGTGGCGCTATAATAGAACAAAACGTGAAATTCCCATTGACTTCAATAGAGTTTTGTGAAATAAAATGCTATACTAAACAAATGCATTGGTGTAATATTACAAAACTCAGTGTGTGCCATAAGCAGCATGCCCTGAAGGTACTCAAAAGATTTTGAGACAGCGCCACCTGTTGGTCAAAAGTTATAATTAATTTCTGAGAACGCTAATAACTTTTGAATAAATTTGCCTATTGCAATGAAACTGATCTTAATAGATTCCTTCGGTTATGCCGAAAACATAGATATCAGGTTTTCCATAATCAGACAAACGTCCTGTTCGCCATCTTTATTTCTTTGAAAAACCTTCTTTTTCGAACTCCTCCTAGACCGTTTGTTCGATTTTCACGAAAATTGAATAGTATCATCTCCAGACCGTGCCGACTAAAAGTTATGAATTGCACGATGATAGACAAAACCGTTTTTGTATACCACAGCATCAAAATTTAGGCATGCTGCCAAAATTACTATTTAGGCTTTATCTGTGCAATGCCTTCACATTTTGACACCAAACTTTGCATGTGTCATTGTCACCTCCCTCTGACCACATCACATCTATTTCGTAACTGCGCCACCTATTGTTCGAAAGTGATAACCCATTAAATCATCTTATAAGTTAATGTTTATGTGATTTTTTTAGCCATTTGCCCAAAGTTCTCTCAAAATGCCCTTAATTGCTCCTTGCTACAGTTGGTCTGCCACTCCTTGCCATTTTGGCATATGTTGCCGCTTCTTGCGCTTGGCCCCGGTAATGGCTGCTTGCAGCTATATTTCATTTTGTTTTTGCTATTCTGATGATTTTCAGCTTTTTCTGCAAACTGTGTAGTTGTGTACAGCGATATGACCCAGCACCAAAAATACTATCAAAACACTCCAAACCAGCCTCCATTCTTCGCGAAAGATGGATAAAAAGGCGCACATGAAACAAAAACCTTGAAAAAATTATATACTAACCGGCCAAAACACAGAGATGCCGATTCGCATGGGACTAATATTATCACAGGACCTCGGTGTTCGGTGAAATATAGTAGGTAATTTGCGGGGGAATTTTTACTTTACAAATTACAGACATAGCCGATTCGCACAAAATTAAGATCACAGACAAACTCCGAGTCCGCAATTATTACAAATTACTAAATAGGTCACCAGATAATAATAATTAGAGCCCGACCGATAAAGGATTTTGAAGGCCGATACCGATACAAATATTTTTGGGTTGTAAAATCCGATATTCCGATATATCGGCCGATATTTATTTATTTATTTGTAATGATAGTCACAAATTTTGTCATGCTTATTTGAGTTAAGAGAACTGATGGCGATGTTCTTTTAATTGTTATTCAAGCAATGTATGTATCGTGACCAACTCAACGATTGTTGCCAACAGGAACGGTGTAGAGTTCCCTCTGGTGGATAAACTATACAATTCCAACACTCATGACATAGCGTGTTTCGTCCATTTTTATTTTATTTTTGAAATATTTATTTATCGGCCATTATAACTGGCGATACCGATAGTTTGGAAAATGCCTAATATCGGCCGATAATATCGGTCTGCCGATATATCGGTCTGGCTCTAATACTAATCCCGTGCGAATGGGGCTTTTGTGTACGTTCATTACAGCCATTTGTGGCAGAATTCCAGACCCTGAGAAACATGTTTCTTTTAAAAAAAGTTCCTTGTCTACCCTCGCATATTGACCTACCTGCTGTCCAACTGCTCAGCCCAGAGCAGAAAGGTCATTCCCTAGAGGACCAGAAGTTTTTTTATTTTATTTATTTGGCTTGCTGAACTCCCTCTGCGGTCCAAGGCATGCCTCCCATAGTAAGGTCCGCAAGAGTATTTCGCCACGTTTGTGGAGTGGGTGCTTGTGAACAATGCATCGGCGTTCACCATCTGCCCAGCAGAGGACATCACCAGCCCCACTCCAGACCCAGAGCCCAGCCAGCCATCACCCCAATGCACGGAAATGGCAGAGGGCTAGAGCCTGCCAAGATCACAATGTCAGCAGTCAGGACTGAGCTAAGGCTTGTCCCAGAGCCTGACGGATTGTCTTACCTGGTGTGTGAGCCAGAAACATGTGAAATTTGAGGAAATGGAGAAAGAAGCTCCGTTAAATCAAGAGGATCCCCTGGCTCTGTCTCCAGCCATTGATTCTGTCACCCCACCTTAGTCTGTTGACCAGTTGGCTCCACCTTGGTTCCCCTTCCCTTGGCTCCACTCAGGACCAACATCCTTACGGCTCCACCAGGCTCCCATGTCCTTCTGGCTCAGCCTTGGTCAGATGTCACTCTGCCTGTGCCACAGACTTACTGGCCTTACGCTACACTTCATCCCTCCATGGGTTTCATTCCTTTATCGGCTCCATCTCAGTCCATCGTGCCCCTGGTGTCGACAGCCAAATCACCACCATAGCTCCTTCCTCCCTCGACTCTTCCGCGGGCCATCATCCTAGCTACGCACTGGGTTCCTGTCTGACTACTAATGTTCCTGGTTCCTCCCAACGTCATCGCCGCCCAGACCTCTCCTTCTTTCATCACCTCCAGTGTCCAGCACTTCGCCAGCCCCTCGTCCTCCTCTAAAGCCGCACCTTCCTGAAAGACTGGACTATAGTAACATGTATGTTCTGTTTTAGTTTTGTTTTTCACTATTTCCTGCTCTGATTTGCCTGTGTTCTTTATGCCTTAATAAGTTGCGGATTTATATCCCCTGTTCAAACTTCTATTGGTTTCTCTCCTTGTCCATTTAAACCGTGAGTTCTGTCAGTTCATTTGTTTGTCATCGTCTAAGTTAAATGTGGTTGTTTTTGTGTAGATTTGTGTTCTAGAAGTGTTTTGTGAAAATTTAATACATTTTTTGCTCCCTATTCCTTTCTCATGCGCATTCATTACAGCCACCGTGACAAGTACACGTACCCATGTTCAGCCTATTTTATTTTAGTTAGTTGCCAATTAAAGATTTCCAATTTACATTTTGAAATCTATTATTTATATTTAATTTAAACAATTTTAAGTGAAAATATTTTAGTTCTAATAAACGATAACAACACTGATATACTCAGTTGTGTGGAATAGAAAGAGATGGACAACAGTGGAATACAAAAGAAGCTATTTTAAGAAATGTCTCCGTGTTTTTTTGTACATTAAATTTAAGTCGATAGCCTCCAATGTAGTTTGGTTCCTAATTTTCTTCGTCATATCTTCAGGTTTTGTGTTTCGCACAAGAAAGTAAGTCATACAGGTTTGAAACGATATAAAGGCAATAAAATGACCGAATTTTCTTTTCAGGGTGTAGTATCCCTTTAAACAGACCACTTGAATTGCAGTTCAGCCAGAAGCAAAAGTATAGTCATCATAGCCTAATGCCCCTGAATCTGCTGATGTCAGGAAAGCCACACTGAACACAAAGAAAAATCCACAAGAGAGTTCTCACAATACGATTAAGCTAAGAGCTCATTGTGCAGTGCTAATTACAACTCAGCCATAGTCAACTCTGTTAGACAGATGCAATCCTCTTGCCAACAGGGATGTAGCTATCTAAACCCACCAGCAGTTTTAAAACAGCGAAAGCATATACAAATCAATTGGTAATGCAGGATGACTCTCAGAACTCGCCATCCTTAGACAGTTCTTTCATAACGGCTTTTTTTTATGAACTCCATTCAGAGTTTAGCGGAGCATGTAATATTCGGCTCATTGAAATGCTCGCCCCACTTCCAGCATACTGTGGGTTTCTGCATTCAGAATAAAAAGCCAAACCCCCTAACATGCCCCAATGCACAAATTAAATGCCAAGAGGAGAAGGGTTACATAACTTGAGAAGAAAAAAAAAAGACAAAAAAGATGATGATTTTCATGCAAAGACTTGTACAAATGTTTACCCTCTGACAGGAATACTGTCTTGGATGTTGTTTGCCATAGTCTAATCTGTTTGTCTTAGAAATTTAAACAATAAATATGAATTCGACAATATCACCAATAGACAAAGTGATCATACCTTTTGATTGTGTAACAACGTACAATGTTTTTAACCTGTTTTGACAGAGAATCTGCATGCAGAAGATCCTCAAGAGGTCAATCCTCTGACAAATCCCAGTATGGTATACTCAGAGAAACAACCTGTCAACAGCTGAAAACAACAACCAGAAACAACAGCTGTCACTAGGCACTTGCTACATCCTTGAAATATTACATAACTTCTTTTAGCACTTTTATCCAAACTCCAAAGCAACCCAGAAATAATCAGATAGTTGTGTCTAGTTTTCTGAGAGAGTTGTGTCTAGTTATCGGTTACTATGCATGAACCATTTACAGTAGCTATACTGTACACTAGCTGACTACCTGCTCTGCAAATATGGAGTGCCTCTGTCTCTGAAAATTAGTATGCTACCAATAAAGTATCCGAAAATAAATAGACAGACAAAACACCAGTATTTTGTGACTCGTATGGTCCAAAACAGCCATTATCTTCTGCATTCCATCAGTCCATTTGATAGCTGATACTGACACAATCATACTATTACTTTCCGCTATTTTCCTCCATCACACTGCCGTTTCAGGAGTGTGGACTTGGTTGTGTCATACAGAGCAACCAAATGGTGTAGGTAAAATATGTTATAGCCTAAAAAAGGTGATGCTCATTCAATGGATGTTTTAGGACACTAGGGGAGGATTTCCAGGGAGAAACATGTTTTGACACCACACTGAGCCAAGACAAGTACAAACACAACACATTCTGAATCAACTGTCATTAGTCCACATGAAACACTTTTGAATAATATTCATCAGGTTGTCGACATTTTTTTAACACTCACTCAGCAAAACAATTTCAGCGTAGAGCTGAATTTGTACGTTTTATTGCTGCTGCCTTTGTAATATTAACGTGAATATTTGCAGTGATAAGTTCATGTCACTTTTTTGGACAGCAGCTTGCTTGCATGACGACAATCGAGTTGGAGCTCCGAAAGCGCTTAAAACAGAGATAAAAAAGAAAAAAATACACATTGTACTCGCAATATAGTATGAATTATTGAATACTGGTATTAAGAAAGTTTATCATACCGAGCAGCAGTAGTTTGACTTCTCTGGATGCTTTCTCTCCGTCCTTTTGAAGGTTCCGATCAATCATCTTACTCCTCTCCATCGCTTCTTTATCTTCAGCACTTAAAGTGCAACCCATTTTCCAAAACGTTTATAAAACAATTAATTTAAAAAACCTTTAAAACTGAACGCGGTTGTAATTATCCTAGAGTTTGGAGAATAACGAAGCCAAAGAGAGCAAAGGCGTTGGCAGGTTTGCACGTGATGCTGCCTGCGTATGGAAACAGATCCTTTAAAACATGTTAAATGGCAGCTCTGATAACATAAATCTTATAGTTGACCGCTGCAACTACATTAGCTGGGACAGCACAAAGTACCCAAACCAGAAACACAGTCCGTGATTAAAAAGTTTCCATCGACGAGGCTCATGCGATCTGTTTTGAACATCAATTTATTTATTTATTTTTCGCAAAAACGGTATCCAAGACTGTATCCATTCCATGTAACCTTAGATAAACGTCTCGAAATGGATCACAGTTGTGCTGTTAACGATTCAGTGTTTTTAAACGAATCTTTGAAATGAACTTCCATGCACTGAATCAAATGTTTGGTTCGTTTGGTTAGAAGTCTCTCCCCTTTGTGACTGCTCTCTCCTGCCTGATACACGAACCAACAGAAATTGACTGCGACTTGTGAGGGACCAACCTTATTGGTTGGGTCCATTGAACGAACACGCCCATTTCACAAATGATTCAGTTTAAAACGAAAATCGTTGCTCAATCGACTGATAGGGCAGGCTAATTTGTTTTCTCGTTCTTCAATGAGGATCTGATTATTAGTGTGTCAAAAAAAAACACTGACCTCTTTTCTGAAGGACCACGTGACACTGAAGAGTACTACTGGACTGGAGTAAAGATGCTGAAAATTCAGCTTTGACTACAGAAATAAATTACATTTTTAAATATATATTTAAATAGAAAACAGTTATTTTACATATTTCACAATATTATTGTTTTTGCTTATTTTAGATCAAATAAATTAAGCCTTGGAATTAATTACATCATGAATTACATCCTGCATGATAAAATAAAGATTTCACAGCGATCTTGTATATATATATATATATATATATATATATATATATATATATATATGTATATTATTTCAGTTACTACAACATTAGTAAAACCATGTATCGGATTGATGAGAATTTAACATATTTCCTCAACTAGGATTTCCTTTTTCTGTACATCTTAGGCTATAGAAATGATCTATGCTGAAAAAAATTCTTTTACAATTAGTTCTATTTTTGGCTCCAAAATGACTTACTTTGCCTGGACTACTATATAGGCGCTATACTATATAGCTATAGTTTTCCTGTTGTAAAATACATTTAGTCAAAATCATCGCATTTTATAAAAAATGAAATGCTACTGTATGCACAGGCTATTTAAGTGTGGCAAATGTTGCCCTCTCTCAGGTCCCACATATCTTAGTCAGACATCAAATAAATAAAATATGAGCTTTTATAGACAACGCGTTCAGTGCTTATTCAAACAACCAGATTTTTGTTTGCCCTTGCAAAACTTCGTTCAGCTGCTGTGCTGTCTGTGCGGTCGCTGCGGAGCTTCAGTTCATAGAGCATCACAGTCCGAGAGAGCGTTGGTGCCTGAAGTAAATTTCCCATTCATTTCTCCCACTGACATTTTGTAAAATCCATAGCCTATAAAGAGTAGGCTAGCTATTAGAGCATGTCTGAGGATAACTAGCTACAGCTGCCACTGAACTCATAATAATATCATTTCGAGTGAAAAAACGAGGAGAAAATCCAAAAAGTCAAGGGTACAATCCTGTGTAGCATATATTTTCATTTCGGAGAAAAGGAACTACTCATCCCATAAACCACCGCGCCTCACTGAAGCCACCGTGAAAGAGCCTTTTGAGTGACTTCCAAATCTGACGACGGCCATGTGAACGTTTTCCTCCAGTGAATTTTATATATTGAATGTGCAGGGAAACTCCTTTTCCTCGATTTACTGAAGCTTGTAAAACGCATTTGCAGCTGCACTGCTAAAACATCGAGCATCTGGCTCGCTCATGTGCTGCGGCAACTGCACATCCAATGGCGCGGGACGTCTATGTCTGGTTACCAATATTCTTCAAAATATCTTATTTTGTGTTCAAAAGAAGAAAAAAAAGAAACTCGCACAGGTTTGGAACAACATGAACACTCAACTTTTTTTTTTTTTTTAAATGATAACAAAATGTAATTTTTGGGTGAACTACCCTTTAAGAATTTCTTGCCTACAGACATGATCAAGGGTCTTCTACACACAATATTCGATGCAAGAGCGCCCCCGGAGAAATTACTCTAAGCAAAATCGCTGCAAAATGAATTAGATCAAGCATTGTAGGACATTTGAGTTATTTAGCTGTTGACTGATTGTAATCAACAGGATAGTTTAACTTTCAGACTTTTGTTTAAAATTTTAATCACTTTTATTTAGCCTACTCAAAAAACCATGCCATCTCAGTGCATTACCGAGAGAGAAACAAACTTTTGCTTTGTTGCTTTGTAAAGTGGTTATGATAAGGGTCTTTTTGCTCATGAACGCTCTCCCTTAGCCAGAGAAATGTCACAGAGGATAAGTTACCATGGAAACACCAAGTCCCACAGTGGTTGAGAATAAAGCCTGTGTTCCGCCACTAAATCACAGTTGAGCTGAGTCTGGATTTGTTTGTTTCACTGCGGATCTCGGACTTAAGAACAGGAATGTTCCTATAGCACGGCATTAAATCCAATATGATACTTTTACACAGATGCATATCCCAAAATGTGCTTTATTCATTAACACTTTTATAGCCATTTGAACTGGGATTCATTAATTAATTCCCCACCCCTGTCTAAGATCACTGAAATCTGGCTACTCATTATTTATGAATCCATTCATCTAGTAGGTGATACCACCAGTTGGGCTTTACCTCTGTAATTGATCTGGTATAAATAAAGTATTTATATTACTATTACCGACTAATTATGGCATACATTTTGATACTGTAGCAAATAATGTTAGACACATAGCCTATACCAGGATTTTAATTCAGTTGGAATAGTGATTTTATTGAAAGCTATTATCTTGACTTTTGAAGTACAGTCCAAACGAACTTTTGAAAACTCTCTGGGTGGAGCGACATGTGAGGGAACACACAAACTGATCTCTAATCAGCATTGAGAAGCAACTCCCCCAGTGCTGCATATGACTTCACAAAGCTCTCAGCACCTTCATCTCTCAGCAGAGCTAAAAGGTCAGGTTGTTTGAACTTCACCACTAGGGGTCTCCCTCTTACTTACCAAACATCAAAGTACATTGATGTGTCGCACTGATGCGAGTTTGTGCACACGAGTGTGTGTCTGCAGTGTTTGCACATGAGTGTGTGTGTGTGTGTGTGTGTGTGTGTGTGTGTGTGTGTGTGTGTGTGTGTGTGTGTGTGTGTGTGTGTGTGTGTGTGTATTTTGGGGACAAATTTGTGCCTAGAAGTTACCAAAACCTGACAAAATCAATCTCCAAAAAACTCCCTTTAGGGATGACATCATTGATGAGAGATGAGAGAGAGAGAGAGAGAGAGAGAGAGAGAGAGAGAGAGAGAGAGAGAGAGAGAGAGAGAGCAGCGATGTGAAACAGTGAATGTTGTGGACTGCTGTGGTGGACACTCGGCACTGTATTTCTTGATAATGACATTTGACCTCCTAAATAATGATGTGTTATCTGTGTTATCCTTTTCTGTCAAGATGAGTTTACTGAGTTATTTCAAGATGTCCTCCAAAGCAGTTATTTTTCTCTTTTTGATAGAGCCAAAAGTCTTGGAGGTAAATCAAACAGTATAATATTAATGTCAATAATAAAATTCTATTTAAAATACACTCCAAAGAACCTTTTATGCTAAAAACAAGAAAGAACCCTTTTGGCACAAAATAGGCTATTATTCATTGATATATTACATTATTCTGAAACATTTTGAAGTTGTAATTAAATTATTGCTTATTAAACTGTTAATATCACATTTTAATCATGCTGATTTTTGGAGGAGAAAAACTGCAATGGCACTCTTCGTGTGATATTGATTAACTACATAAAATGATATAAATACATACATTTTCGAACCCCCATTTCTTGATTTTGTTGAACATTCACATGCATTCATAAATACATTTTGGGGTCTTGATGTTTGTCAATAATATGAAATATTTCATCCGGAAAGGACAAAACAAATGATAATGAATGAACCCAAAAGGTTCCTTATAGAACCTTTTTCCTGGTTACAAAGAAACCTAAAGGGTTCTTATTATTGAACCCTTAAAAAGGGTTCTGTAACTTTTAGGGGTTCCAAATACATAGCGCTGATAGAACCTTTTAAGGTAGCTAATATTTATTATTTATTATTATTTACAAAATCCCACTGACATTAAATATTTAAAGGGGACTGCATGAATACACAGTAAAAAAAATGTTGGGTTATTTTTTAACCCATCCATTGCATTGGGTTACACATATTGGGTCACTATGTTGGGTTATTTTTCCTAAAAATGGTCATTTCTAGTAATAACCCGGCTGTTGGTTTAAATACATAGGCTATGTTGTATGTGTGCATTTTGAATTTATGTAGGCTACACAATTATGTATATTTACATTAAATGCTATGACTCCCCAATATTAGTTTGTAAGTAAACAATTATTTGTTATTATTTAAAAAAAAACTGTGTGTTTTGTTAATTAACAAGTCAAAAATAAATAGTTAACTTAAAGGAGTAGTTCACTTTAAAAAAAAAAAAAAAAAACATTTGCTGATAATTTACTCACCCCCATGTCATCCAAGATGTCCATGTCATTCTTTCTTCAGTCGAAAAGAAATTAAGGTTTTTGATGAAAACATTCCAGGATTTTTCTCCATATAATGGACTTCAGTGCATGGGAACCAAAAGGTTAAAGGTCCAAAAGACAAGGTGCAAACGGCAAACTGTTCAAAGGGCTTTAAACGATTCCAGACGACGAATAAGGGTCTTATCAAGCGAAACGATCGCTCATTTAAAAAAAATAATAACAAAGTTTACGTTTTATGAGCTCAAATGGTCACCTTGCTCTGTTCTGTGATGCGCGTTTTCGTGACTCTCCTGTTCAAACTCGTTTATCAAAATGAACAAAAATGAACAAAATACCACCCTTTAGTCAGAGTACTCGTCGGGTTATTTTTAACCCTACTTTATTAAGTGAGTAATTACTCACTCAAGCCTCAATTTTTTTTTCTTTTAATTAAATTTGCTATATTTGCCTTGTTACTTTTTTTTAACCCAGTGTACTTTTCTCTCCTCTATTTCATCAAAACAACAGTCAGCGCTAATGTCATTACAAGGGAAAATCTGAGACCTTGTGTCTTTACTGCCATGTACTGCAATCTCTTAAAACAGCTACCACCAAAATAGCAACCACCGAGGTTGGTTATATGGACATTAAGTTTGCTGTTGTATGCTGAGGCCACAACCTCTGCTTATGGCAAAACACAGCATTGCACTGACACGGGAGTTTACCCATAAACAGTACACATTGACAGTGAGACGAGTCTTGTCTGCATCACAAGAACGACAAGGAAACAAAACAGCTTCTTTTAATTTCATTCTGTGGCAGAATTTGAAATGTATCTCAGACAAACTTCATGTTACAAACTTGATGATACAAAAAAGGCTTTCAAACTTTTTAATTCCTTAATTATAAAATAATTGTGGTGGTACCATGGTACTGTACAGAGACTGTACATGGTCAAGGTACTTCAAATAACATGCTACATGTCCAAAACATTTTGTGTACCATGTCCAAAAAACATTTTTAATGATTAAAACATTATGGATAGGTACATTAAAAATGTGATGAAATAAAACAAAGAAGGTATGTATATTACACTTTATCTTCTCTCAAACTCTCTTTCATTCTGTTTTTGAGCCAGCTGAGATCACTGAGTCTCTGGCTGGACTTTCTTATGGTCAATGTAGTGAGGAGAGAGATGAAGTGCCAATATCTTTCAGAACCCATCTGATCTGAAACCTGCTAGTGAGTGAAATACTTTGGGTGTATTACAATCTTCATCACGTCTAAAAAAATAAAAATAAAAGCAATGTTTCTATCATATGGGAGTGGGTGGAGAAGTACAAAATCTCAAAGGACATCTGTAGTGGCACATGTTTGCAGCTCACCCGATTGTTAACCTTTTGTCAGAGACTATCTGATTGGCCCCCGCCATTTTGTGGATCAGGTGCCTCACCAAGCCCCAGGCCCCAGGGTGGAAGCCGCCATCTTCATGTCACAAGGTGTGGAAAATGTGACTGAATAAACCAAGGCAGTTTTTACTCCCTGTAAACACTTTTTTTTTTAACCCGAGATTGTATCTCAACGCCTGATTAGTGAGTCTTGACATATGAATGTGATTCTTGATGAACTCTCAGAATAACATTTCCAATTTTTTTAGAGTTGTTCATTTATGTGCCCTTTATTGTTCAAATGACAAGAATAGACATTTATATGTGTTCTCTTTTTTCGATTTGTCGGAATAGTACTGTTACAAATTTTGGGGTCAGTAATTTTTTTTTTGAAAGAAATGAATAGTTTTATTCAGCAAGGACACATTAAATTGATAAAAAAGTGACAGTATAGACATTAATGTTACAAAAGCATCAATTAAATGGTTATTTTGAACTTTCGATTCAACAAGTAGTCCCAAAAACAATATCATGGTTTCCACAAAAATATGAGAGAGAACTGTTTTCAACATTGATATTTATAAGAAATGTTTCTTGAGTACCAAATCAAAAATGTAATTGTAATTGAAATATTATTTCACAATATTTCTTTTTTATATTAAAATCGAATTAAAAAAAAATAATAATAAGTAAGCTTTGGTGAGTAAGAGATTTCTTTCAAAAACATTTTTTTTTTTTAAATCATACCATCCCCAAACTTTTCAATGTTTTTTTTTTATTCATTTTTGAGGAAAGAAACATTTTTTTTTTTAAAAAAATATGACATTGCGGACGGCCATAACTTTATGGCAACTTAAGAATTAATCTACCCACCACACAAACAACCTTGGTTCAATATTAGTGCATGCTCCAAATTTTGTTGTTACAATTCTGAATTAACCAATTTTTTCTTATTTGTTGTCTGAATTAACATTAGGAGCCTTAAAAAATTGTAACATCAGCCACTTGTGGTTCATACCACTTTTTGAATATAGATTCCACATCACAATGTTGCTTCCATGTTAGATTGTCTAGACAACTGTTGATGAATCTATGTAAATAAGTTTCCGTCTAGCGGTAATGTGCTGGAATGAGGTCATTTTATCAGTCCAACATCTCTCCTGAAAAGAAAAAAGATGCTTTAAATATGACAGAAATCTACCAACCAAAAATTTCAAACAAGCTATGTACAAATTCTTGGACAGAGTATAAAAAGATCCAATGGTAAACCATAGCAACATTTACATCTGAAAACATCAACCTTGCAGTTCGGTTTTAGTCTTGATACAATTGTCTGATATATTAAGATCATTCATGTGTTGCTGCTCTATGAATTCCGAAGTCTCCTCCATGATCTGGCCAGGAATGTGGAAGTCGACAGACGGCCTGTGGAGCTCGGTCGAGAGAGGATTGTCCTCTTCCTGTTGAGGGATGGACATGCTTTGGGAATTCCTTGGCCGCATATTGCAACCTGTGCCCTGAAGAAACTGGAGAAAGTTCTCCTCGATAGAAGCCTCTCGACTGGGCAGCTGCTCCTCCTCACCGGGACGCCCCCACTTGAAAACGTAGGCCAGGTTTCTAGCCAGCTCTTCCCTGATCTGTCGATTCAGACAGCCGTAGAAAAAAGGGTTGGAGGTGAAGCAGAAGTACCCAATCCAGGTGAACACGTCCTCCAGTTGGGCCATGTGTGCGAGGGATTCGAGAGAGGACGGCATGACGGCGCAGTACAGGAGGAAGGAGAAATAAGGCAGCCAGCACCCAAGAAACTGACCTCCTACAGCGACTAGGACCACCGCAGCCTTGCCCCCACTGAAAGTCCTGTGAGGGGTGGTTCGAGCACCACTGAGGCTGGCCGCCATGCTCGAGCGGCTGCTCAGAGATTCGGAGCGTGGCCGAGGAGTCTCCATCCACGTGGGGACTGGGCCTTGCTGCATGGCGGCCACCCTGGCCACCTTAAACATGTTGCAGTACACCACAAAGATGATAAGCACTGGACACAGGAAGTACATGAGCGTAAAAAGGACCATGAACACTAGTCGTTGGGGGCCTCCATCCATCCAGTGGAGCGAACAGCTCTTTGGTTCAGCAATTCTTCCCACAACTTTCCCCAGCGTCAGTCCCGTCTCGTCACTGTCAAGCGCCCAGCCGAGTAAAGGGAAAGCGGACATGAGGATGGCTTTAATCCATATTCCAATCAATACCGAAACCACCAGGCCCATGGTCATTTTCACCTCGTAGCGCATGGGATGAACGACGTAATAGTATCTCTCGACATTGATGGCTGAGATAGTGAGGATAGCAGCACTGATCAGTCCCACGCTCAGACACAGGTAACCCTGACACAGAGCCTTGTTGAAAAAGCCCTGACCTGACAGCATTCCCAGAGGCATCAACACCAGGGCCGCGATGAGATCCACCAGGCAGAGATGGAAGACAAACACGAATTTGCGTAGTCGCGGCGTCCTGGCAATGACGGTGATGACGGCTAAGTTGCCCACTATAGCCAGTATGTCCATTAGGAGCATGGTGCACAGGGCGAGCGTCTGGAGGACGTGTCCATCTCTGGGCACACTCAGTCCTGAGACGTTAGGCTGAGTTGCGTTCGGACGCCAAGAGGTGGCGTGGGTGATGTTCCACGGTGCGTTGTAGGTGGTTGTATGCTCCATGAGAGGATGGAATAAGGATTGTGGGCGGAGGTGATTTTCATGGGACTATCACCCATCATCCCCTGCTGAAGAGTGGGATCCAGCAGTACCGTTCAATAACTCTGGCTGCGAGGAATTCTGCTTCCGAGGTTCTGTCTGCGTTACGGCATGCTGGTAGAGGTCAGACTCAGGGGCAGATTAGTGTCGCAACGTCCAGTTTCATCTTCAAATATTCACCTCTTAAGTCCCTGGAGCTCCATCGTGCTTAATATCCAACAAATCTAAATGAGACATGATGGAACTGTGGAAAGAGACAATCAAATTAGCAAGCAACTTTTGAGGAATAAGCCAACTTGATATGCATTCTTCAAATCCTAATATTGTCACTACAACATAACAAATCATATTTAACCAGAGTTTGAGGTTAGAATTGAATGTGGCAAGATAAAAAGGTATGTGTACAGTGAAATAATGGCAAGAAAGTGTGTCTTTCTATAGAGCTGCAAAAAGTGAACACAATCCAATTCACAAACAACAACACATATGAACTCTTTTGATTCAGTGAATCAAAAAAACATTCAGAACAACTAGTGTAGTTCTATTTACAAACAAATGACTCTTAAAGTGCCGGTCCTTTTAATGAATCATTTAAAAAGAATAACAAATTGCGGTTACTGTTTTAAAAATAAGTTACCATAGCAAGTTATGTCTATTATATCCAATATTGTAACTGAAATATGGCCAAATGATTCAGAATCAAATCAAACTGAATCAAATTCAAAACTGAACCAAGAGCTTGTGAATCAGAATCAGTTCAGGAATGAAATGTTTGTATATACCCCACACTAAATGTACTTAATGTCTGATTCACACAAACATATGCATAAATCACACCCTTTCAATTTATTTAAACTGTTTGCAATCATGTGTTCAGTGTTTATGGTCATAACCTCACCTTGCACACTACCTCACATGCATCATTTCTCAACTTTACGATATCATGTTTTACGGTAAAAACACTGGACCAGCTTTGTTTTTCCACAGCATAAATCCATTCAGTTTTTCCCTGAGGGCACAGACCCTCCCTTGTGACACAATGTGGTCAGTGTTTTGACAAGAGCTTTAAAAGAATATCTAATTCAGTTATAAATTGTTGTTTTAGGACATCTGCATAGAGACTTTGTTTTCTGACCAAGGCTTAGGACCACAATGATCTCATGGTTAACTGATTGTAAGTAGTTAAGGGAAGAGGCTATTCTGTACCTGGAAGGTATTGCAACTGTGGTTTGGCCAGAAAAAAAGCAGTTAGAGCTACAGTTGCATGATTATTCACATGACCATGATGACCTTGATTGTGATGATTATAGAGATAACGTTTTAGCCTTCTCTTCTTCTTTAATTTAGCAAGAAAAATACTAATACTCAAAACAGCAGAGTGTTTAGAGTTAAAAAGATCAGTTCACCTGGAATTAAAATTGTCATCATTCACTCACCAAACCTTGGTGTTCCAAACCTGTATGACTTTCTTTTCTTCTAACTGTTGAAGATAGTTTAGTAAGACAGTAACTGTGTTTGTCTACATTATTGACTTTCATAGTATAGATAAAAAAAAATTACTAAGACATTTTCCAAAATGTCGTCTTTGAGTTCCAAAGAAGAGTTTCTTTTTAGCCATACAGGTTTTGAGGGTGTGTAAATAACGCCAACTAATTCATTTTTGGATGAACTCTTTAAGTGAAAACAACACTAATCCACAGACTGTCATCCACAGACTAACTACTAAAAAAACACAACAAATGCCATAAAAATATAGAAAAGCACCTCCATAAATATATACACCTGAGATGAAGCGACACAATCGTGATTGGTGATAACTTCCTGTGATTAAACCTGTGATGTTTACATAACTAGGCCAGAATCATTCGTATACTCTTAGGCAGGATTTCTTTTGTACTAGGCAATCCACAACTTTTAAAATATGGGACGATTTTACCTTAAAGTGTGTAGTTTGTTGATAAAACACTTCTCTCTTTCACAGTTAAATGTGCAGAAACAATGAAAAAATGTAAACATTGTGTGTCTCTCTTTCACAACATGGACTACATTTATGAACACCAGATTTTTGAGTAGTTGAGCTATTGTCTTCCTTTGTCTGATCAAGAATACTGATCTTGACACAAAGCAATTAACACACGAAACATAATTTCTGTCTTCTGAGCAAGTGCACAATGCTAAGACTATAATTGTAGTTACATTAAAGGAGTAGTTCACTTTAAAAAAAAAAAAACTTTTGCTGATAATTTACTCACCCCCATGTCATCCAAGAAGTCCATGTCATTCTCTCTTCAGTCGAAAAGAAATTAAGGTTTTTGATGAAAACATTCCAGGATTTTTCTCCATATAATGCACTTTACTGGTAACCAAACTGTTCAAAGGGCTTGAAACGATTCCAGACGATGAATAAGGGTCTTAAAAAAAAGTTTAAGTTTTATAGACCATTTTGCAAGATGTAAACAACACTGGTCCAGAAACACTTCCTGTTTCAGTTTGTAACTGTTTTCTTTATTTCACATGTAAAGAAAACATCGAAGATGTTTGTTTAACTTTCTGATTCGGTTTTATATGTTCTGTTGGTTGTATTTATCCCAGCTTTTATGTAGTGTTAAAAACTGAAACAGGAAGTGCTTCTGGACCAGTGTTGTTTACATCTTGCAAAATGACTATAAGCTCAAAATGCTCACCTTGCTCTGTTCTGTGATGCGCGTTCGTGACTCTCCTGTTCGAACTCATTCATCAAAATGAACAAATCTTTTTCCGTGTCAATTCGTTCATTTCGTTCATTGAATGAACCAAATGACATGAAAAAAGATTTGTTCATTTTCATGAACGAGTTCGAATAGGAGAGTCACAAACGTGCATCACAGAACAGAGCAAGGCAACAATTTGAGCTTATAAAACTTAAACTTTGTTATTTTTTTTTTTTAAATGAGCGATAGTTTCACTTGATAAGACCCGTATTCATCGTCTGGAATCGTTTAAAGTCCTTTGAACAGTTTGCAATTTGCACTGAAACTGTCTTTTGGACCTTGAACCGTTTGGTTCCCATTGAAGTCCATTATATGGAGAAAAATCCTGGAAAGTTTTCATCAAAAAACATTTTTTTTTTTTTTTTGACTGAAGAAAGAAAGACATGGATATCTTGGATGACATGAGGGTGAGTAAATTATCAGCAAAAGTTTTTTTAAAAGTGAACTACTCCTTTAACATGTTTACACTACTATTCAAAATGTTGGGATCTGTAAGATTTTTTAATGTTTTTGAAAGAAGTCTTGTATACTCACCAAGGCTGCAATTATTTGATCCAAAACTGAAAAAAACAACTATTTTGAAATATTATTACAATTTAAAATATTTTGTTTCTATTTTAAAACTTAATTTACTGTATTACTGTAATGGCAAACTTTATAATATATAAAGTTATAAATATTTTGTAACATCATACATGTCTTTACTGTCCCTTTTGATCAATTTAATTCATCTTTGCTGAACAAAAGTAAAATAAAAACACTAAAATAAACTACACTTTTAAGGTGAATCCCTTTTGCCGTTTTGTTAGCAGTAGTGGTGCACACTTCACCTTTAAAGAGCCATTTCTAAATATGCCCCTTAAAAAAGTCACTCTCATTGGTATAGCTAGTCATATTTGAATCATAAAAGTAGCTGATTTAGATGTCACAACCATATTTTTAGATTATCTGACAAGCTTTGCCTTTATTATACGCTCACTATAGCTCCATAATAAGCAGTACAGAGAGTCAAGATCTGTTATCTAGAAACCTAAACATACATTGCCCATGTCATGGCATACTCTAAATAATCAACATGAAAATTACTTTTCTATGAGGTTATCATCAGTCAGTGATGCTAATGCCCATGCACATGATGAGAAACATAAACACACAGTTCAGTGTTTAGTTATATTCATACATTTGAAGGGTTGTGGTTGAGTAAAGGATTTTAAAAAAGGCAGTGTGGGTCACAAAGCCCTAAAGCACCTACGCTTTCTATAGGAAAGGATCGAGATTAGCGTACTTAAATGCATGAACTGCAGGGCCGAGATGAAGCTGTAGGAACGGCAAAGGCATTTTAAAATGGTCGACTTTCTGTGAACCCTCCTGCACTTTGTGAGACAAGAATCAGCTAGCAACTAACAATCTCAAGGACTGCCAACTGAGAAACATATGACCCCGTAATATGCACATGACTCAGTACTTACTGCGATGAAAACTAGCTCTGTTGTTCAGAAACCTTGTGTTTTCCCCCTCCCTTCTTCTTCTTTCCCCCTCAGGGTGACCAATGCTGGTCCTTTACAACTTATAAACATGATGTTTGTTGTCTTAGCCTAAATAATCCACTATAACACCCATGAGTGCAGAGTTTATTGTCTGCTACCAAACAGTTCCCATAATCCCCCGAGGTGAGCTGATTCAGTGCTACATTACACACATGTCATGTATGTCAATACCATCATTCAAGGCCACCGCTGGTTTAGATTCCTAAGAAAGGAAGCAAACATGAATACAAGCCTGGTGATGGAGCCTAAAGCCAACAAAGCAAGAACTGAGAAAAGTCTGCAAGACTGACATCTTAAAAATCATTTCCAACTTGCCCGTCCGGAAATACTACAACACATGCATGTCACCCACGATGCACAAGTTTATACAGGCGTCGGTGTGGGGGTGCAGAGCTAAAGGAACCGTGGCTCCATATGATGTAGATGAGGAGAACGTACCTGTAGTGGAGAGGTCCAGCAGCAAGGATCTCCTCTTCAGCTTCCAGGGTTAGTGTCGCACGACAGTGAGAGAGAGATAAAAAGAGGGGGAGAGAGAGAGAGCGAAAAAACTAGAGAGAGAGGTACCCAACACCCCTCCTCACCTGGCCCTTTCATCTCTCCGCCCCTCACCCTTTCACCCACCCACACGCATGTACACACAGACACACACACACAGAGAGATAGAGATAAAGAGAGAGAGAGAGAGAGATCGCCCCCTCCCCCGTCAGCGATGCTTCAGGAAGGCGGCTGATCCAGGTGGTCAGGTTGATGTACACGCTTCGGAGAAAACAGAAAGATAACAAAAAGCACCGTCTCTTTAGGCGGCGCCGTGTGAAACCCACTCTTGCCCCTCTTCTGACACACACACATCCACACAAACACACATAAACATGTGCTCTCCCACACACACGCACAGGGCAACTGCAGAACAGAATGGAGAGGAGACAGGGATGCAGGCAGGCAGGCAGGCAACCCTCCTCGCATCACCAGGTCCTAGTGCCCTCCCGTTCCCACCGCGTCTGTCCACAGCCTCAAAGGCGCATACGTTCGCACAAATGAGATGCGGTACGAGCCACGTCAGGTTCTTGGGATCCATGGGGTGTGTTGCAAGGAAACACGCTCGCTTTTTTCTCATTCAATCTCTTCCAGTTAGCCCTGGGTTGATCTCTGTGTCCAATCCGTTAAAATCCCTCTCATGAGACCCTGATTATTGTTTGTTTGAGGTTGCAAAGCCTGCCAAGGCACAAAGGGACTACGAGAAAATATCAGCGGTTTTGTCATTCTGGGGATACCTGGAACACACAGAAAATGATTAAAAAGCTATGCGACTTTGGATGGCGCCAGCCCAGGTGTCTACAGAGATTTAAAAGTTAAAAACAGGAATTAAGGGGCTCTTCAAGAGCTCGTGTGTTAGGAGGTAGCTTGCAGACACGCACTAAAATGTCAGAAACTGTTCTCGCTTTTATGTTCAAACCAAAGTCGGACAATGATGGAGAGGATCAATGGTTAGTTGATGAGTTTATGCAGCTGATGTGAAGATAACTATCTTCATTAGGTCATTGATTAACATTTTCTTTCATGATTATATTTAAATCCTTAGTGTGAGAACTTTTGTAAGATGCCTACAGAGTGACATGCTATTGGGGATTATCACGCTGATACGTAGGACTTCCGGATTCAGTGATCTTTGTGCACTGCCACTTCCGTTGAATCACCGATCTTGCAGGCGAACTGATGACGGACTGCACTAAGTTTATTTATACGGCATCCCTGGTAAATTAGTCTGATTCACTAAAGTGCCGGCTGCAAACAAACGTGCTGCCTTGTTTTATTTTAAAGTTTTAATCCAGTTCTTCCTTATTCTCAATTCAGTCAAGAATCCATGAAAACTTACGTAGGGTTGGCATTGTTGGTTAGATTTACAAATTGGAACAGAGCAGTGACATATATAGCCTTCGCCTCAGCCATTGTTGAACAGCGTCAGAAGTGGACATGCACAAAGTTGACAAATCCGCCCATGAAACCCGGAAGTGTGATAATCCCCTATTGCAATAAATGTGAAAAGACGGATACGACAGCTTGAGCAGACTCCCAAATGTGCTCTACTACAGCAACTTCCTCTTCTCAACAATGTTTGTGTGTTCCCGGGGGGCGGGGTTTAAGTAAATTTTAGGGTTAGTGATGTCACTAACCCGGGAGAAAGCTTCTAGTCCCAACCAGCCATTTGTTGTAGTCCTTAAAAAAAAAAAAAAAAAAAACATTTTTGTAAAAGCAAATATCTCCCTTTGCTTTGAACCTTGAGCGTTCTAACTTTGCAGATGTTGTCTATGCTCAAACAGCAACATTACACACTAAATTAAGTTAGAAGAGTGAAATCATAATCAACCACAATATACAATATTTAAATAGAAAATCATGCAAAAAACAGTTAAAAAAATTAATATTTTAAATATCTACAAATGTCCCACAGTGCAGCACTTTGGAATGAAATTTTAATTGTTGACTTTAAATTTCACTAGTTATTTGTCCAATTATTTGTGGCAGCAAATTTATGGCAAACAAAATTTAACCGCATGTGAGCTCACAGCAACTTTGCACCAATATTTACCTGAACGCTGTGTTACTATAAGAGATTCCACATACCTTTTTTACGTTAGAATCAATACTGTACAGCATTGCAACTTTTAGCATCTTTTTAGGTTGCACAGGAACCATCTAGGAAACAAAACAAGATACTGTATAAATGTGATGGACAAAAATCTGTCACACTGGACAAAAATCTCAAATGGCATTCATGAAGTAAAGTGGACAAACTGCAGATGCAAATAAACAAATTCATGATCATTTTTCTCGTATTAGCATCAGATAAACAATGCCTAATTGCTACTCAATGATAAAAATAACAAGAATGCACTGAAATCTAACTTGCACTGAAGTTTTGGCCATACTGTAGTATCGAACTGACACCCAAGGACTGGTATCAGTCATGGTATATCAGCTTGGGTCCATGATTCCTATTTGTTTCATTCATATCAGTCCGTCAGAAAAGCATTTCTAGGCTTATTCTTGGCTGGATAACTCTTAGCAGGTTTTAAAAGCCCTTTTAAAATTAAATATGAGTGCAGTTTTGGATTAAATAAGAGTACAGTCAAGTCAAATTCATTAACATTTCTTAATGCGTTATTTAACATCAACACATTGAGTGAACAATATATTTTTATAACACGAATTAATGTTTGTGAATGTTATTTAAGAAAAACACTAAGCCTAATTGTTCATGTTTGTTCACTTCATTTATTGCGCATTAAATAATGTTAATGGATAAAAACATTTTAATAAGTTGTCTGGGTTGGTTGTGCCATTTCATTTTTCCCCAATCAACAAAATGAACACAAAAGAAAAACATGAATAATCCTGTCTAAAATTATGGTTTCTATCCACAAAACTTGCCAGAAGTCACACTCTAAAAAATGCTGGGTTGTTTAACCCAATTTTGGGCGAAATATGGACATTGGGTTACATTTTTAAATTACATTTTTAACCCAATGTTTGAGTTTGTCCAAATTTGACCCAAAATTGGGTTAAAACAACCCAGCATTTTTAGAGTGCATGGTTTAAGTGGTTAAAAAAAATTCTGGAGACCCATTCCTCCGGGGCGCATGGCCTGGTAACATCTTCCGGCACAGCACCGCTGCTGGAAAAATTTCTTGGGAAACTGCATCACCCGAACAATGTTTTGATGCGTGGTAACCATGCGGAATCATTGATTAAGGCCATTGAATTTTTTTTTTTTTACTGATTTAACAGCCCGTCGTCAATTATTCCTTACATATTGCACTTTGATCTTATTGCTTTAATGTGACCACAAATCTCGAAAATGCAAGTTCACAGGAAAAAAAAAACTACATTGTACATTGTCAATATTATAGCACTGTATGAAGCACAGCTCACAAAGAAGTTTCTTTTTAAATCAAGCAGTTTGCCACGTAACAAACTTTAGTTGTAAAATCTGCATGTGGAAATAGTGGACAGTCTGGACTCATATCGAAAGGACTGGATGACGACTGCAATCAGGTTTTAGAATGAGTTAATTGGAAAAAAAAACTTAATTATTAACCTTAATTGAAATGAACCTTAATTTAAAAAAAAAAAAAAAAAAAAAAGATTCTCAAAATTAATGTTTGAGGTATATTTGTGTATACTTGAGGTATGTTTGTGAAAAAAAATGGTTTAAAAATATATAATAAGGACTAAAAATGTTTTGAGAATGCACAAAAACGGACATCCTTTTTTGTAGTCCTTATCAGTGTTGGTTAAGTTACTCTAATTTCATCTATCTTCAAAAGTGTAATTAGATTACTGTACTAACTCTCTAAAAGTATTGCATTACCTTTTACTATCCAATTACTTTCTAAGTCATATCAACCTCAACCAGTTAAACAATACAAGGATAGACATGAAAATGCTCATAATTCTTTCAAATAAATGATAAAAAATTGCATACATTATTCCTGAACTGACTAAAGTATTATTTAAAAGGGGAATGTTACATTAAAAACATAAATTTTCACATTAGATGTAAAATTTAGATGATTAATCCACTATATCATTTTAATAGTCGAGACAGGATTTAGTGCAATTACATCCGAAGTAACTGTAATTAAATAATAGAATCTCTTACTTTTGTGACTGTTTGTAATTCATATTGTAGAACAAAACATGACAGTCGCTTCAATAATGGTTATTTCACTCCTAAATCAAAAACTGCTCATCTAAAAACTCTTTGGAATTTCTGAAACAAACTGAACAGCTGGACTATTCACTTTCTGTGAGAGTAAAACTCACCCAGAGAAGAAATAATAATAAAACACTTGTGAATAATTGATACTAACGATGAACAGGACTGTAGGACTTTCAATAAAACAATAGTCTCAGTAATTTTAATGCAAGAAACCACACACATTTAGTAAATACAACACGAGTGCTGTACATTTTTTAAGAGGAAAACAAACATTTATGACAATAGTATTTTTAATTTTAACTAAGCTTGGAGAATGAACTGTTCTAGCTCCACTGCCGTTTTATATGTCTGTCTATGTAAACAGAGCATTGGGAGATCAGCCCTGAGAGACTGCGGCTCGCAAGGCAACACATTCAGACACTTGAGACCGCTTTCATTTAAGATATTGTAACTTTTTGCTCAAGAGAAAACACAGCCACAGGGCATTGGAGATGTTGTTGGCTCATCTGGATCTGCGATCACAGTGATGCATGACTTGATCTGGTTCTTAGTTCACTGACACAAGTCTTCCTCCCTTTGTTTGTGGGCAACCAGTACAGCTGCTTACATTGGATCGCAACATCAATGAATCAATAGATCGTTAGCGAGACGCATGGAAAGACGCTTGGTGGGCTGACTGTCATTGAAAGGATTAATGGAATGGGAAAGATAACAATAGGAGTGAAACAAGAACACTCATGTTTGAGTGAGGAGGCAGAGAAAGACAGCAGGGCTGAAGGTGTTGAAAAAGACAGAAATAGCATATACTTGCTCAACCCGGCAGCACCAATCACGGGAGAGCCAAAATACAATGGTCTCCATGACAACTCAGGAGACCATAGACTCCAGGCTGCCTCTGAGCAATAACAGTCCAACCATCTCCCTGTGCGACAGCCAGTTATCATCGACTGTATTTTTAGCACGACGCTCCGAAAATAAACACATACATGCCCTTGTCAAAGAGGTATGACTCATCCTTAATATCTTTAGTATCACCAATTATCAGCAGCTGACAGTGATGCTGCTGCATTTCATTTCTTTAAATGAAAAAGTACTCAAAAATCATTTGCCTGTCTCCGCACAAAGCATGTTTGATACCAGATATTTAAAAATGAAAAGGTATTTCATGCATTGTATTTGGGTAAAAGAACATAACCGTAACAATGCATAAAAAAAACATTAAAAATATATATACTTAACAATATGGGAATGAAAGAGATTTCAATTTTTTTTACACCAAAACATTAAAACAAGTCTTCATGTTTTCATTTCTGTACATTAGAGTAACTTGACTGCAGGGGGCACTCTTAGATTAGAGAAATTAGGTAACAGCTGTGAAGGATTGCTGCTCGATTGCATATGTGCCAGTGCCAACATTCTTAAATTATTATTGTTGTTGTTATTATTAATGATGTTTTATAAATGGAAAGCCAATGGGACGCTTCTCCATCCCTGGATTTCTAAACCGGGTCCTTACTGTTGTTAATTTTCTTTATGTTCTTAAAAATTCATCATCTGACTTGTGATGCAGCCTGGAATAAAGCACACAACTGTTAGACTGCCCCCCTCCACCCTCTGATGTAGATATAAGATCTACAACAAAACTTGAACTAAATTGAGCCGGATGATGACATGTTTTCTGCTGAGTTCATAACCGAATTATTTCATAACTGACATTTACACTGTTATTGAACTGAACTGAATCAACACTGAACTGGCTTAAGTGGAAAAATGACACTATATAAATAAAGGTGCTATGGTGACTTGACTTAAAGGTGCAGTAAGCTACTTGTAAATATTGTTGACATTGGAAATCACCAAATCAAACACATTCCTACCAAAAAGGATCACATCTCCATCTTGATGCCTCCACCCTCAAATTCACATATGATTTGCAACACATGCAGGCAACCACTATGGTGGAATCTGCTGTGTCTGAGGTCAAAGGGTATGATGTCATCATCATCAATAAGTGAAAGTAGGAATGCACCGAAAGAAGTCTGGGCCGAAACCGAAAATTCTGGATGCACTTGACCGAAAACCGAAACCGAATTATGTATTATTATTAAACATTTCAATTAAATTCAATAATTGAATTCTGTATAATCTGAATTGAAAACAAGTTAAGGCAATAAAATAAAATAACCACACATTTATTTAAAGTAAAACAAAAAATTGGACAGAATTTGGTAGAACTTCATTCGGTTCTATGCAGCAGAATCAGATTTATTTTTTTTCCTATTATCAAAATAAAGTAGTCCTACAAAGCTATTATTATCAGAGCATGTGAGCAGATTAGCAGGGAGAGGATCAGTGAACAAGAGGATAGCGTCATTTTACCAGAGTTGCCCAGCACGGCTATACACCATGTTATAGCACATAGGGCTATTGCAAACAGAAACGAGTCCAGAGAAATTTCATTTTGGTATGTTTTTTATCGGATTTTGCCTTTCCCCGGTACATGCGTTCGGGCCGTGAGCGACTGAGCACAGCGCACAACTTCAGTTACTCACAGTTTTTGACAAATGGTCACAAGATAGAGGACAAATTTGACTGTATTTTCAAAAAGCCTTTGATACTGTCCCACACAAAAAACTAATATCAAAGTTAACATCCTATTGTTTAGACAACAGAGTTATTTATTGGATACAGGATTTTTGCACAATAGGAAACAACAGGTGATAGCGAACGGTGCTGCCTCAGATTGGAAGCCGGCCGGTGGCTGGGGTCCCACAGGGATCAGTCTTGGGCCCTGTTCTATTTGTAATATAAATAAATGATTTGACAGATATGATACAGTCTGATGTTTACCTTTTTGCAGATGACACTAAAATGTTCAGAACAATAACAAGTGACACAGACCAAGCCCATCTTCAAGAAGATCTCTGTAGCATGAGCAAATGGTGTGACCAGTGGTTATTAAAGATAAACCCGAATAGTGTAAACATTTACATATTGGGGAAAAAAAATGACATAGCCAACTGTGTAGTTGGGGATATAGTGGTTAATCCTGTACATGAGGAGAGGGACGTAGGTGTTGTGGTGGATGGTTCACTCGAATTCCACAAACATATTGTTGAAAAAGTTTTAAAAAAGCAACATCTATGATTGCAATGAGAAGAACTTTTGAAAATGTAGGTAATGATATTGTGGTAAGGTTCAGACGATGTGATGGAAGAAGGCAAAGGGGTCGGCAAATACTGGAGCTTGTGTGCTTTATTCAGACAGATCAAATAAAAATACTCTTTTCACAGCGACTGCGCGCTTCAACGTAACATCAACAAAGTAATATCACAGACTCGTTCCCGCTGCTCCACAGCTTCCCTGGGTTTCGGACAGTTCCTCTGTTCACAGCTTTCCAGCTCCCGGTGTCTGCACACAAGCTCCAGACTCTCTCAAAAGAAGCGTCTCACTGAGCCGCTTATATACTCTCCCAACGCCAATCACTGCAATCACAGACAGGTGTTTATCATTTGCACTTGACCCGCTTACTTCCCGCTCGACTCCTCCCCCGCTCTCCCGCTGCAGACAGCGCTGAACCACGCCCCCCATACCACATACCCCCACCGCCCGTCTCAGGCCGGGGAGCCGTCCGGCCTGCAGCCTCCCCCCCCCCCTCCGGGAGAGAAAGTCAGCCACAGCCATCTGTGCACCCGGCCTGTGGATCACTCTGAATTTGAATGGTTGTAAAGCTAGATACCAACGAGTGATCCGCGCGTTGACATCTTTCATGCGGTGGAGCCACTGCAGGGGAGCGTGGTCCGTACACAGGGTGAACTCCCGACCCAGGAGATAATAGCGGAGGGTGAGGACAGCCCACTTGATGGCCAACGCCTCTTTCTCAATGGTGCTGTACATCGTCTCTCTCTTGGAGAGCTTGCGACTGATGTACAGCACCGGCCGTTCCTCACCCTCCATCTCCTGGGCCAAGACCGCCCCCAGTCCTCTGTCCGACGCGTCTGTCTGCAGAGAAAAGGGAAGAGCAAAGTTAGGAGCCTGTAAGAGCGGGCCGCCACACAGAGCTGCCTTTATCTGGGTAAAAGCCTGCTGGCATTGCTCCGTCCACTGGACGGTATCTGGCGCCCCCTTTTTAGTTAGATCAGTCAGCGGGCTAGCAAGGTCCGAATAATCAGGCACAAATCTCCTATAATATCCTGCCAGCCCCAGGAACTGTCTAACCTCCTTTTTGGTCTTGGGTCTCGGACAGGTCGCAATCGCAGCGGTCTTGTCAATTTGGGGACGCACCTGTCCGTGTCCCAAGTGGAAGCCCAGATACCTGACCTCCACGCGCCCAATCGCACACTTCTTCGGGTTGGCCGTGAGCCCCGCCCTCCTCAGCGACTTGAGAACCGCTCGCAAATGCTGCACATGCCGCGGCCAATCGTTACTATAGATGATAATGTCATCCAAGTACGCCGCAGCATATGCAGCATGCGGCCGTAGAATCCGGTCCATCAAGCGCTGGAAGGTGGCGGGTGCCCCGAACAAACCGAACGGAAGGGTGACAAATTGGTGTAATCCGAACGGCGTCGTGAAAGCAGTCTTTTCTTTGGACATTGGAGATAAGGGGATCTGCCAATATCCCTTCGTTAAATCCAGTGTCGAATAAAACCGAGCCGTGCCTAGCCGATCGAGTAACTCGTCAACCCTGGGCATTGGATATGCATCGAACTTCGATACAGCATTCACCTTGCGGTAATCCACACAGAACCGGACGGTGCCGTCGGTTTTAGGCACTAAAACTATCGGGCTTGCCCAGTCACTGTTGGATTCCTCTATTACCCCCATATCCAGCATCGCCGCTAATTCATCCTGAACTACCTTTTTCTTATGTTCAGGTAATCTATATGGCCGGCTGCGAACCACCACGCCCGGCTCCGTCTCAACGTGGTGCTGTATGAGATTCGTTCGGCCAGGGAGGGGTGAGAACACATCTGCGAATTCCGCTTGTAGCTGTTGGATGTCAGCGATCTGGGACGGTGAGAGGTGGTCCCCACAAGCGGCCAGAGGGCGGGATTGCCCTTTTACATTCGCCTCTGGCCCGAGATCCTCCTCCCCACTCACCACCGTCGCCAGCATCGCTGACTCCACCTCATTCCATTTTTTAAGGAGGTTGAGGTGGTATGTCTGATGTGCTCCCCCCCTATCTGAACGAATGATTTCATAGTTAAGATCATTAACTCGCCGTGTAACCACAAACGGTCCTTGCCACTTGGCGAGTAATTTCGAGCTGGATGTGGGAAGTAATACGAGCACTTTATCTCCCGGTGCAAATTTACGTAGCTTAGCCCCCCTATTGTACAGCCGACTTTGTCTGTCCTGAGCCTGTAACAAATTCTCCATAGAGAGCCGCCCCAAAGTGTGGAGTTTTGTTCGCAGGTCCAGGACATACTGAATTTCGTTTTTGCTATTAGAAGGTCCGTCCTCCCAAGCCTCCCTAAGGACATCCAAAACCCCGCGGGGCTGGCGTCCATAGAGAAGCTCAAAGGGGGAAAACCCCGTGGAGGCTTGGGGGACCTCCCGTACAGCGAACAAGAGGGGTTCCAACCACTTATCCCAATTTTTGGCGTCTTCCCGCACGAACTTACGAATCATGGATTTTAACGTGCGATTAAATCGTTCTACCAGACCGTCGGTTTGTGGGTGATAGACGCTGGTGCGAATCGATTTAATGCCCAATAATTCATATAGTTCGCGTATCGTACGTGACATAAACGCCGTGCCCTGATCGGTGAGAATCTCTTTTGGGATTCCCACCCGGGAGATTAATTGAAACAGCGCACTCGCAACGCTTTTAGCCGAAATATTGCGTAGTGGGACTGCTTCAGGGTATCGCGTGGCATAATCCACCAGGACTAATGCAAAGCGATGCCCCCGTGCTGATCGCTCTAATGGCCCGATGAGGTCCATGCCAATTCGCTCGAAGGGGACCTCGACTAACGGCAGGGGGCACAATGGTGCTTTACTATGGGCCGGAGGGTTCACTAACTGACATTCATGACAAGACGCGCACCACCTGCGCACATTCTCATGAATGCCCGGCCAAAAGAATCGGGCCATTAAACGATTTAACGTGGCTGTCTGCCCGAGGTGTCCAGCCATCGGATTAGAATGAGCCGCCTGGAAAAGCATTTCCCGACGGCTTTTAGGTACTAACAACTGGGTTGTATCTTGCTTTGTCTGGATGTCCTGAGTCACCCGATACAACCTATCTTTAATCATGGCAAAATATGGGTACGTGAGCGGCTGATCGGGCCGCACCGGCTGCCCGTCGATGACCTGGACCCGTTCAAACGCGTTTTTTAGCGTATCATCTCGGGACTGTTCCAGAGGAAAATCATCACGGACCGAAAAGATGGGTATCTCGGCCCCGTTCCGTTCCTCTGGATCAGCCGCCGATGGTCCCGGAACAGCTTCGCCGGCCTGAACAGTCGCCCCCCCCCGGTGCCGTTGTTTTTTCCCAGGAGCACCCGCACACAAACAAGCCAATAACGATTGAAACCCCGGCCAATTGGTACCCAAAATCAGCGGGTGCCGGAGGTGCGGATTAACTGCCACCTCCACACTATGTTTTTGTCCCCTAAATCGGATGATGACTGGCACGACGGGATACCCCATCACCTCGCCGTGCACACACCGCACCATAACCTTGCGGCTCTTATCCAATGCCCCTGGCTGAATCAAGCTTTGGTGGATGGAGGTCTGGTTACAACCTGAATCCACCAAAGCTTGACACGTAACCCCCTTAATACTCACGGGTATCTGATACAGCCCAGTCTGATCGGGGGCAGCCTGTGGCGCATAGGGGACCCGAATGAAGGTGTCCACCTCCATCAATGGACACCTGTCGATAAAGTGCCCCGGGTCCCCACAACGCCAACAGGCCGGCCCAGGCCTCCCCGCCACTCCGGCGGCGGGAAGCGGGTCAAGGGATTGGCGTTGGGAGAGCGCGGGGCCAGCGGACGCCGGAACGCTCCCAGGCAGGGATCCTCCCCGAGGTGGAGCACGGGGCGCCTCCGTGCTCGGGCCGGACCTCCAGCGGGGTGCTGGTCGCGGGGGAAATCCACCTCGAGACCTGGGAGCGGGGACAGGGCGAGAGGGAGAGGGAGAGGGGAGAGAGAGAGAGAGAGAAGATGATGGTTGGGGCTCGCCGACCCCTGGGCACGCCACCAGCTGGTCCTCCGCCAACGTGATGGCCTGGTCCAGCGACGTCGGCCGGTGGCACTGGACCCACTGAGCGGTTTTCTTGGGTAGCTTGGTGATAAACTGCTCCAGCACCACCAGCTCGATGACTCCTTCGACGTCGCGGCCCTCGGCCACCAGCCATTTGCGGCAGGCGTCCCGGAGCTGCTGTGCGAAGACGAAGGGTCGGCCGACCTCCCCCAGCTCTAGGGAACGGAACCGCTGGCGGCTTTGCTCCGGAGATCGACCGACCCGCTGCAAGATGGCACGCTTGAGGTCCTGGTAGACCAGGAGGCTGCTGACTGGCAGTTGTTGGGCGGCGAGCTGCGCCTCCCCGGACAGTAGTGGAATGAGGCGCAGCGGCCAGTCAGTTTCCGGCCACTTCCCCGCCCCGGCCGTCCTCTCAAAGAGGTCCAGGAAGGCCTCCGGATCGTCGAGCGGCCCCATCTTGTGGAGGGCTGGGGCCGCGGGCGGGGAGCGGACCCCCTGGTCCACCCAGCTCCGGAACTGCTCGCGGGCCTCCCGTTGTTCCTGGAGGAGCGCGTCGAAGCGTCGTTCCTGCTGCTCCTCCATCTTCAACAGGGCTGCCTGATGTTGCTGATGCAAGCCCGCGAGCCCCTGGATGATCTCCGCAAATGGCGAAGACAGAGGATTCCTGGCGGCGGCTGCTTCTTCCATCCCGGGTTTCGGCACCAGTGTGGTAAGGTTCAGACGATGTGATGGAAGAAGGCAAAGGGGTCGGCAAATACTGGAGCTTGTGTGCTTTATTCAGACAGATCAAATAAAAATACTCTTTTCACAGCGACTGCGCGCTTCAACGTAACATCAACAAAGTAATATCACAGACTCGTTCCCGCTGCTCCACAGCTTCCCTGGGTTTCGGACAGTTCCTCTGTTCACAGCTTTCCAGCTCCCGGTGTCTGCACACAAGCTCCAGACTCTCTCAAAAGAAGCGTCTCACTGAGCCGCTTATATACTCTCCCAACGCCAATCACTGCAATCACAGACAGGTGTTTATCATTTGCACTTGACCCGCTTACTTCCCGCTCGACTCCTCCCCCGCTCTCCCGCTGCAGACAGCGCTGAACCACGCCCCCCATACCACAGATATATTTTACCATTGTATAAATACTTGATAAGATCACATCTTGAATATGCAAGCTAAGGTGTCCATATAGATTAAAATACGCGGAAAAAAGGAAAGGGTCCTGAGAAGAGCTACTAAATTAATTCCAGGAATTAGAAATATGTCGTATGAAGATAGAGGAAATTACGTTTACCAACCCTCAAATTGAGGAGATAAAGAGGAGACATGATTCAAGTATATAAGCTCACACAGGGAGTGTACAATGTAACAGTTGAACCTATCTTGCAGTTTTGGAATAATATAGGTACGAGACACGAGAGACTTCTTTAAGACTCTACCCTAGAACATGCTTGTCTGAAAAGAGAAAGAAGTTGTGTGTTCCCCTTCTATTAATTCCCAGTGTTATGTATAATTATGAAGCTTGCCAGTAATGTAATTAATTTTACTTAATTTATTTAGGACATTAAAAATTGCACCAGAAATCTTTTCAATAAATTTCAATAATAAATTTAAAACAGAGGTTGCAATGGACCATTGAGCAGAACGCGCTGTGAACTGTGGTGGAAAATTTTAACCTCTTAACCAGCGCCCCTATTTTTGAGAATTTTCTGAAAACGACATACCCAAATACAAATCTTTGTAGCTCTTGAACCCTATGGTCCACATTCATAACTCTGATATTTTTTTAAACTAGACACTTGAAACTTTGTTACCCAAGAGTCATTATAACTCAAAGTAGCATAGGAACAGAGTAAAACAAGGTTAAATATACATGACACTGATTCACGATTTCTTTGAATAAACTTCATTTAGGGAAAAATGTATCAGAATTTTATGTTAAGGCCTTGAAAACACCATAAAGATAAAACTGAATGTCTGACCATGTTTTGATTCAAATTTGAGGAAGATACTCCCAAAAATGTAGTTCCTGTAAGCTTTTATTCAAGAAAAGTCTAGGCGTCCTTTCCAAAAGGCCACTTGGAGACTCCAAATGGATACCTGGTTACCAAATGACATAAGGAGTAAACACTACATACTACATACATGTTTATCCATTCAGAACTATTCTGCCCATCAAACTACACAAGAAAAAATTATTTCAGCACAACATTTTAACATTTTAACAAAATACTCTTTATTTTGAACATTTATAATAGCAAAAACAGTGAAAAAAAACTTCATTTATATGTTCCAAAAGTGATTGTTTTACTAATGAATAAAATATATAAAAAGAAAAAAATAACATTTGTAATTGCAACAGTGTTTTTTACTCAAATAAGTTACAATAAACAATTACAATGAATATCCAATTACAAAAACAAAAAGCAACCGCTTACAGTATTTACAAAGTGTAGGAAGACATGTTGATCAAGGCAGTCACCACCAAGGTTTGTTCTGGAAACCAAAGCCACTGAAAGACAGGAGAAATAAAGTGTGTAAGCAGAACAAATAAAATTTGCACAGGAAAACACACACACAAAAGAGGATTTCAGTTTGAGTCACATTCATCTATTAGCAGCATCAATATTCCATCATATTACAATATCAAATATCACATACCTTATCGTTATAATGCTCAGCAATAAAAATGCTTTGTAATTATTATTTTTTCTATGTATAAAATTATATATATATTTATTATATCTTCACCTGACATCTTGTAATCCTTTCCTTCCATTATATGTATATTCAATGCACCATTCATTCATATAAACGTATCACTGTAATCTCATATCTTGCTAGTTATCTCCACTGTTATTTTATAATCAACACATCTTCACCTGACTTCTTATAATCCTTTCCTTCCATTATTGTTATATTCAATGCAACATAAATATAATGTGTGTGATAAAAATATTTTCTCTTTATGTATCGTTATAATATAACGTTACAGCTCTATCAGCTGCTCGTGTAGCCTTGTGTCTTTGCTAGCTTGTCCATCGTCATTTTATAATCAAAAACATTACATGAACAGAAAAACTGCCAATAATAAACATAACAATAAATGACAATGTGTTGAAACTTACCGATCTAAAACGGGATCGAGTCCATGAACAAACATCAACTCTCGACAGACGCTCGACACCGTGTTCAGATGCATCTCTCTGCGTCTTTGCTCTTCGTCGCTGCTTCTCATCACTTCCTCCAAAATACTCTCAACACCACAAAAACGCTTCTGTAGACGATGATCCATGATGGAGATTGTCAAATATAACTTTGGAGAAAATCTATGAGTTGATACGAGCTCCGTGTAGCGAACCAATACCTAGCCTATGCGCTCCGTGCGTAAAATGGCGAAAGTGCACGAGCGAATAACAACATTGCGCACTTGTGTTTGACAAATCTGCTTGAGAACTGTCAATCACTGCAATCGTGTTTTAATTGGTCAATACTCCCATCCATCAAAACATTGCCGATTACACATTGGCTGGCTATATCCAGACTTTATCCAGCCAAAAACCGAGATGCGAGATTGAGAGGTTTCTAAGCCAGTCAGGCGGTCCCTTGGCATTTTGATCGATTACAGAGCCTGTGATTGAAGGAGAGAGAAGGGGGATGACTCATTTTATCCGGAAGAGTCTAAACTACAGGGGTGAGATGGCTTTCGAGTGTTGGAAAATAGATAAGAATCGATATTTTTTTTAAAATAAACATGACGCGAACTCTATCTCGAAAACGCTCATGCAAACAAAGGAGGATATTTCATTTTTTCCCTATTTTTTCGTTGTTTTGGATTAAAAAGTGGGATGCATTTTGAAGAATGGACCCTTACATTGAAATGTATGCTGTTGTTTCTTGGATTCGTCCGAACTGATCTGAACCATACGAGATGAAAGATGAGTATAGCGGTTCATTTTACTCATTTTCAAATGAGAGGTCCTTTTGCATTTAATTTAACCCTTTCCTCTCTGTTGTATTGATTGCAAAAACAAGTTTAGAACATGATTCTGGAGTGTTTTAGCTTTCAAATGATGCATAGTTTATGATAGTCAGTTGAATATTTGTTATAAAACGAAGCTTAAAAAAGTGATAAAAGTTTAGCCACGCCCTCGACGGCCCGTCATCGGGCCGGTGCTTGATTAGGTTAGAGGTTAAACTGAATATTAAGCTAACCATGTTTTAACATTTGACCTCATTTAACCAGCTGAATATGTGAGACAATGTACTAAGACATTCTGTACTTCAGATGAATGTATGTGTGTCAAACATGACTGTGTATAAATAACAAATTCGGGAAATGGAACTAGACAGATGACTAAGTTAGAAACATTAAAACAAAGTCTCCTCTACCCAGTAACAAAACAGTCTACCAATGAAATTAATGTCATTATGGCATACCTCCATATTGTATAAAAACTGTTGTTTCAGTGTTTTCGGGGGGATTCTCAATGGAATTTGTCTGAGATCCACCGGCCTTGTTTTTACTTGGGAAGTTCTCTGAGTATTGCTCGAGAACTCTCCTGGCCGTAATTAAAAGCTTTGAAAGGACATTTACTCGAGTCTGTCTGTTATTTAAGCTGTGCAGCAAGAAATAAGTAAGTTAGAATTATTAGCACCTGGCGGACGTCGACTGTAGATGCGCTAGGGTTATAAGGATTAGAACCCGGCGGACGTCGACTGGGGATGTGCTAGGATTAGTACCCGGCGGACGTCGACTGGAGCTAGGGTATAGGGTAGGTTTATTGATTCAGCGGACGTCGATGTATAGATGCGCTGGTAAAAGTATAAGACTTGGCCAAGAGTGAGTATTAGTCAGGTTCAAGAAAAAAATCCATTACAGAACACAGTGCACTCACACAGTGGATCACACTTCGAAGTTGTGCATCTTCGGAAGCAGAGCGGCTCGCAAAATCGCAAAACATGCCGAGTCAGAGTGAAACCTGGTTGCTAAACAATGGAGGGGCGGGGCAGCATATTTTTGGTTTAGATTTTCGACCTTTTCTCTCTTTCGGCAAAAAAACGAAAATGCCATTTTCGACCGATAATTTTCAGCAGCCCAAATTTCAGTGCATCCCTAAGTGAAAGTGTTACTACGATATAGGTGCAACTAATAATAATACTTAAAAAAAAGACAAGTGCTTTATGATAATTCAGGTCGAATGTCTAATTGTTTCTACTCCTCTACTCTACTCCTCCGATGCCAAAGTCATCCCTTCCATCCCAAAAAACGAACACAGTTTTCATGAACAGCTCCAACACAATAGTCCAAGTAACTAATATATTACAAATGTGACAAGATTAAGGTGTTATAGCAAGATCTAAAAGGGCAACCAAAAGGGGTCTTTAACAAGCCGAAGGGAGCACACATCTCACCTCCACTCAAAAAATTCCACAGGTTGCCAATTGCTGTGTGCATCAAATTTAAGGCATTGATGTTTGCCTACAGACAAAACACTGGCTCTGCACCCCTATACCTAAACTTATTACTTCAGATCTACGTGCCATCCAGAAACTTGCGTCCCAAAAAAAAAGAGGCCTTTACACTTTACGGACCTTTACCCTGACTGTTCAAGCTGGTGGAATGACCTGCCCATATCTACCCCAGTCTTTAGCCATTTTCAAGAAACTGCTGAAAAGGCATATTTTTCGGCAACACTTGACCCATTAATACTAAAACTTAGCTATTATTAAATATCTATTAATAAACCTGAAAAAACTTGTTACGTATACTGTGTGTTTATACATATATCCAAAGTGATGGCCAAGGGTGATCAAATGGTGAGAGATTTTGTGTTTGTTCTGACAGTCAGCCAACCATTTGATCACTCTGGACATTCTAGATGAAATCACGACAGTGAGTTTGAGTTGACATTGCTATGCTAAGACAGCAGGATATGGTTACGTTAGGGACGTGTTTTTGATGATTGCCTCTTTGGGCCTCGGTTGTGATGAAGAGAGCAGCTCTTCTCTTGTTCCGACCTACTTACAGTTTCTTGAGAGCAGAAAATTGTACCGCATTTCAACATACACACGCAATGACACAGCAGCACAAGCCTAGCCCCTGCTGGTCGAATGGACTTTTCACATATCACCTCTCATCTATCCAGCATGCACTCAAATAAATCTTCTTCCTTAACAGGAACATCATGCACCTTTTTCCCCCTTTTGGAGGAGCCATGCCGACTCCACTAGGTGAGATAATATAAATCGAAATACAAGGTTCTTTGCATAAGTAAAATACACAATACTTTTCATCTAAAATAATTGAATTTAATTTTCCAACAGTTATTTATTTCATGTAAAATACATTGAAAAATGAAAAGAAGGGATTTCAGTGAGGTTTAACAGGCCAAATATCTCTTAACAAAACATTTTTAGCATTATATATAATGGCACTAATAAGTGTTAAAAGGGCACATTTTCTGCCTGCATGGGAGTTGGTATAATTATTTTAATTGGTTTATATAGAGCAGGCAGTGCATCCATTGGCAACAGCTAATGCCCAGGGGAACCTGTGTGAAGTCCACAGGATTGCACTCACTGCATTAATGCCAGAACAACACAGAGAAACTGTAATTATAGAAAACCAGGAAAAGACAAGCCCTGGGGTCTGAATTTCTGTTACAGAGATAATAACAATTATAAATAATAAATAGATAACCAGTCTTAAATCACTGAATTGCTCCTGCTTTGCATGCACACCATGGAAAGGGTTAGGAGAATGTGTTTGGCCCTAGCTGTCTAAAATGACGGTCATCTGTTAAGTCCAGTGGCGGTTCTAGACCATTTCAGAGACCATTTTGGGCCAGTTACATTTAGACCTTATTGTTGTCATATCATTTTCTGCACTGCACTGCAGGCATAAACAGGCAAAATTCCATGTCCAACAATGTATTTTAATTGTATTTCCATTATATTTTTACATTTGCATTACATATTCAGTATCAGTCACAGTAACTGTATTTAAATTTCCATTATATTTTTTTACATTTGCATTAGAGCCAGACCGATATATCGGCAGACCGATATTATCGGGCGATATTAGGCATTTTCCAAACTATCGGTAGTTATAATGGCCGACAAATGAATATTTCAAAAATAAAATAAAAACGGACGAAACACGCTTGAACCATGTCATGAGTGTTGGAGTTGTATAGTTTGTCCACCAGAGTGCACTCTACACCGTTCCTGTTGGCAACATTCGTTGAGTTGGGCACGATACATACATTGCTTGAATAACATTTAAAAGAACATCCCCATCAGTTCTCTTAACTCAAATAAGCATGACAAAATTTGTGACTTATCATGTCCAGTTTAAAAAATAAATAAATAAATAAAATATCGGCCGATATATCGGAATATTGGATTTTAAAACCCAAAAATATTTGTATCGGTATCGGCCTTCAAAATCCTTTATCGGTCGGGCTCTAATTTGCATATATATATGATGTCTTTTGACAAGACCACAATTTTTCAACATGCCAAAGTGGCTAGTGGGAGTGACTGTGAAAGGGAACTATTCCTTTACACATTTATACAGTCTGAAGTCTGTAATATGCCGATAGTTCACTGAATCATTTAGCTGGGTCACCTGCATTTATGAAAGCAAGCATTTCTGACTGTATTCTATTATAACCTATGGTCTTTGACCAGACTGGACAAAATTTGAGACAATATGGAGACTTTAGCAAGTACAATGCTGACCACATGTCCACTGGCATCATTATGAAGTAGGCTATCAGCAAAGAAAACTCAAAATAATCCTCTGCACAGAGCCTACTGCTGCATCAAACCACATTCACCATCGTCTACAAGTTCAATAAACCAAAGACAGCAGCATTTCTATGACTAGTCATTGAGTTGAACTGGGAAGACATGATAGAGAACAGCAGAGTTAAGAGGAAAACTGTAACAAATGGATCAACAAGTATGTCAAACCTAATGAATAAGAAGATGCACTCAGGGAAAGCTAGATGAAGAGGCCAGTGAAAATACTGCATGACCAAAGAGCAAATTACCAAACAGCTTGAAAAGCAGAGACACCATAAGGAGATAAACCTAAAGAGCATCTCATTCAAAACCCTCTCAAAGAATCAGATTCTCCGAGCATTATGATTATATGCAGCACTTCACACCTCACTAGTGACTCCCTCATAAGTGACTCCTATACATCGTGTCTAAACACAAGAAGGTCATTGAGCGATGCTCGATATCATATTATTTTATGAGCCCATGCATGTCAAGCTCTCCATCATTCTACTTCCTATTACCTTAAGGAAAACATCTAGCAAATTCAGTCTGGCATTCTTTTGACATATTGCTTACTTGACTTTGCTATGTGGGGATTTTGGACTTTATTTCTTTAATTGCCATATATGTAGCAAAATAGAATACCAATGCCTAATCTGCGTATGAGGGTCTCATTAGCGAATAAGCTCACCTAGATGAGCAAACAAAGAGGCTTTTGCAGTTTTGAAGGCTCAGCTCAGAAAATGTCATATTCCATTGCTAATACTAATGTGTGATGTTTTTTTTTTGTTCCCAGCAAAAGTGATACTGAAGGATGATGTTAAAGCTACACTGTGTAACTCTTTTAGTTTATTCTTAGCTAAAAACACTTAGTTCTTTCAAAAATATATGTGCTCATTAATGTATATTTACTTTGTTCAAGTAATAAATTATTCTCGTGAGTGTATAATAAGCCATTGAAAATACATACGGGTAAGGGGTTCTAATGTCGGTAGCCATGTTGACCCTCCATCTTGAAAGTACATTAGCCAAAGAGGGACATACCCGTTAATTCAAGCTTCGCATTTCGCGTTTACGTTTGAGTTAACACTCATGGACGAGGTCGAACTGGAAGCCATGTTAATCTTGGACTACATTGGCCACCGTAGGAGTTAAAACGAAATCTGAGTTTCATTTGAGTATCTGTTTGCTGGTTGCTTGCAAGTTGCTCAGTTGCTGTAAGTGGGTTAGGAATAGGATTTCAAGAGATTTTGAAAAAATGGTCAAAATAGAAAATCACATGCCCCACCTTTAACGACCAATTAATCGTAATTAATCTAAATAAAGGGCTAGAATTGTAAAATGAGTCGATGTGAATGATCATTTAATATTCAAACATAACAACTAATCCAACGTGCCAGCCACGTGTCAACTCCCGGCATCTAGCCACTGAGGACACAGTGGGTGAATTTCATTTATGAAGGAAATGTGCTGAAGAAATTTGGTAAACTCGAATGATTTATGACTTGTATGATTTTATTAATTGGGGCAGTCGTGGCCTAGTGGTTAAAGAGTCAGACTGGTAACCGACCTAACCCCAAGTTAGGTGGGTTATTTAGCAAGCCACCTAACCCTCAATCACTATTCCTAATGTGTGTGCCCTAAATTAAATGGAACTAATAAAAAACAAAATATTCCAGTGGCCTAAATTTGATCATTGCAGAAATAAAAGAGCTCATCTTACATTCTGACTGTAATGGAGAGAAAATGAGCAGTAATATCAGTAGGCATTGTGTTTATAGTGACTGTTTCTCAATGTTTTCGGTCCCTAAGCAAAGCCCTGTAAGATGAGTTCGATAGGAAATGTTTATTGTGCCTTTTGTATAGAGATGACAGACAAGCAGAGAAACAGAATATGGTCTGTTTTATGTGATTATTCTTCAACCTGGGCTTCTTCCTCTTTAACCCCTACCTGAGGGTGTGATCAGGTTACCAGAATGACTGAGTTTAGTCTAGTGCTACACAGTTGACTGCATGTCTTGTATGACTGTGCACTTCTCTAGCTGCCTGTACTACTCAAAATTTCTCTAGGGGGCGCCAATGTTTACGGCATGCTGTTTACGGTTTATGCACCCCAGCCAAAACAGGAAAACTGAAGTACCATAATACAAATTATATAGATGAATCTGTAAAAAAAAAACAAAAAAAAAAACATATAAAACTAAAACACATATTCCAAAAAAGACAGATTATTCCAATATTATGGTTTGTAAGACATTCTGTATTGTAAACAAATGTATTTGATTTCAAATATCAATAAACAGGTTGCTCTGGTTACTAATCAAAAAAGCCTAGACAGAGACAAGATACTTTAGACGTAAACACTCAAAGTGACGTCATTAGTTATGTGAGCAACATACTACTGACAGTAAATCTGACTTTGTGTTTTGTATGGATGAAGTGTCCTTGGTTCAGAGTTATGAGATCCCAAGTGATTTAACTGTGCACTGCAGCAGGGCATGACCCCTTCCAAATTACAGCAAGGTGTTTCATCCTGTTAGTCTAGGCTGCCTTTGACTAATGAGCTGTTACTAATGGGCCCATTCTCAAGATGCCATTTATGCCTGAAAATATACAGATTTTTCAGGTCGTATCTACTTCAGAGCATTGAAGGCCTAAATAAGTCCAATATTACAGCCTTGCAAAGTGCCAAACATAAGTCCAGCACTGTGTCCTACAAAATGTTCTTAATATATTTTCACATGTAATTTATTACTGTGATGACTGCCATAACTCCAGTCTTCAGTGTCACATGATCTTTCAGAATTCATTCAATAAAAATGTTGAACTGTTGTCCTGATTAATTTGTTGTGGAAACTGTCATATATATATTTTAATGATTCTTTGATGAATAAAAAACAGCATTTATTTTAAATCTTTTTTGATTAATACATTTTTGATGAATTTAATGTGTCCTTGCTAAATAAAAGTATTACATTCCTTTCAAAAGAAAAAAAAATCTTACTGACTTGAAATTGTAAATGGCATATAACGATTATAAGACAGTTTTTTGAACCATGTAAAGACTGATATCAAAAATATTATTTAAAAAAGTGTGGGAAATGTCACTATGCATTTCTCAGAAAATGCATAAAACATAATTTAATGCACAATTTATTTGATTATCTATTTAGCCTATCTAAATCTTTGTAAACTAAAATTTGTCAGATCTATCAAGTTATCATGGAACAGCTGCTCAATTTGCCTCAAGGATCATATACTGAAATCCAAATGTTGATACAACACCACATGAAAAATCAAGAGTTTGAGACTACAAAAGATGATTTTAGTACACAGCAGGGAGGTTATTATGTGATGAACTCAAGGTTAAAGCAATGATTTGTCGGCTTGACTCCGTGCTTGTAGAACAGAGCCTTCATCACAAAGACTCAAGGCTATAGTCTTTGATAGGCCTGCTACATTTCATTACCTGAATCATGCGGTTATGCTGAGCTGAGGTAATTGTGTGCTATTGTGTAGTAAACATTATCGTTTCACCTTGCAGGCAGATTTTTTCAAATGCATGGCGAAGAAAGGCCTCCCACACCTTACAGCACATTTAAGATTGGTGTAGCCTATTATTCAACAAGCTTTATACAGCCATTGTATAAGACTGTACACCAGCAAGTAAAAATGTATGTAGCATTTACAAAAAGAAAACTGTTCCACTCACTCTAATGGTGATGGATAAAATTATACAAACATATCCTTTAAAAAGAAACATTCACAAAATAAATCAGATGTGAAGCATTACACTCCCCTGCTTTCCAGCAGAATCAGGTAAAGCATTTCATAGAAAGAGCTGATTTCACATTCATGAAAACGTGACAAGCAAACATTTGACCCTTGGTCATTCACTCTGCACAAACCCATACACGCACAGATTAAAACACACAGGAACGCATACACCTTAATCACAAAATTCTTAATCTCATTCCTCAATGAGAGTCCATATGTGCACCTGTTTGTTTCTGTGAGAAAAGAGCAGGATGGAGGTTTCACTTTAGCCTATAGCTAGTCTAACGTGATATGTTTGCTGCCTGCTTATTAACATTATGACAGCAAGCATGTCGACCAGCTTTTTTCTCTGAGAGGCCTACAAACAAAAGATTGATTTCTTTATATTGCCCACGGGTAGTCTAGCCTATCTTAATTCTTAAAAATGAAATAATAAAAAACAACTTATAATTAAGGACAAAAACAGAAGCTACAATTATAGGAAAAACAGCTTCGAACAATCCTGTCAGTGTCATTTACTCACCCTGACGACGTTGCCTCAAACAAATGATACAGTACATCGGTAAAATACAAGGGTGGCGGGGGAAAATCTGAAAAACAAAACGGGTAAAAGTAGTCCATGTGATTCTCATGAGCAACCGCCCAAAATGTAAGTCGTTTTTTACTCAAAATGAGCCTTTCCTGAATTCGAATGTTACGCACATGCAGTGAGTGAAGTGAGACGCAGGGAACTCTTGGTTCCCACCCTTATTTTCAAAGTGATAAAAAAAACGGTTAATTCTTTATCTTCATCGGTGTAGCTACATTATTGTGTGTGCCTGGTTTATAGCTCAATATCTGAGATAATATATCGAGAATTTATAGGAAGCTAAACATTCATGGAAATATTCTAAGAGTCCTCCTCAATAAAGGAAGACACTAAATCTTATCTGCCTTTAAGAATCTGCTTCTGTATTAGTTGGCTGTATAGCGCAGAATGACAAAGATTAATGTGGGAGAAAGAATGTCGCTAAAGCCCTTAAATCTCACCACAAGGCTGTGTGGCTGAGCACAAGATTACTACAGCTGAGTAAGAGCCTTACCTAACACCATGAAACAAGTCAGTGTAATATTACTGAGTGGGACTGACAGGGAGAATCATGTTTAATTCCTTAACATTCTCTATTGTGACGGGCCCTGATCCAGTGAGGCCTCTCTGTGGGAGTGATACCTGTGTGGTTGTTAATCATCTTTGGGTGCACCTGGAATCTGTGAGCCATGGGAGATAAAGCTTGGTCAAACTACACTTCCTTCTCCCTTCTCTGCAATCCAGGCGTTAACATGGCCTGATCATCCCGACTGCCACATCTTTTTTTGAGTTTATTTATGTTACAGAGCTATACTTTACACATTTAAGTAGTTTAGGTTTAGTTACTCTTTTGTTAAATAAATAACTTTTGACCATTTATGCTGTCTTGTTTCTTATTTTGTCATGACCCTTGAGCCAGGTTGTGACACTATGAAGATAAACAATGAGAACTTGTTAAAACTGCTGTACTTCTTTTACAGGCAGCAGATTCAATGGAGTGCAAAACATTCTATATTATCCATCCAGCACTATTTTAAGGTTGTTGTTTTTTTGTTTGTTTTTTGATGGTGGTGTTTGCTAAAATTATTTATCTGACAAAATTCTCAATGTATAGATCACATAGCATTTAATATGCCAAAAGTACAAGAGAGTGAAAGAGAGATTTCATTTATGACTAGTCTTCCCAAATCTGCAGCTCCAGCTGAATGATTATGTGTAGGTATTGCAACTGGATAAAAACGTTCCAGCACAGTCTGTGTTCTGATTACATAAACTCGTATTTGCTAGGGCCTTCGGGAATCGTTTTAGATCAATGTTAGAGGTACAATCATTTGCCCTTCAACCCAAACAGCTTCACTTTATAACCAAATAAAACTTATCTTTAAAGAGTCATTTTATCTTACAAAACTAAGAATTATATTGACAATTATTATATTATTTAAACAAAATATCCGTTCAAAGAGTATACACATAATGGGCTGTCAAAATTAGAAATAAATTAAGGGCTTTACAGGCCATTTTAAAAACCTGTAAGTCTGTCCCATAGTTTTAATTTGTGTCAAATTAAATACAGCATCTCAGGTCTCATTGTTGAGTTTCTTGTAACATTGCCACATGTTCGTTAATTATACATAAGTTCTGCATCTGCACAATGGGCTCCATTAATCCTGCAATTAGTGAGATAATTATCTTGTAAATCCACAGGAATCTTAGCCATCAGTCATAATACTTACTGCACAATGATCAATAACATGTTGGCTGTGATCCTCAGCCATCACAAACTTGCAGACAGCTAAATGGCATGCTTAAGAATGATGCATGCTGGGAAGGTACAGAAATGGGAATCTTTCTCCCTCATATACTGCACACATTTGCATATGAAGAGTTCAGATGCAAAAGCCTCTAAATGCCATTTGAAATTTTCTTCTTTAATTATGATTTTTATCAAACTTGTATATTTAAGTTCAGTAATTTCACTTAAATGGCAATGATAATTACCTATTAATTGTTATTTAAGTGAAATTACTGAACTTAAATATGCAAGTTTGATAAAAATCATCATTAAAGAAGAAAATTTCAAATGGCATTTAGAGGCTTTTGCATCTGAACTCTTCATATAGTCACTGAGTATCACAATTCTACTCTTTCTCATGGTATTAGTGGACACAGCCATTGCATAATCAAACTAGTCATTATGTGAGGGGGTAGTCTACAGTCACAGATAACAGCAGGAGAAAATCATCTGGGCCGGTTCTTAAGAACATGCAACTTTTGGCAGATGACCATCTGCTATTGTCGGCGAGAGAAAGATCAGAATGAAAATTAAAACATGGACAGATAGACAGGGATATGAGGGTTATTTGGAGGATAAAAATGATTATGCTATCTGCACCTAAATCCACCAAAATGCCTATTTTCTATTCTGTTCTTTTCTTTATATGCCCTGCATAGAATTGACTTTTCCATTGAGAGGAAAACTCTCATTATATGGATGCTGTGGTTTAAAGAAACACCTTATTGTTTTATTTCGAACACTGCCAAAAGAGGCAAATGATCTTTCAGGTTAAACATTTTGACACGCACCGACTCAAATGACACCTAAACATGATTCTTCGTTGATTCTGTTGCCTTTGAGACACTCCCTACTGTGTCATGTTCCCTAGGCGCATTTGCTGCAGCGACTTCCCACCTATATTCAAGTTATAAATAAATAAAGGTCTGCGAAAAACGCAGGCAAGAAACGGGACATTTGATCCTGCATTGAATGAAACCACCAGGACACAATGTCAGTCTGTTATCAGTTTGAACTGTTAAATAAGACACCTTCTGCCCTGCATCTGCATATTCCAAAACAACATTTATATAGAACCTTAAATGGTTCTGTCAGAACCCCAAATGAACCTTTTTTCTAAGAGCGTATGAAAGCTGCAGATGGCATATAAGGTTAGATGGCTGGGTTACATTAGCCTGATTGGATGCTGCTGCACTGGAGAGAAATTATGTGGTTTTGTGGCCTGAAATGGCTCATAAATCTTCGTCATCATGAGCAAATGTATTTCCTATGTAACATCTCACATATCTCAGGCCAGGAGATAATTCTGCTTTTAATCTAAATATTTGATTTGGTAGGCCTTGCAGCTGACCTTGCAGTCAAATCACTGGACCAATCAGAAGAAACAGAGAGCAGGGAAAGCATTGTTTTTATAACTTTCTGCCTGTGTGTCGGAAACAACATGTCAGATAAAGGATTATGTATTTTCGTAGACCAAAACCCAGAATCCCGTTAGTATTTTAGCGCTTCCGATTCCACCCTCCTGTTGTCAGTGGGTTTTTTGAATGGGTTTTTTTGGTTAAATGTCGAACTGAACTCTCACTAGTCCGCACTACAGCCTCATTGTGTTTACAATCACTCTCTCAATTACAAACTATATTCTAACTCAAACTATCAGGGAAAACATTTTTACAGTAAAAACTAAAGAGTTGTCAGAAGCTTAAAGGAGTAGTTCACCTTATAAAAAACTAATTTACTCACCCTCATGTCTTCCAAGGTGTCCATGTCTTTCTTTCTTCAGTAGAAAAGATATTAAGGTTTTTGATGAAAACATTCCAGGATTTTTCTCCATAATGGACTTTACTGGTAACCAAACGGTTCAAGGTACAAAAGACACTTTCATTGCAAACTTCAAACTGTTCAAAGGGCTTTAAACGATTCCAGACGATGAATAAGGGTCTTATCAAGCGAAACGATCGCTCAATTAAAAAAAAAAAGTTTATGTTTTATAAGCTCAAATGAACAAATCTTTTTTCTTGTCATTTGGTTCATTCAATGAACGAAATGAACGAATTGACTCGGGAAAAGATTTCAGTTTGCACTGAAACTGTCTTTTGGACATTGAACCGTTTGGTTACCAGTAAAGTGCATTATATGGAGAAATATCCTGGAATGTTTTCATCAAAAACCTTAATTTCTTTTCAAGAAAGAATGACATGGATATCTTGGATGGGGGTGAGTAAATTATCAGCAAATTTTTTTTAAAGTGAACTACTCCTTCAATGGTGACGTTTAAGTCATGCGACAGTGGAGCCAACTTTTTATTTCTTTTATTTTGGCTTGAAAATGAAGTAATAAACCTGAGTTCATTTGAAAAGAGAGTCATGATGAACACAACGTGTAAGAATCATAAACTTGTATTGGTCACAGAGCTCATTTTCAGCAATGATCCAAAAGCCAGAGGAAAAACCCTCAACGTCTCCTTACCAGAACTCCAATGCTCCACTGTCTGCCACCTTTCAGTGCTATAATTTACCATAAACATTGAAAACAAAAGCTTTGGCTCAGAAATATGTTTTTCATGCTGACCTAGAGAGCGATAGCCTGAGACTCATTAAGAGAAATGTTTATTTTCACATATGCTTGCAGTGCAACCACTGACTGAAGAAAAGATGAGTGGGAGAGTGAACTATGTCTAGCAGTGTGCCTCTCAGTAAAAATCTTTTGGCAGTGTGTCTTTGAAGCAACATACTCAGACTCTTACCAGTGATCACAGCTAGGTCCAAAAACCAGGTGTAAAATCTCTACAGCTGCTTGAACAAATCTAGTTATTAGCTGAGGATGGGAGAGACTTCCAGTCTGTGCTGACTAATGAGCTCTCATAGCGCAGTTCATCCAGAAAACAACAGCAAATAAGAGTTATCATTGACGTAGCCTTCTGCGTTAACACTTATATAATATAATTTTGTGGATGCATTCGTCTCACTAAATTTGACAAAATTCATCTGGCCAATGTTGGACAAATTCATCTTGGGACAAACTCAGACTTTTTGGATTTTTGAAGTCAAAGTGTGCCATCAATAAGAAGTGAGCTTTGAAGAAGATGAAGGGAAAGTGCTATATGCCTATGAAATGCACATGAGCCATTAAGGATTAGCTGCTCATTGGGTTCTTAAGTGCAATTTGAACTAATATGAAGCGACATCTTGTGTAAGACAGGCTCTAAACGAATACCTCTTAGAGGAGCTGGAAAAGCCACAAGCATGAAAGAGTGCAAATCCATCAATCCACTAAAGAAAGACAAAATCAGTACTGAAGTAATAAGACAATTCTGAATCATTAAGCTGCTTTTTGACTGAGCTATCTCCCTGGAAGCTGGAAGAAAATACTGCAGAAGGGGAACTGCCATCGTGAATAAAACACCTGCTCCTCTATTGTTAACTTTGTCAGTTTTACCTCTAATTATGTTATAAATAACCAGCATTTGTCTGGTGAATTTAAGAGTTATGTGTTATTCACATTGCCTTGACTCTTGTTGCTCTGCCTTGACTGTTGCTGGAAAGCAACAAGCTCATTTAACAAAAATATATTTGTTCATAAAGAAAAATCAAAGATTTATCTTTTCATATTAATAATTGATATTTCTTTACTGCAACTCATTTTCCATAAAATAGCCTACTTAATAATATCAATAATAAATAAATAAAAGAAAATCCTGAAAACAAGATAAATTTACTCGAGAAGGAAAGGAAAATTGTTTAAGATAATAGACTTTATTTTCAGAGAATACTGCTGTTCAAAACTTTGGGGTCAGTAAGGTTTTTTTAAAGAGAGTAATACTTTTATTCAGCAAGACACATTAAATTGATCAAAAGTGACATTAATTTTAGAAAAGAATTAGCTATCAAATGTATGCTGTTCTTTTGAACTTTCTTTTAATCAAAATCCTGATTTTTTAATCACAATTTCCATAAATGGCCTACACAAAGCAGCACAGGTGTTACAACATTGATAATAATCAGAAAAAAAGCACAAATCAGATGATGAATTGTGTGAAGATTAAAGTAAAGACTTTTTTTGGTTTAACATTTTTTTAGCTTTTAGCATGCTTAAAACAAGAAAACATTGCAAATATCCTCCTTTTTCTGCACCCGTTCTATTTCCCATGATTCATAGCGGGTTCAACTGACTGGACGGTTTTCTCATGGGTTTTCTACTTCCTGTTGAAGTATTTGTTTACATAGAATGCTATAGCACTCTAGTCCCGACCACTCATCAATAATGATAAATTGTAATAAATTATAATATATATATATATATATATATATATATATATATGTAATAAAGAAATAACGTGATCAGATCACATTTGATGAAGGTTTTTTTTTTCGATTTAGTTTAGCGATGTGGGTATGACACAATCTAAAACACATGGCAAAAATACATAGCAGCTAGACCAGACGCGAACCGGAAGTTGACAACCCGGAGTCGTCGTCATGGCAGCCTGCATATTTAGAGCAGAAAAAGGTGGATAGCGAGAAAAAAAAAGTGAAACCATTATTTATTTAAACGTTTTATGAAAGTTTCGATATTTTCCTGAAAGTAAGACAAAAATACTGATTCATTAAACAGTGAAAATGTTTTTTGCAATGCTCTTAGATGTGAACTTATCTCTTTTACTGACCCTTTCACTCAAGTTTGACTGTTTCTATACAAGGACTGATATCAAATGCACCTGCCGGCGTAGCGGCCAAAGTATGTGTTTACCATGTGTTGACCAGGTGGGGCAGACATTGACACAGCCACAGCTCTGTTTACCATTGTGGAAATAACACAGGGATCAATTTGTCTACTCACCAAGCATTGCAAGCTATTGTTAGAGGGATGACTAATTGTTGGAGAACGAGAACAGAAAAGGAAAGGCAATCTCTCTCAGTTCAATATATTTCAGTGGCCATTTATAATTAATCTGTGAGCATTCTTTATTGTGAATTGCAATGTCAAGGGCAATTTCTACCTCTTTCTTGCTATATCTGTTGTCTTCCTCCCTGGTAAACCCCAGCAGACATCCCAACGACAATCAGAGGGTGGGCAACCCAACTGCCACGGCTCATGTAAAACCACAACAGTTGCCAGGCAACAGTTGCCTCCACAGCAGGAGCAGAAGTCCAATTGAACATTAATGATTCTGAGCACAAACACACTGGACTGCTGGCGTCTGCTAGATATTTTACTATGGTTAATTACGCAAGAAAGTGACTGCAAAAACACACAGAAGTCTTCAGTTCATCTGGGCTAATGAGGAGGCTAATGGAGGCTCAATCTAAGGCCCAATCTGGAGCCTGTGGTTCCTGTGTCACCTTCAGATTTCAAGTCGTTTAATTCTTGCATGAACGGCTCCTGTCTGTCCATGTCCATGTTTCGATTTTGTTTGGCATCCAATTTATCTTGTTGGATGTTCACACTTCAGCAGTGATAATAATTTAAGATGTATCTGGCAGTTTTCCCTTAAACTCAACCCTCATCTGGTAACGGCTAACAGAATCATTTTAATTTTATTTTTGGTCTGTCATAGTCTTGGGTTCATGAAACAGATTAAATCTAAAATTATTTTCCCATGGTTCTTCATTTTATTTAGGTTATTAAAACAACAGTTCACAAAAAAAGTCATTCCAAACCTGTATGACTTTCTTCTGGAACACAAAAGAAGAATGTTTCAAATGTTTTTGTCCATAATGAAAGTCAATGGGGTCCAAACCACCATGATTATGCTTCAAATTAAAGAATTGTAGAGTCTATATTATTTGTTGAGATGTAAAATAGGCCAAATTATACATGCACAGTATAAAGCTGCATCAGATGAACAAAAACACAAAATGAAAATGTCTTTTTTATCCATTTAATGAAAGTCAATGAGGTCCAAAAAAACATGATTGGACCCCATTGACCTTCATAAAAAAAAAAAAAAAAAAAAACTAAGACATTACAAATGTATCTCCTTTTGAGTTCTGTTCAACTAATGCATGTTGATTGAACACCTCTTATTTGCTATAATCATTATAGACTTTACAAGAGAAGCATACTCTATGTCTTAATAAATCTTTGTGCATTTGGGAAGGTTTAGATAATGGGAGAGATTTACTGAGGATTATATGGATTCATCCTTTAGTGCTGCAACATCTCCAGCCCACCTACTGTGATCACCTTTGTTCTCCGGCGCTGAGATTTATGGAACGGTTCACAAGCTCCCACTGGAGAGAGAAACTAAGAGAGAACAGTGTGACAGAAAAAGAGCCTGATGCTGTTTTGTAAGTCTTCAGCATGAATGGTTGTTCCAAGAACATGAATTTGGCAAAAACACTCTCATCCAATGGACACAATGGACAAATCAACCGGAGTCATGCTATTTGGACATCAACTACATGTAAAATGTTCTGTACATTTTAGCAAAGAAGACAAAATCAGAGTAATCTCAGTTTCAGTAGAGCTCAAATGTGTCTAGAAATTAGTCACTCACATGGCTCTATTCTGGGAAGTTGTGGAATTATTTATGGCATTTTTAGTTAGCATGCAGCATTCAGGGACTTTTATTCATAGGAAGTTGTTTTGAGAGGAATTCTGTCAAAGACAAAAGGAGAAAGGCAATTAATTAATGACCGGACTAATGCAATTACGTATGCAAGAGTGCAATTACAAACCTGCAGGAGCATCAGTATCAGCTTGTCGCCTCTCCTGGGTTCACAAAAGAGAATTACATTTACTCGCTTGCGTAAGAGATTATTGCTTGATGTTTGTATGACAAATTTATTTTGATATTTATCTTTTACTATATTGATAATATGATACAATTTTAGCTTACATAAAACATAAAAGTAGCCTAATAAAGGAAATTCATAAACTGTAGCGTAAGGTCTGGTACTGTACTTGGTTATGATGACTGTAACCTAGGTCCATTCAGGATTATCAGGAGCAAATTTCCCTCCTTCTTTTGTCCAATCAGGACTTGGCCTATACCTCTTCGAATCAGAGTCATTTCTTGACTTATATGTTAAATTAAATGAATGTCACGAAGAACATTAATGATATCATTAACGATAGTAAATAAATAAATAAATAGGCCTACTTTGCAGCTTTCTCGTTGACTAACCAAAAAAGATTTGACTTATTTTATTTTCTTTTTGTTTGTTTCCCGTCCATTACGATTTTGACCAGGAAGTTATATTTTTATAATTAAAGAAAATATGTTATTTTAAATTAAATAGCTATGTGCTCACATATGTTACAATTAAATAGCATACTCAAAACGAGAACATGCCGCCACCAGCCAGGGAGCCTGTAAGATGGACTTCGGATGCTTCGCCAATGCGGACACAGACTCAAGTGCTACAAGAGCCGTTGTGTGTGTGCGCGCGCGCACAGGTCTGCTCATGCGCCCATGAAGAGATGCTGCTGCTGAGGATGATGATCAGAGGTGTGTGCGCTGCGGCGGGCTTATTTACACCCGTTCAGGCACACTGCATCAAAGGAAACTCTGGTGCTCCATAGGAAATGGACTTTCTAAAGGGATTCATGTGTCTCTGCGGTGATCCATCTCAAGGTTAGTACTGACATATGGCGTTAAGTGAGTCTATTTCTTTACGTAATCTTATTCCTGCCCATGTCATTCTCTATTGGTGTGTCTGGCAAAATTTTCGCTCTGCGTCCGAGCTGGGAACGTTTTATTTCCAGTCTCTTATAAGACTACACATCTAGCTACACCTCGTTCTAGTCGTTTCCGTTGTTTATTTCTTTAAATGGGAAGTGTCACACTGCTGTGATGTGAAACGGTTGAAAAGAGACAATGTTTTTTCTTTGAAATTTCATTTTAGGCACAGCAGTATTCATAAAGCTAATAGATTTATGCAGGGTTTTTTTTGTAGGCTGTGTATTTTTTATCCCATTAAAATGACGGGTTTATCCCATTATCCCAAATAACGGGTTTTAGCTGTGTGCATACGGTAAATGGTGCAATGCTACACCATGTTGAGTCCGGAGAGGCCATAAAACAGAAATCTTAACATTTACAACGAGTTTTGCCTGGGTGCGTTTGTCAAATTAGCCTTTTTATTTTACACGACAAAATAAAAAATTGAACAAATAAACAAACAAATTGCTGTTTAGATTCCACCATGTGCGCCTATACTCTTATCTGAATGAATAGAACAGAGCTTGTTTGTAAACCTATGCGCATGCATTAGGTTGAGCGCGCGCTTGTCCTGAGTGACAATACTGTTCACATTCATTCATGTTACCTTAACCCGTTCGGCTGCGAGTTATGTTCCAAGGGACACAAAACAAGACTGTGCTTTATTTCAATTTAAAAACTTTGTTGTAAAACCCTAGTTGCTGTTCATTATAGACGTATTAGAGCAAGCTCCTTGACAAGCTACCATGTAACGATGTACAATGTACCATATAACCTTATGACCAGATGGTAGCTGGATTGTTGCTGTTCCAAGACTCTCTGCCAGCTTGGAGCAGTTAATGACGAGCTTTTACCAGATAGCATGTTGTAAAAGCCCAGTTACTAACATTAACACAGCCATAGAGCCAAAAAAAGAAAGAAGAAGAAGAAGAAGAAAGAAGAAGAAAGATAATGATCATGATGCTTTGATAGTTATAGGCTACATATAATGAATGTTGGCCATGGTTCTGAAAGATTCAGGGGTCAGATAAAAGCTTGTTCTAAAGTAAAATAAAATTAATTCATTTTCTATTGAAATTAAATAGGCCTATTTTAAATACGTTGACATTCAAATCGGTATAAAATTTGATTTTATATAAATAAAACGTAAAGCTGCAGTTCGTAACATTTTTTGGGTTAAAAATTATCCAAAATAAGTACATAGCACATAGCAATACATAACCAGCCAGTGTTCAAAACTATCTGCTTGCTTTATTAGCTCGATTCAAAGTGGTAAGCTTGTAATAATGTTTTTAATTCCAGTGGTACTGGTGAATTCCACGGGAGATTCAAGCATGTCTTTGCGTCATTACGTCACATCTGTACATATAAAGAAGGAGTCTCGGCTAGTTGCGTGTGAGGATGTTGGAGGTGGAGATTTGTAGCCTTTTCTCACGACACTTGATATAATTAAACTTAACAATTTGATGGTGGATGCAGAAAGGTTCAAATGACAATCACCAGTGACAACTGGAGATTCACGTGTTATAAAATGCAAAAGACTTCAGACTTCGGAGTGGCTACAGAAAAAAAAGAGACCATGCAAAAATAAGGATTTCGGAAGGGCTTTTGAAAGGCACAACCCACTTAAAGTTGATAATTCCGCTAATAACTGCAATTTCAGATTTTGAACAGAGATGGCGACAAAGAGGAAAAACTACGGACTGCAGCTTTAATGTTGATTTTGAAAAAATCGTAATAACTAGCACAGAAACAAACAATAAATGTCGCTTACATGGCCAAACATGTTACATGGATGGTCCACTTAAAGATGCAGGACCTTTTGGGTGACCAGCTCACAGTGCTACACCACCCACATCTTTGACATGTTTCTAGAGACACATACAAGTCTAATGTTAGTGCATAAGCAGTGTAATTCAGTAGCTTACTTCTGTTGCTTTTTATTTACCTTATTTCAGGCAATGTTTTTTAACACAAAAGATCCATTTGATAACTTATCAGTCATGATTTGAAGATAATCTAAATACATTTTGGTTAAGATTAGACATAAACCTTCATGCCAGTATACCTTATTTTTTATACGAGACCCAATGGGATATCAGAATCAAATGAAAGAAATCAGATTAAATTATTTAAAGTCATGTTTAAAAATAGTAGTTCATAAATATAAATGAGTTAAGCATATACTTAAAAAAATACTGAACTGAAATGGGCACTGGGTCTGAACAAATGAACATTTTTAGGCTATTCTGTTTTAAAAAAAAGTAAACATTCTTGTTTCTTGTTTGTCTTCTAGCTCTAAATTTGCCTTACCAGTCCCACAGGCTGTTCTTCCAAACAGTGTGGAAAGGATTTAAACGGCCACATTACTGAAGAGGATTTTTATGACTACATTTTAACTGCGTGTCAGAAATGCCCCCTTCCATTAAGTGGTGCATCAGGCGGGCTGTCTGCTTGTCCTTTATTCTTGCACTGATCCCCAGGACCAGAGGATCGACGCTGAATTGCCACAAAATGTGCATATGCGCCAGTAACATTGTCAGCTGCTCCAAGATGAACCTGACGATGATTCCATCCGACCTGCCCAGCTACACAGCCGTGCTTGACATTAGTTTTAATGAGATAACTGGACTACGCGCACAATGGACCAAGCACAAACTCCCTGAACTCCACAACCTTTTGCTCAGCCACAACGGTTTGTCGTTCCTCTCTTCGGAGGCGTTCGTATTCGTAAAGCAGCTGCGCTACTTGGATCTGTCGTCAAATAATCTGCGACAGCTAGACGAGTTCATTTTCGAGCCACTGATACATCTGGAGGTTCTGCTGCTCTACAACAATCACATCTCGCAGATCGACCGCACGGCCTTCTTGGGCCTCGGCAGCCTGCAGAAACTCTACCTGAGCCAGAACCAGGTGTCCCGCTTCCCCCTGGAGCTCGTCAAGGACAAGAACCGACTGGACAAGCTAAGCCTGTTGGACTTGTCTTCCAATCGGATCAAGGTTCTCCCCATTCATGACCTCCAGGTGCTTCCGGCCTGGCTCAGAAACGGGCTGTACTTCCACAACAACACCCTCATCTGCGACTGCGAGCTGTACAGTTTGATGGCTCACTGGTATATCCGAAGACTCAATTCCGCACTGGACTTCAAGGACGACCACACCTGCGTGCACCCCGGCCCGGATAAACAGGTGCTGCGTTTGTTCGAACTCAACACTCATATGAACTGCAGCACGTTTAAAGAAACCGACGAAGAAGCTTATTTGGAGCAGACACTCGTCCTTGGCTGTGACACCCGGCATCGGGACATGTTAAAGACCTGGATGCTACCTGGAAACGTAATGTTATCTCCTGGCAATAACCACAGCGCCGTGGTTCTCCCGGACGGCAGCTTAGAGATAAAATCAATACGCCCTGAGGACTCAGGTGTGTACACTTGCTTCGCCGTGAGTGAATACCTCAACGAAACGCTCTATGTGGTGGTCAAAGTCTACAACTTCACCCTCAATGGAAACGGTGAAGGCCTCAACACTGCTTACACCACTTTGGTGGGCTGCTTGGCTAGCGTGGTCCTGGTTCTTATCTATCTTTACCTGACGCCCTGTCGCTGCTTCTGCTGTCCTGACCAGGGTAAATCAAAGAATAATCATGAGGACAGCATCCACTCCTCCATGCTCAGCGTCACCCCCACGCATGACGATATGGCAACCAAAGCAGAGCTCAACAGGCATGTGGCCTTCATAGACCCAAAGGACCTGCAGGGACAGAACGGGAAATTGAATCCTAATGGAGACGAAGAGGTAGATGAGGAGGCCATGCAAGGGAAAGGAAAGCGGAAGAAATCGGTGGCAGACTCAATTAGTTCGGTCTTTTCTGATACTCCCATTGTAGTCTGAGCGGGGAAGTGTATTTTTGGCTGGAGAGAGTTCATTGTTGTGACTTTCTCGGACAAAGAGACTGAAGTACAGTGTTTGGCTGTTTCTGCAAAACCTTTCCAGCATTTTAATCTGTAGCACTTAAGTATATACTGTGAAAAGGTCTCGCCATATTAGTGGAATCTAAACTTGGAGTGTTTAGATGTTTCTGTGAGTTTAGGCCGACTAAGTGTGACTAGACATAGTCTTGGTAAACATCACATGCAATCTGAAATTTCTCAATGATCAAGCTAGGAAGCTAGATTGAGAAACATTACAACATTAATACATCCACTATATAATCACTTCATGAGCATGAGCTTTGCAGACTGCTAATGTCAAGAAGAATATAGTATAGAATGAAACCCTTGTAGCTAATCATATTTACCACCTTTTATGCTAACTGACTGACCTTACCACTTTATGTAAGCCATACACAGTTGGTCATTGCAGGGGGAAAGCAATACACTATTGCATTATATAATACAGTCACAAGAAAAAGATGGAAAGGTATCTGTCTCTATGGAACATTGTTAGCGTTTTTTTGAATGAAAGAGTTGACTGAATCAGTTCCCCGTGTAATCAGGAGGAAACACCCATATGATAATACTTATATAATTAGCTAACTAATTACTGATATGTTGCTATGGAAAAATAAAATCCTTGTCAAACTGGATTAGTTGGTTGAATCTAGACTCATTTCACCCAATTTTTCTTTAAATTTTTTTTATATATAATTATCAGAATTTTTTATCTTTACATTGAATTTTTTGATTCCAATTACAAAATTGTAAGAAATTATCAGCACAGAGTTCTTATCTATACCAAACTATATGTAAATACAGCACAAATATTATTTCATGTTGGCTGACTCTCGCATAAAAATACAGAATCTCACATGACACCCAGAGAGTGACATATAATGCTAATGCAACCTTTTAATAGAATGGCGTGTCCCATCTGCTTGCATTCTCAATCATCTCTGAAGCTATAGTGATTTGAGCCTGGATTCATCAGCCAAAACAGTTTCGGACACTCAGACCTCTTCTCACTCTGCGTTTATTTGCACTTGTGGTGGTTGGAGTTAGTGCTGAGTCATCCATTGTCGGAATGGACGTCATTTCTTTTCTTTTTTTTTTTTTTTGAGCCCTTGAAGCACTAATGTAATATTCATCACATAAAAGCCAAATGCTGAGGGATTTTTTCATTATTATTTTTTTAACTTGAACCATTTGAATACGTTTTCTGAATGAATTAAAATCAAGGGTGAACTCAGGTCAAAACGTGGTGATTAGTCAATCCCGCTCATGTCCTCTTATTCTAAATGATTACTTCAGGCATACAGCAGTGATCTCTCAAAGACCAATATTATATTTGCATAAACAATGCCATAGGAATATAAATAAGAATGCTATGAATCCTAATGTAATGCATAAAACTGGTCTGCTGCTCAAGGAAGATGTGTCTAGATCCATATGCATTTCGATTACAACATTATCGTCCTGATGGACTTGAAAGCCATGATAAGGCTGTTCCAGAACACTGGGATATAGGCAATGATGTCATAGAGGGACATACGTGAATTTAGAACGTTTGTGCACACCTAGAACCCTTAATTCTGGGAATTCAGCTTCCATTCATCTGTTCCTGGAAAGAAATTAGACACATCTCACGTGTTAACCATAACCACTTTATAACATTGTTTGGTTGGGTTCAGAAGGAGCAGTATTAGTTTCCTCCGACCTCTTTCCCTAGTAACATCGTAATTACATCCTGTTTTGCGAGCGAGGGAGTGGGTGAAGCTATTAAATGTTTGATAGGTGGATGAACTCACAAACAGTATTATCTCAGGGAGAGGGAATGACAGATAATAGCAGCTATGGCAGACTGCAGTCATGGGCAGTTGCGGTCTCTTACACGTCTCTCCAGCTGCAATCCAAAATTAGTGTTGAGGGGTGGGAAAGGCCTTACCATCACACGCTCTGTGGGAGGAGGCCTGAGATCTCTGCGGTGCGCTTGCGAAGAGACAGAAAAGCCAAGCGCTCCCCCTAAAACCACATCCAGCAGCTTTTCGCCCCCTGTCTTGTGTGTGTGTGTGTGTGTGTGTGTGAGTGTTCTTCTGAAGTGTGTCCTTGGCTATATCGCTTTGAGCAGAGTTCTTGTGAAAGACCACTGTTCATTACTCAGCATTTGACAGTACATCTGTGCTTTTTGTATGGGTAAACAGTGTTTGTTTTACAGTGTTTATGAGATTGTGTCATTTTAGGTAGCCCCCCTCCCCCCCCTTGAGGTTCCAAAGAGATTGAATCCCTTGTTCTTCTGTGTATTGTTGTTCATATACAGTTGTCTAGATTCCACTTGTGACTATAGGATATTGGTAAACCTATTTTAATGACACTGACTGTAAAGGTTTATTTCTGTCATGTATTTTGAAATCTGATCATCTATTTGTCTAATATGTGTTATTTAGGCACATAAATTGAGATTTTTTTTTTTTTTTAGTGTCAGTAAATTAAATCTCAATGTATCGAGTACCAAAACTTTACATTCACTGTTGCATTCATTGTTTAAATTTCTAAAGTCAACGTGAATTGCCGTTCGCAACCCGTTTTACTTTTGTAATCAGATGTATTTCCAAGTGAAATGTGATATTCTATAAGTAAAAAAAACTATTTAGGCTGGGAAATTGTGAAAAGTGGACTTTTATAAAAGAGAATGAATCCAGACTGAATGCAATTTTTCTGAAAAAATTGCCGAAATTGCTCTTTGGCTATTGGTTAAGATTATCCATTAGCCAATATTTCAGTGACCTCTTTCCTTAAATAACCAACAGATCATGCAGAATTAAACTAGAAATGTGCATTAAGAAAGTAAAAAGGGTGAATTTTGATTTCATGTTGACTTGTAGCCTCTCAGAATGTCAAGATGGATAATATTAGAAGTAATTCTAAAGCTGACTCTCAAAATTGCTAAATTAACTTTAGTACAACTGTTCACACCAAGCATGATAACTAGTTTTAATAATTTGGAATCAAGGTCACAACAATAATGATAACGACGACAGTGGAATGATATATGGGCGATACATTAATATAGTTATTGTTCTTGGTGTAAATGAGCCTTAAACTTAGTTGTAGAGACTTGATTAAGTCCCTTCTGTCCTATGCTAAATATAAAATCTTAAAATATAGAATAGTTAAAAAATAGTTTTGTGAAAGTAAGCTATATTGAATACATAAAATAGAGGTAAACCAACACAAATCTACAAGAATCACAGTTATGCATACATATCTGTACCAATTCTTAGTAAGCAAGCATCCTGATATACTTAAAAAAAAAAAAACACCTGTGTAAATCCTAAATGGTTTGAGATCTAAAGTCTCAACCATCATTAGTTTTTGAGAGCGAGAGCAAAAACAGCGTCAGGTCCAGTATTAAAGCTAGAGGCATTGTTGTAAAAGCTTATTTAGTCTGAAATGTCAAAAACGAGACCGATGAGTGCCGGGTGGTGTGTATTCGTGCGTGGAAACTCAAACTGATTCTGGATCAGCAGTCCACATAGACATATACCTGTGAGAAGTATTATTTATCAATAATATAAAAGTGAATAAAATTGAAATTGACTGTTTTTGCCTGTTTTTATGCTTTCCATTTAAGCAAACATACAGAATCTCAGTTTACTGTAGCCTACATTTAGGCAATATTACTTATCCAATGCATTTTGTAGTTGCAGGAACCATTAGCTTACACAACACAACATATAATGTTAAGATATTTGTGTAAAATGGTGTTATCTAACTTTTTAGTGTCATCTAGTGGTGAGATGAAGCAGCTCAATTCATTAGAACCAAGACAACAGAAACACATTGGCATATTTATTTCAGAGTCTGACAGTCCGTTTAGCAGCATAAAGAAGGTCTTGAGGTATTTATATATTAATTTGCAGGTCATTCACCAATACATTCACTCACATAGGAATTCAGTATACAAAATACAGACACACACATACACACATACATACAGATATGTCCTCCTACATGAACTTCAGACACTTTCACCATCCTGTGCATAATGTCTGTGGCAAATACATGGCAGTAAGCCTGTGCTTCTGGGGGAGTTTAAGGCAGACTCCCTCAGTGAAGAAGCTTTGGCTGTTGGGAGAAAAGAAGAGCAGATGGTCAGGAAAAGGATCTAAATTCAGAGCCGAGACTCAACCACTGTGCTGAATTAAACCTTGATGATTCATCTCAACAGACTATCAATCTGTGACTTCCTATACTTCTTGCTCTCTCTACCACAGTGTATTTTTATCCTTGCACTGTTGAAAAAGTAAGCTTAGGCAGTTTTCTTCAACAACTTTAAAGACTTTTATTTTGCTAACAGAGAGAATTATGTGTCTTCCAAGTGATGCTAGAGCTTCCTGACCCCTATACATTGGTACTATTATTTACCCCAACACTTAAAAACACATGCTGCAACCACTTAAAAGGTACACTCTGTATTTTTCATCATTGAAGTGTTTGACTAAAGAAATCAATAGCTGTTTTAAAATCATGTGCACTCGCATTACATTACATTTAGCAGGCTATAAGATTCATCTGATTAGATTCATCATATTAGCAGCCTGCTAAAATGTATCTTTTTCTTTGTTTCTTCGCCGTTTCTAGCATTTCTCAGTTTTTCAGTAAATATGTTAAATAAATATAGATAATTCATAAATATTTGACATTAAATGCTGTTTAAAGTACCCATAAGAAAGATAATCTTTTATGTTCAATAGAAAAAAGAAACTAATACAGAATTGGAACAAATCAAGGGTGAGTATTTTTGGGTGAACCATCCAATTAAACTAACAATTAGCAGGTTCAAGTCCATTTATGTAATTGGTATTATCATCTGAATTAATTAAAATGACAAACAGAAACAATGGTTGTTATGTGTTACATGTTATTGTTAACTAAACCTAAAAAAAAACTATTAAAAAATTTGGGAAATTAAAAAAATTTGATGTAAAATAATATGTATTAGATGAAAAAAATGAATGAAAGTTTTTTTAGTTTGCCTTGGCAACAAAATAAATGAAAGCACTAATATTCCTAAAATTGAAATAAAAATAAATTAAAGCTTTAAAGGAATATTAAAAAAACGAATAAGTACTGTGGCGAGGGGAGCGTGGTTATGCGGAGTTTGCAGCGGGGCAACGAGTGTGGAGAAATGGCCTACAAATCAAGCTTTTTAAAAACCTAAAGGAAACTACTTTTCTATTCATATTTTGTGTCATCATGACGTTTTTTTCTTTCTTTTTTTTTGGATTAGATTCTTACGAGCTATTAAAACTAGGAAAGGCTGTATCTCCATATTTCTCCCAAAATGACATGATGAAATGAAGACATACAGAGAAAGTAGATAATTGATAATGTCGGTGTAAGTCCATGACAACATATCAGGCAATGCAACGAAAATAAAAAATTACCGAATGCAACTTCAGTTAAACATTTTAGGCTTTTAAACTACTGATAAATGTGATAAACATACCGTTTGTGCAGCCAGTTTCTTTGGCAGACTGTTGGAGTTTGATCCTGGTCTGCCATCCCCACCCCAGGACACCAGGCTGGAGTGAGTCTGGGAGTGAGAGGAGAGGACATTAGGTTTAGGGGCATATGAAGTGTTTTTGGGGGGAGAGGCACCGCTGGTCTTACGTTTCCTGCCAGGCCCTTTATGCTCATTCCCAACAGCCCTTTGATTGAGTCCTGAGGCCCCTCCTTTATCAGACTCTGGGGAGGGAGAAGGTGAGATGTGGGCAGGACTTTGCTTAAGCAGCCCTTTCATTTCAGGAGGCCGTGTTTTGCTGCCAGGTGAGAGAGCACCATTGAATAGGCCATGGGGTGAAGAAATCGCATTTTTGGTCAAGGAGGACTGGCGGTCTCTGTGGAGGGGGAGAAACATGATTTTTGACTCTCCAGGCAAGTCTTTGTCCTTTTTGGGAGATTTTTGCCATTTATTGGCTGCAGGACTCTCCTGAAGCTCCCTGAAACTCGCCTGCAAAGCCTGTTTGCTGGTCCGACCTGCAGGGTTACGTTGCCGGCCGGGGCCTGAGGGCATCTGGGCTTTCGTTGGAAGTCTGGAGGCGGCTGTTAGGTTAGTGGGCTGTGATTGTCCTGAGGTGCTTGTCCTGAGAGTAGAGGCGCTGCGGACGGGTACCGAGCCGCATGTGGCATCATGGGAATTATAAGTGTTTGTGGTGACTAGAGGTTGATGAGAGCATAGATCTGACACCTGAGGGAGTTTCCTGCAGATAAAAGATTTTACTTACAACAAATAAAAAAACATTCCTGAACACATATTTAAAAGCAACCAATTTTAAAATTAAAATTTGAAGAAAATAAATTGATGAAAAAAATAATTAATACATTTGTTTAAAAAAAAAATAGTGGCAAATTAATAAAATACTCAAATATTAAGAAATGTATTTTTCAACCAGTTTTTTTCCCCCAATCAATTTATGTTTAAGTAATAAAAACATAAATGAAATAAAAAAGATGAAATAAAATATTTCAGTTAGTCAAGTTTTAAATCTAATATTTATAAGTTGAAGTACTAAAATAAAACACAGTTTAAATATTTAAACAATGAAAGTTATATGGAAACACTAAGTACGTATTAAGCACATACAATTTAAATTATAAAAATAAAAGCTAATTCAAAATATTCTATAGTGAATATTTATTTACAAAATTATGGTAACACTTTACTAAAAGTTTCTATTAGTTGACATTAATTAAAATGAACTAACAATAAAAAATTAATTCTAAAGCATTTTAGTTAATGTTAATTCCAACATTTCCTAATAAATTTAGGAATCTGTTAATTAATGATCCTGAGCTAACATTAACTAACATTGAACAGTTGTATTTTTATTAACGTTAAAAGATTAACAAATGCTGTAACAACTGTATTGCTCGTTGTTAGTTAATGCATTAACTAATGTTAACTAATGGGACCTTATTTTAAAGTGTTACCAAAATGACATTGAATCAAATAAGGAAAATACAAAAAAAGAAGGATTTCTCGGCTCAGCGTTGAAAACACACAAAATAAGCATTATGAATGTCACAGGGGGTCAGCCTGAAGTTGTAAAGCATCTTACTTCCACAGATAAGTGCTGAGGTGTTGCTCCATCATGACACTGAAAGCTGACCGCAGGTGGAGCAGCCTTCGGTCAAAGGCTAAGACACTACGGCCAAGTACACGTGCCCCGAAAGTGCAAAGCTGGGTAAAACGCGAGAGAGGGGACAAACATGGGTTCATTTTTCTCCAAATGTGATATTATGAAATGAAATGTAACTTTGTTAACAACACCCTCTTACATTAAGATTTTGCAGGATTTGTAGCAGTTTAAAAAACTGCTTAAATGTAAATATGAAGGGAAAGACTTACACCCATGGGCTTGGGGTGCAAGGTACTAGCTGGCAGATGAGTAAATTCCTCACGGTTCTCCCCATCACTCTCCTCACTGGAGAGACCGGCTGAGAGAGATTCCACCTGCATTTCTTCAGAGCGCATCACATCCTTCATCTCTACAACACCCTCTGATGGATTCATGGACCTGTAAACACACGTTTGTATAAGCTTGAAAGCTTCAGTCTCCACTCATTTTACCAGGTACATTTGAATATTTGTAACCGCAGGAAGCAGCAGAAGTTCAGACCTGAGAATAGAAGAGTTAGTCATTTGGCTTTTGTAGTGCAGAGGATTCTCATGGTTGACAGAGCCTCCATCGGGGACCTCTCTGGACAGAGGGGGGCGCTCTCGAGGCTTCGAGCTCATCTTCAGCTCCATTACAAGTTGGTCAAAGGGTTTACGCCTCCCTACAACCTGCCGACGTTGATGGATGGAGTGAATCTGCGGTAGAGGAGATGAAATAGAAATGACAGCGAGAGCTGAAAGCAAAAGCACTCAAATACGTATGTTAGTGTGTGTTTTTTTTTTTTCCTGTATATTGACTATAAACTCACATTACAAGTCAGCAGTCTGGTGCACAGTTTCTTTCTCTCAGGATCCATCACCCCACAGTGCTTGTCAAAGTCACATTCTTTCTCTGAAATAAACAAATCGGTTTCAACAAGAGAAATCACCATTTAAAGCAAAGCAACCACTGTAAGCAAGTAGATTTGAAATGTTTAAGGGACAAGTAAAATACAGTCAGGGTATGTTTTTAACACTGAATGAATAATAATTTATACGTCAGTATACCATATACTACCTTTGAAAAGTCTGGAGTAAGTATTTTAAATTTTTTTTTTAAAGAAATTGATACTTATATTCAGCAAGGACACAATTACATTACAAAAGATTTATATTTCAAACAAATGCTGTTTTTTTACTTTCTATTTATCAATTTTTCCACAAACATTAAACAGCACACCTGTTTTCAACATTGATAAAAATAAGAAACATTTCTTGAGCATTAAATCAGCATATTAGAATGATTTCTGAAGGGCCATGTGACACTAAAGACTGGAGTAATGATGCTGAAAATTCAGCTTTTCTATCAAGAAGAATAAATCATCTTTTTTTAAATAAATATTTACTGTTTTTGATCAAATGAAATCAGCCCTGGTGAGCATAAAAAAATAAAAAAAATAGGAAAAATAACATTTGATTGGTAGTGCATATTTCTACTAAAATATTTTAATTAAAACTTAATGTTTCATGATCATTCCATGGACATTTTTGAGTGGTGAAAAATGATAATTTACATGGAATATATTTAAGCAGATTCTGAATCTATTTAAATGGGTCATTTGAACAGATTCACCATAATTAAAACTCAATTTCGCTACTGAAGTTTAAAATCGGAAAAAAATATATATATATTATGGGTTGCATCAAAGACGTACTAAGGACTTTCTTGTAGGTTCTGCTGTATGTTTTTGTTCCGTGCAGGTAAGCGTGTGAATCCAAACTCTTCTGGATTGGTTTCTCGGCTGATGGAGGTGCTTTTTTTGGTGGGGTGGGCAAATGTGGAGGTGATGGAGGGGTTCCATGGGAAATTTTATCCACATGCTGAAGACTGGAATATAAACGAGATGACACTGAAATAAACAGTGGACGTGTAATATCAAGTTAAACTGAACTTCACTCCTTCTCACCTGGGTCCCTCACGCTGTGCTTTGAAATGTCTCTGTTGAGGAGAATGAGGCGGTGGGATTCGTGGGGGTCCAGCCCCCTGATGCCTGCTGTCTTGACCCTCACAGGGGCTGCAGTGTTGAGAGGGGGGTGTCCCATGTTGGGGTCGGTCAGGTGAGCACTTTGATGGTGTACCGTAGACCTTGCTGAAAGGGCCATGCCGTCGCTCACAATGCTTCTCAAAAGCCTGTGGCTTCACGACCTGCCCACAGTGGCTGCACACAACCAGGAAGAAGTCATCATGTGCTGGGCAGTGGCCATATATCGACATGTCTGTAGGGGGAAGATGATTTTTCTTTTTACGCATGGCAAGATTTTACTTTGAATGTCAAGATCTTGTCATTCGTCATCAATGCAATCTGTTAATCACAAGCCTAACAAACTCTTCCTCACCTTCTTTCTTGAGAGTCATAGTTTCCATCCGTTTCTTCACATTTTTGCTGCACTCTTCCAGAGAGGACCCTAAGAGAGGCAGTGAAACAAACAGACCATCAAAATAGGAAATGAAACCTCAACGTACATTTGAATTAAGCATCTGCTCTCTGATCAGCAGTTCTCAACTCCAGATGGATGGATGGATGAATTTGTACTGGTTTGAACCAGCCAATAACACACACTTCAAAAAAAAATGTGTTTGTGTCATTTTCCAGCATTAAAATGTATTTGCCTTCACAGAGAGATCATTGGTACTGTACTATGATACTTCATATTCAGTCATATTATTTATCTGACTGCACTGACACAATCAGATGATGATTTGAACCCCAGCGTTGGTTAACTGGTCTACATCTTTCCCAAGCCATTTTTGTAGTCATATTAATTCATTTTAATTATTTTAATAGAACATTATTCATAACTTATTTTAAGTCACATCCAGCTCCAGCTGTAACATGTTCAGATGGGCATTCGACTTCCAGGGTGGGCTGTGCAATTGTGAAAGTGGTTGAGGTCAAGCTCAGAAGGATGGGGTCATTCCTGTGCTCCCCAGTTGAGAACCACTGGCTTAGACACGTCTATCAAATATCAAAGCAACAGTGCTGCTGAATGTTCTCATTTCTAATGGCCACAGTTCACTGCATTCATTAATGTGGGTCATTTCCTGCATTATATAAACCATATACATGAGAAATGCCATTCTTATTTTTAATCTGCTGATCAGTGCGACAGATGATGAAAGACCATCAAAGTGTTCTATAAATAGATGTAATGTAAATGTATAGAAAAGTGAGAGCAAGGGCAGTTTGATGTGAAGATGCAACTGACTCCGTTCCTGGCAATTGCAAAAGGAAATATCATCCCACCGTTTCATCATCATGATACAAACACTGCATGTAAATAAAAAGATGTTCTCACGGCGACGAGAACAACTATAAATCTCGAAGAGTGTAAAATGGATTAAGAGGTTTATTTATCTAGATAGTTTAGTGGCAAGATATTCGTCTCCACCTTCACTTCCCGTCGCGTTGGCTGTCAGATTCACATTAGATGACACACTGAGCCGCATCCTCTGTCTTTAAACCTCAGACCAACACGACAAAGTATAAAATCAAACGTATAACGTATAAAATCAACGTATAATATCATTTTCAAAAATGTACATTTTATGAAAGGGAATATTCATCGGCTAAACGGAGCGCTAGGACCTGGGAGATTTTCCGAAAGTACTGTGTCGGTCTGCAACCCGTGCGGCGCTAGGACCCGGCGGGGCCTTTGTTTGGGTCGTGGTGGCCGGGATTTGCTCTTTTCAAACAAATCCATTTCCTGTGCTCGCTCGAAGCGATTAAAACCGAACGTATTGCAAGCACGACGTTGATTTACTCACCGTCCAATGTAGATACGTTCGCTTTGTCGATCCAAGTGGTCCAGCTTTGCCCTACAAAGTCAAGGATGGAAATTCGCCGATCTAGGGCAGCCATTACCGTTTTAGCGCGTGCACGACCCGCCACCATCACGACGGGAGTGCATTGCGACGTCATCTTGCGCGTTCACGGTCACGGCGGATACCGTAGCGATGGGAGGTAGACTCATTTCTGCGAGTTTGGTTTCAAAGAACGTCAAACAATATCACACGCAGGCACATATTGCTTTTGGTGTTAACTTTATTGCTTAAGGCAATTGTTCTAAGTTACAAGGAAATGTTTCCATGTAGCCTACGCACTCGTTAGATTTCAAACACAGGCATCTGAACATTCGACAAAGCCAAGTTCAAAATTCTTGTTTCATTTTTGCTGACATTAGAATTGAAGGTTTTTGCCTGTGGTGTTACCTTCAAGTAACGTTTTCCCATCAGTCAAACGCTTTACAACTATTAGCTTAAAAAGAGAAAACTTGTTGAATCGAAATATGCTCTGCTCAGATCGATTCAGTTAGATTCAACAAGTCGTTCAGATCAGAATCAGATGACTGAAGCGGTTCAATGATTCATTAATAATAATAATTCATTACATTTATGTAGCGCTTTTCTCAGCACTCAAAGCGCTTTACATAGATAGGGGAATCTCCTCAAGATCTGATATCCGTACACTTGAACTTTGGAAATATAGGTAATACCATTTCCCTCTATATTACATCATAATATCTAAATTCGTTAATAAAAACATCCCACAACATCATTTGCAAATGCCAGAAACAGAGTGAGTTGCATCTTCATATCAAACTTTTTATCAAGTCCACAATAACGGATGCTGTAGGCCTACTGTGAACATTAAAATAATAAAGATTTTACATTTCATATAATGAAGAAGATGCCTTGCCTTTTATACAGTTTTGCATAAGTAAACTAAAATAAGAAATTAATTTTCATATGGAAATGACCTATTATTTGAAATTATAAGTACTCAATAATCAAAACATAGAATAATGCACCATAATAGCAAAACATGATTTTTTATTTATTTATAAAAGCCTCTATCTTTGTTAAACACAAACAAAACAATTCTTCAATTCGTTTTTAGGAACAGTCTTCCCTGGTTTCATGTAAACATTTCTTAATATATGCTAAGTTATAAGGCACACAGTTAAATTAATAAAAGAACAATTTAAAAATTAGGAGTACATTGAAAAATGAGATGAACTCAAACACAACAGCACCATGGTACTCATGTAGTACTCATGCATCGTCAATTGTTGTAAAAGGGAACATCAAAACAACTTCAGAATTCAAGTTATATATTCAATTCAAAATATGTCAATGAACAGGAGTCAAAAACATTCCATACATTTTGTTTATGTAACAAGTTTGATATAGAAATTTAACAGTAAAGAAATTAAATGTAACATTTTAAAGATGCAGTTTACTTCTTACAAACAGGCTTATGATAAGGGGCCCTTGTACCTTCTCTAAATATTATGCATTATTATGCAAATATTTGAATATATTGAAGATATACCTTTGGTGTGCGTTTGTGACACAGGTCACGCCAGGAAGATCCATAACATCACTCGACCGTGGTGGTATGTAGCACCACTTTAATACTGCACTTTAACACCTGCTTGATGAATGTGGATATGACCTGATGTTTAATTATGGCTGTCCTGCTCCCTCTTGCTGATTGGCTGATTTGTGTAATGGTGTCTCCTTGTAAAGGAACCAGCAGTTTCCTCCCCAAAGGATACAGTTGAGGAATCCAAAGATCTATAAAGATTCATAAATTCATATTAACCTTATTTGTATTTAATTAATTTAATTTACCTTTAAAAAAAAGTTAAAAAGAAACATTATATCCGCATAACTACAATCAGAGCATAAATACAGACAATGGATAGTAATAAAAATATGCGGGAAAACAGGATAAATAAATCTGTTAGTCTATTCGGTCATCTCTGTATAATGTCATTGGTTTAGTATTTTTCAATACATTATAATTCTCTTACCACTGAGGAATTGAGGCGGCCCATTAGGGGGGTGTGCCCAGCAGTGCAGTTTACTGCTATTATACACATTTTAGTTGCTAAGGACACAAGTGTATTTGGACTGGTTGCCCCTTTCACATCAGTGAGGCCTTTTCCCCAGGCAGATGAACACACCAGCCAGAGAAACGTGAAGATCCCAGTTAACAGTAGATCCTAAGGAGAGTAATACATACATGTCAACATGTAAATGATATATATATACACACATTATACATTATTATTTTATATACAGTACCAGTCAAAAGTGTGGAAAGATTACTATTTTTAATGTTTTTGAAAGAAGTCTTTAATGCTCATCAAGCCATTTACTTGATCAAACATACCGAAAAAATCAGTAATATTGTGAAATATTATTACAATTTAAAATAATGGTTTATATATATTAATTAGGGCTGTGCAAAGATTAATTGTGATTAATCACATCCAAAATAAAAGTTTGTGTTTATGTAATATATTTGTGTGTGCTGTGTATTATTTTGTATATATAAAATACACATACATGCATGTACATATTTAAGAAAATGTGTTATTCATATATAAAATATTTATATATAATATAAATGATGTATTTATATGTACAAAATGATTATACACGGCACACACACACATATTATGTAAACAAACTTTTATTTTGGATGCGATTAATCGCAATTAATCTTTGCACAGCCCTAATATTAATTAATATATTACTTTGAAATATCATTTATTTCTGTGGTGCAAGGCTGAATTGTCATTACTCCAGTCTTCAGTGTTTATGATCCCACAGAAATCATTCTATGATTTGATACTCAGTTATTATCAATGTTGTAAACAGTTGTGCTGCTTAATCTTTTTTTTTGGAGCCTGTGATACTTCTTTCAGGATTCATTGATGAATAAAAAGTTAAATTAAAGAACAGTATTTATTCAAAATAGAAATCTTTACTATCACTTTTTTTTCCATTTAACACATCCTTGGTGAATGAAAAATGGATTTCTTTCAAAATAAGAAAGAAAAAATAGTAAGCAGGACAATTGTTTCCAACATTGATAATAACTGTCTATCAAATCAGCATATCAGAATGATTTCTGTAGGATTATGTTCATAAAACCAATTTATTCAATCCATGCACTAATGACTAATGTTCTAGACCATTTCACAAGATGTAAACAACACTGGTCCAGAAGCACTTCCTGTTTCAGTTTTTCAACACTACATAAAAGCTGGGATAAAATACAACCAACAGAACATTTAAAACTGAATCAAAAAGTTAAACAAACATCTTTAAGATGTTTTCTTTACATGTGAATAAAGAAAACAGTTACAAACTGAAACAGGAAGTGTTTCTGGACCAGTGTTGTTTACATCTTGTGAAATGGTCTATATTTAACGCTCAAATGCTTTTATTCTCAGGACACTTTGGGCAAAAAACTGTAACTGTTGTCAGAAAAAAACCTCCCGTCTGTTTCCCGTCAGTGAAACTTTTGTGAACAGCTCACAAAATGTAGTTCCTAAAGATTTTATGGGCAAGCAAACCCGTTAAAGTTCATTCTCCATGCTAGGGATCTTGAAATCCAGCATAATACTGAATATGCTAATAAAATGAATAATAAATAAACTTTTCAGGCATGCAGTGGCTGGATTTCATTTCTCGTACAAAAGCATGAACATCTGAGACAGCCATTGAATATGAAAGTGAATTTAAAGGCATGCACAGACAGAGAGGAGGTTTAAGAATGCACAGATAACTCTTAAAATAGCTACAACATGAACTTGAACCAATACACACTCACAATGCTGGGGCCGCGAGGAGATTCGCGGTAGAGGTGTTGGTAACCAAGATACAATACAAGAGTAGCTGTGCTGTACAGGAAAGCCAGAACTCCAACACCTACAAAGAACTCAGCTGAAGATGAACAATCTCCAGTCAGATACATGGTTTTAACCTTCGTTCCACTCTGTTCGCAGGTTGGGACTTGGTAACTGTAGGTATTGAGCCTTTGTATCAAAGAATAATAAAGAAGGAAATTATGAAAAGGCAGAAATTCAAAAATAACAATACATTTTTTTCTGTGTATTTTAATTGTTTACCTAAAAGGGTAGCTGAAGGATGCATTTATTTCTTGGCTGGTAACGTTTTCATTGCACAGGATGTTGAAACTGGCAGAGCCTGAATAACCACTAGTTGTAGCAAAAGCAAAAATGGCGAATATCTGAAAAAAAAAAAAAAAAACACTTTGTGAATGCGAATGCGAGGTTAAATTAATAAATGAATTCTATTGTTCAGATGGAAACCAAAGGAAGTGTGCAACTGTGCGTTTAATTTCATAGCCCTGAATTCAGCATGAAGAAATGTAAATATTTATCAACACAAAAAGCATTATATATTCAAACATCCTCATTTACTTTCTACTTCCTCTTTTTTTAGTAGAATCCTTTTCACACACACACACACACTTTTAATACCTCAAAGCTGTTGGTAATATCTGACCATTAACTTAACATAAGGAGCATGAGGCATGACGCTTATATTTATGAAATAATAAATAAATAAGCAAACACTTTACAATAAGGTTCATTACTTAATGTATTAACTGACATGAACTAACAATGAGCAATACGTTTGTTACAGAATTTATTAATCTTTTTTATTGATAAAAAAATACAACTTTACATTGTTAGTTCACAGTGCATTAACTAGACTAATGTTAATAAATACAACCTGATTTTAATAACTTATTTGTAAATTTGGAAATTAATATTAACTAAGATTAATAAATGCTGAAGAAGTATTGTTTATGTTAACTAAGGTAATCAACTAATGTTAACCTTATTGTAAAATGTTACCATTACCAAAAATGTCAATAAAAAAAAAGAATGCGTGACCCTCTGGATTACATGATAAAATCGTACCAAAATAAATTTACACAGTACAGTAATTGTTTAGGCTATACAAACTTTATCTTGAGGCATTCAACTTCAAAGATAAGCTACGTTAACCTAAAAAATATATGCCAGATGTTTCTTAAAGGTAATCGTTTGAGTGTTTTGAAAATGGCGTTCTGTAACTCCACGTATGGAAATAACGTTGTGATTATTATCATTATTTTTCACAATAACGTTTGATGTAATTACACAGAATAGCTCAATATATATAAATATATATTGAAAAGTAGGCCTACGTACCCATTCTAATACACGCATGAATCCCAGTGGTTCTTTCAAAGGGCTGAGATCTAGTTGAAACGCGCTCATCATCTTCTGCAAATAAAGCATCAACAGCGGCCAATCAAACAACCGTTACAACTGACAGAAAATGGTGCAATAATCAAACATCCGGAAATATTATGAAACGCGGCTCACTTTGGAGCAGCAGAAGACTCTTTTCTTGTCAAAATCTTGTGAGTGAGTTAAAAGATTCAGAAAGATTCCCTAGTGTAGTCCCCAGACGAATTTCAAAAAGTTGTCAAAGTTACTTTCCCTTTCCTTGTTTCTGCAACAAGACATTGACCACGTGATTGGTGACGTGATTCTTTCCCCCATGGTCGTGGTCGAGCCAACTCTCCCCTTGTGCTCCTTTTGTCATCAGTTTGATGAAACGATTATTCATGTGTTTTGGGAATGTATGTAGCTATTGCAAAATCTTTTGGGTTGACTTTTCAAATTTTATTAAAAGGTATCTTTCTTTTGACTTCTGTATAGGCTAAGCCAAAAAATAATGTTATTTTGGTGACTCTATGAAATGAGACCCCTCTCATTTTAAATTTATCCTTAATTTGCTACTTTTTCTTGCCAAATTTTATATTCACAAGTGTAAATTTTCAAAGAAAACTCCTTATTTTTTATTTTTAAGAAAGATATTGATATGTATTCATTAAAAAACTCTAAAAACTTTACTGCATGTAGCCCAAGACTCTGCAATATTGTCGATCATTTAAGCTTGTTTAATGTTATTTATGTTTATGGATTGTAACCCTCTGTATTGTTGTATTGTGTATTACTGTCTTGATTTGTATTTGTTATTACTGCATAAATAAAAATATAATAAATAAAAAAAGAGCCAACATAGTCGAGCTAGCGGGGAAAATTGTTGTAGTAGGCCTATTGCATATATATCCTGATTAGTTATCTTATCCTTAATGATTTATTCTGTATTCATATATTCAATATTTATCCTTAATTACCTAACAATATCGTCATTTTTTATTTAACATTTTAGTGACATTTCTGTGCATATAATGCTCATAAAATGCCATATTCTGTCTTTTGTAATGTTGTCATCATGAAACATTTTGTAAATGGAAAAAGTTTGAGCTGAAATACCAGCTAAATTTGATTCTAAACAGTCAGATGAACAGGACCTACCATTTTCGTACAGTGGCACTGGAAGTGACAGAAATGCAAATAACTTACCCCATTTGCAAGGTTAATTGTAACAGACAGAGGGGTTAGTTGTAACAGTAATACACATAATTCAGTACCAATTAGTTTGATATTGTTTGTACATCTGTATAGATATATATCCATCCCTCATCCAAACATCCTTCTATGGATCAATATCATGGATACAGATATAAATATAAAAGGGCCGCACAGTTTTGCAATAAATAAATAAATAAAATAATCAAATATTGAAATTGGTATTGAATTATATTTGTGAGTAGCAGCTGCATGCAAAATTATTATGCATACCGATTAACAAAATGTGAAAAAAAAATCATATGTTGACATTTAAATTCCAACATTGTTTTTGAAAGTCACACAAAGTTAAATGTGGCTAAATTAACACACAAAATAAATAGCCTACTTAAACATTCTTTCATTTAATTATCGCTGTACACAGTGTCCTACAACTAACCCGGCTGTGTAAAAAATATTTTAAGCCTAGGCCTATATAGCTAACAATTGCTAGGAGTTGCTGAATATGATATGTTTCAAAATGGAACTATGTTTTAGCAAACAAGACAGTGATTAAGGCAATATAGTTTTGTTGACGTACACACACACCCAACTCAGAAACTGAAAAAAACGTAGGCTATGATGAAAAAATGTACTTGCATGGTGACAAAACACTCATTGTCCTCACAAAATCTTCACGAAACATTAACAACTATTATTAGGCTGAAATCCACAAATCCGCCACTGTACTAATAGTCATGGGCTGTATTGTCTTATAAATATAATAAAATTAATATAAAACACAAATATAGAATATAAAAAATATGAAATACTATAGAAGTCTCAAAAGTGAACTGCATTCAGCGTTGCTGTGGTACGACCATAAGAGGACGCTCTTGTCACAATGTAGGCTATTTCGATTTCGCACCCGAAGCAGCTCAGTGCAGTGTTCCTCATTCATTGTCTTTTACTATGTAAGATATGCATTTTTCTTAAATATTATAAAATGCTACTTAATTAAAATTTCCTTGGCATTTATTTACTGAGTAAAACATGTTAAGTGAACACCATTTACACTGAAAGTTGCAAAAATAAAGAGTCTCAGGAGGATGCCTATATGCACAGCTCATTGGGACTTTCTTTCAGATCCACTTTGGGTAAGCTAATAAAAGCCTTATTTTATTTAGCTACACCTTAAGTTCGAAAAGTTACAGCTCTCAATGAAAAGGAGGTGCTCAGACAGTCACCACTGAGGAATTCAGGTCACGACGTCTTGTGGGACAGGTTTTTCCACCCAGCCATGCAGAATTGTTTTAATGCACTAGCCTACACAGTTAAACGCATTTGTGCTGACATCTAGAATTATAATCTCCCTTGAAGAAGCAGTACTTTGCTTTTTTTGTTTTTGTGTTTGCGAATGTTATCCGCTAGAAGAGACAGGATGAGTATCAATGGGAAGCACATGGCTCTTGGCCAGCAGTGAAGATCTAGAATGACAGCAGGTCAGAATTACAGGGCACTAATGGGAGGGAGTCACCCAATGGGAGTCACAATAAGCCTTTTTTCTGTCACATTTGATCATGCAGGCCAGAGCCTGTCAAAAGTCATGTAGGCTACACCCAAACAAAATATAATAATAATAATTTGAAGAACAGAATTGAAATTAGATGCTCTTGTACATAAATAGCAACAATAAGACTTTTAAATATAATTTATTTTTAACTCAATAAATGCTGAAATCTAAACTGGTAAACTGTTTAAAATGTCGAACAGGGTTAAGAAAAATGGCTGAGCAAATAACTGTCCCGACCATTCACTTTCATGTTTCCAAAGTCACTGAAAACAAATCTGGTTGGTGTTTTATAATGATAAAATGGTTAGAATCTGGGGGAAGATTCAATAAATTTATTCATTATGATGAGAGAGAGAGAGACTACAGTTATGCTGTAGGCTGAAGTGTGAAGAGCATCAACAGATGCTTCTTTCTTCCATGATGCACATTTGAAGGCTACATTATTTTCCATTATGGTCTCACTGAGAATAGTGACAAAATGAGTCATGCGCTACTATTTAGGCACATGAAATGATTTTGCTGTTATAAAAAGAAGAATACGCAGGTGTGCAAATAAAGTATGCAGCTTGTTATTAGTCTTTTAAAGGAAATGCTTCGTGCAAGGCTTTGGTCACATTATCTGAGAATTACATTCTTACTGGGGCAATTAAATCCCCCCCCCCCCTCCCTCCCCCAGCCTCCCGAATAAACTGATAAAGCATAGATTTTACAACATGCCTTTACAGTTTAATATTTGCATAGAACTAAAGGACAGTCCTATGGCGTTACTGACATTATGATTATAAAGCTGTTCGAATAACAATACACCAAAGATAATGTTGTGCACATTTAAAACGCAGGAGTCATTTTTAAACATCAGACTGTCCTCGTAAGTGTGACGTGTCAAACTAACTTGATCGCACAGGCTCACGGAAACGTGAATGCCCAGTTATGGACCAATCAGAGAAACGCAGCAGTCGCTGCAGCCAATCAGACACAGTCCCTGCAAGGTGCATTCTTTTCACCGTTATATTTTATTTTTTGGTGGACGCTCGTTTTTGAAGTGTTTATCACGAAATACTGTAAAGAATACAGTTTATTCCAGCGTCAGCGATTTTTTTTTGCGTTCTTGTAAATTATCTAGATAAAAAGGGGTGTTGAAATGCTCTCTGAGGAGGCAGCACTAATATGAGCAGCAGGGACCTTTCGCTGTCACAGGGAGTCTGTTTTTGTTGATACCGCCAGCAGCCGCTCACGAGGGAGACACTGAGAAATTAATGCGTATTTAAACAGCAACACAACCGTGTTGGAAATACACTGAAGAAAAATGCGAGGCCTTGGACACTTTATTGCACTTTTATTTTTTCCCATGGCATTTTGTGTGGATTTCCATGTGGAACCAGGATCCTATAACGCGCACCGGGTGTATGTGAAGTCTCCAGTAGCCGCCAGAAGTCTGATCGGGACGGGATCGGATGCAGATATTTCGCGGATTCACAGTCACATCCAGAAAAGAAGCGTTGATGAATCTGACTCCTGTAATGGTTTAAAGGAATATGACACCAAGTTAACTAGCAACACACACAGCGTAAGTTCACTCGAAGCACCGATGCAACCCCGCGGCTCTGCCTCATAACCTAAGGATCTTTACATAACCCTAGTAACGTTACTATTAATTAACTTCATGTACTTAGAATAGGGGTAGCCTTTGGTTTAAGGTTTATTTACTTCTAATTATGTCATTATAGTAAGTACATGTAGTAATGTGTAACTACGTCACCTTAAAATAAAGTGTTACCTTCTATTTGTTAGTATGATGTATATTAAATGCATTTTTAATATGGACTAGATACTGTTCACAATAGTATTACTTTCTAAAAATAAGTAACTTACCACTAACTCAAAATTGATACTAATTACGTGTTTTAACGTTTTACTAGATTTGTTCAGCTCAAACGCATTCAAAGTTCTTGTAGAAGCACTTGAGTTTTGTGCTAAACATACACAGTAAATACTGTAAAATGGGATTAAAAATGTCAGTTTTCTTTTTATATTAGAACCTTTTCAAAATATTACAATTTCTATATCTCCATAGTCCTTGGAATAGCCTAAGTTTTCTCTTCCCTTTCTGTTTTATAACAAATAAATGTTGACTGTTGTTTTTGAACAATGTCCTTGACAAGTGTAACTTTGGCTACCAGCAGTTGTAGAACCAGTTAAACTGGTATGACAACCTGTTTAATATCCACCCCCCACACACAAATAGCTATGCCTTTCTAAAGCATGTTAAGTTTAGCTAAACCATATCATTTATTATACAAACTAGTACAAGTCTTAATATTACAAAATGCAACAGGAAAAATAAAACTGACACTAGTCATTGCAACTTAAAATGACTTCCTTTTCTCTGAATAAGTTGTGGTTGCTTCAGAGAGTTGGTTGAAACTGCACCTTTTTTTTCTTCTTCACACAGTCCTACTGTGGTCTGTCTTTCTGTGGAAAGTTAGCATAAATTCAAAAGTTCTTAATCAACAGTCCCAAAGTGTTTTATGTGTGTACTGACCTTTCGGTCTTAAAATTATTTGTTAGAGCTAAACAAATCATCTAAACCAGTAGTTCTCAACCAGGGGAGCACAGCTAACTAACCTCAGCAATAACTATATTTTTTATTGAAAAACGTACAGAATCAGAATCAAAACAAATTGTATTTAATGAATTTAATATATCAACCCAATTTCTGTAAATAAAAAAGTTGTCATAATTATATTTACAGCAGAAATGCCAGAGGAATTGTACAATATGCTAGGCCTTCAAATAATGTATCTTTAAATGAGTCAAAAAGATTGAGAGCCATGTCATCTTTCAAATTCATGATTTGATTCCATCTTCAAATTCACAATTCATTCCTATTTCTTTCATTTCAGTAATTTGTCATGTCAGTCTTCATTGTTCTATTTTCAGTTTCACGGTTAAGTGACATGAGTACACAGTAGTTGCTAGGTTTCTGATTTAGTTTTTGTAGCATGTGCTTTGCATATGCTGATAATGTCTTTCTAGGACATGCAATATTAAAAGCTTCATTGTGTTATTGTACGAAAAGTCTTATATTTTGTCCATGACGACGGACATTTCAGTATTGGTTTTGTTTAATATTAATACATTTGTTTCTTTCAGTGGACTTTTAAAGATATCAGTGGATCCGTGTCTCTGGCCTGGGTGGGGGATGGAACTGGGGTGAGTTTCACTTTTGATTTATTATGTGTATACTACACACACAATCATACACTTGCTGTTCTGAGAGGAAGTCTAATAATGCCATTCAATGTTAGATAAGGGCTCTTTTAGCTTAGGTTTAAATTTAGACTGTCTTGGTAATCTTTGCAGATCTCTTTGGCTGTTTGGAGTGCTCACAAGGAAAATAAATACAACTATCTAGTTTGACCTTTTCATTGCCCCGGTACACATTCAATGACATTTTGTGAAGTCTTGTTTTTACTCTGACGACGGCTGCTGTGCACTTTACTGCAATAAAAACAATACTTTGACCTACACTACCATTTCAAATTTTGGAGTGACTCTGTAAAAAGTCTCTTATGCTCACCAAGGCAGCATTTACAGTATTTGATCAAAAATACAGTAAAACAGTAATATTGTTAAATATTATTACAACTATTTGAATACATTTTCAAATGCAATTTATTTCTGTGATGGCAAAGCTGAATTACTGCAGTCTCCAGTGTCACATGAGATCATTCTAAAATGCTGATTCACTACTTAGGAAACATAAATATCAGTGTTGAAAACAGTTGTGCTGCTTAGTATTTTTGTGGAAATCTTGAAATGTGTGGAAATCTATATGAAATAGAAATCTTTTGTAACATTATAAAAGTCCTTGCTGCCACTTTTGATCAATGTCTTGCGTCCTTACTGAATGAAAGTACAGTTTGTAAAAGTTTGTGTCAAACGTAAATAACTGTCTCTATGCCTCAATCTTAGGTAGTACTAGCCCTGACAACGTTTCAGGTGCCATTAGTCTTCATGCGATTTGGTCAGTCAAAACTGTATAGGAGGTGAGTACTGGTTTGAATTTTGTTTGTTCTTGTAATACCAATGTAGTGTTTGCTTTACTCCATGTCTTTCTCGATCTTCCACTCCTTGTTACAGTGAAAACTATGGAAAGTCATTTGAGGATGTCACAGAACTCATCAACAACACCTTCATCAGTACTGACTTTGGGATCGCTATTGGTCCGGAAAACTCTGGCAAGGTGGGCAAGACATGTCAAAAATCCAGCATTTGTGTGTCTTCTCCAAATAAACCCACATGGGCTGGGGAGCTGGATCAGTTCCCTATCGAGGGAACTCAACACTGCGTCGATAAAATCGACTCTTTGGGGACGCTCCCTAAGCGTGCGCCTCTGAAGTATGAATGAAACTAATCCAATCCTGATTGGTGTTGCGTCGTGACGTAACATGTGACGGCATACCCGGAAGTATAAAAGTGACGCTGTCACAACACACACTAGCTTTCGCTCTTCAGCAAGCGCTTTATGTTGAAACTGTCTGTCTTATTTGGTGTTGTTTGTCTTATTATTGAAAGAAAGTATGGCCAGTGAACAATTCAAGAGGTGTGTGCATCCCTGCCCTCGTTTCATCACGGGTGGGGACGCACACTCTCTCTGTGTGTATTGTTTGGGAGTGCAGCACGCACGGGCAGCTCTCGAGGGGGCTGCTTGTGAAATGTGTGAGGCTTTGCCTATTAGAGTGCTGCGCTCCCGGCTGGCGTGCTTTGACGAGCACGGTCAGGCTCGCGTTCCCCAGGGTTCCGGTCCCGCATATGTCGAGGCGATGCGGCGACTGAGATCCTGGGGTTCGCAGCGGGATCTGGCGGAGGAGAGTGAGAATGCTGAGGCATTTTCTCGCTCGCCATCGGCTGATCCCGCAGCCTCTGAGAGTGGTGTGGGAGCCCGCGCTGCGGTTTCTCCTACCCGCGATCAGGTCCCGGTGCTTGAGCTGTCTACTTCTGAGGAAGGGGACGTGCTCAGCATCGATGCGGACGACCGTGATCTCAGCACGCCATCACGCGGCCTGGGTTATGAGGAGCTGGTGGAGGTTGTGACACGCGCTGTGGCCAGACTAAACATCAGCTGGCCACAACATGAGCAGGAAACGCAAGTCACCAGTAAAATGGACGAGCGTTACCTGCAGCGCAGGTCACAGCCTCACCGCCGGGGTCTGCCGTTTTTCCCTGATCTCCATAAAGAGATCTCGAGAACGTGGGAAAGACCGCATTCGTCCCGTATTTCGAGTCCCAATGTAATAGATTACAGCAATGTTATGGGGGCTCGAGATATGGGATATGGGAAGATGCCGAAGGTGGAGGAGGCTTTAGCGAGCTATCTCTCTCCCGAATCGGCGTCTTCCCTAAAGACCCCGGTGTTGCCTAGTAAGCCCTGCAGAGAGACATCTGCATTGGTGGGCAGGGCTTACATGGCGGCGGGTCGGGCTGGTTCGTGTCTGCACTCAATGGCGATTTTGCAGGCATACCAGGCCGACCTCCTGAAAGATTTGGATGAGGGGGAGGGGCCTACTCCTGAAGATGTCGCGGAGTTGAGGAAGGCCGCAGATTTGTCTCTCCGGGCCACTAGGGAAGCGGCCAGCGCTATTGGCCGCTCTATGGCGGCCATGGTGGCCACGGAGAGGCATCTGTGGCTGAACTTATCCGGTATTAAAGAAAAGGATAGGTCCTTCCTGCTGGATGCGCCGCTTTCGGCTTCTGGCCTGTTCGGCGACGCCGTTAATTCGGTTGTCGACAGGTTTCAGGAGTCGAGAAAACAATCTGCGGCGTTCCAGCAGTACCTCCCCCGGAAAGCGAAGGCCAAATCTAGTAGGGGGGGGGCAAAGCAATCAGCCCCAGCCATCAGCCAGCTCCTCCCACAGGGCAGAGCAGAAGGAGAGCGTTTCCTCTAGAGCCCCCCCTCCGGGGTCTTGGCAACAGAGGAAACGCTCCCAAAAACCGAAGTCCTCCAGCCAGAGGGGCGACCTGAGGGACGTCATTCAGGCTAAGAGGACTTCGGAAAAGAGGTCCTAGCCAAGGCAGGACTTCAGAGGGCTGCCCCCTCCGCAGTGAGACAACCGAGGTTGTTCTCACAACGGGGCCCTCTAGGAAAAGATGCAGGTCCGCCGTTAACAGCGCTTCGGGCCGCATCAATTTCCAGCGAAAAGACACCAGAGGCCAGCCTCGAGAGGCTGGTACCCTTAGCAGATTTTGTAGAGGGATGGTATCATCTTCCCAACATATCTCCATGGGTCCTGCAGATAATACGAGTTGGGTACAGACTGCAGTTCGCGCACCGCCCCCCCAAGTTCTCTGGGGTGGTGCTCACTGCGGTGGTCCCAGAGCAGGCTCAGGTGTTGGAACAAGAAGTACAGACTCTGCTGTCGAAAGGAGCCATAGAACGTGTTCTTCCGGTAGACAGGGAGTCCGGGTTTTACAGCCGGTACTTTATAGTTCCAAAGAAGGATGGGGGGTTAAGGCCAATTTTGGATCTCAGGGTGTTGAACCGGTCTCTGAGAAGGTTCAAATTCAGAATGTTGACCATTCCAACAATCGTGAGTCAAATCAGATCCGAGGACTGGTTTGTCACGATAGATCTGAAAGACGCCTATTTTCACATCTCCATCCTTCCTTGTCACAGGAGGTACCTGAGGTTCGCTTTCGGGGGCGAAGCATACCAATATCGGGTTCTTCCGTTCGGCCTAGCACTCTCTCCCCGCACATTTACCAAGTGTATGGACGTGGCCCTTGCTCCACTGAGACTTCAGGGGATTCGCGTATTGAATTATCTCGACGACTGGCTTATTTTGGCCCAGTCTCGGGAGATGGCAGTTCGGCATCGAGATGTCGTTCTTGGCCATATTCAAAAATTGGGGTTAAGACTCAATTTGAAGAAGAGTGTGCTAGAACCGTCCCAGGGCACGACCTTTTTGGGAGTCGTGTGGAACTCGATTACAATGCAGGCACGTATGTCTTCCGCACGTATCGAGTCAATTCTGGCGATGGTGTCCAGGGTGAGGCTAGGTCAGGCCGTCACTGTGAAACACTTTCAAAGGATGCTGGGCCTCATGGCAGCGGCATCCAACATTATTCCTCTGGGCCTCCTTCACATGAGGCCCCTCCAGTGGTGGTTGAAGACCAAGGGGTTCTCACCCAAAGGAAATCCGTTCCGTATGATCAGAGTAATGCGCAAGTGCCTTCAGTCTCTGCAAATATGGAAGAAGCCTTGGTTCCTATCCCAAGGGCCAGTGTTGGGGGTGTCATGTCGCCGGGAAACCGTTTCGACAGACGCCTCCCTTACGGGCTGGGGCGCGGTCATGGACGGCCGCTTTACCAGGGGTCTGTGGCAGGACCATCATCGCACTTGGCATATAAATTGCCTGGAGATGATGGCGGTATTCAAGGCTTTGAGGAGCTTCCTCCCAGACATCGAGGGTCGCCACGTCCTTATACGGACAGACAATACGTCAGTGGTGGCCTATCTGAACCGACAGGGGGGACTCAGATCGCGCCCTCTGTGCAAACTGGCGCATCAGATTATCCTTTGGTCCCAGGGAAAGATATTGTCAATAAGGGCAATGTATATCCCAGGGGTTCAGAATCGGGGAGCAGACATCCTGTCGAGGCAGGGGCTGAGGCCCGGGGAATGGAGACTTCATCCGGATGTGGTGAAGTCGATATGGGAGAGGTTCGGACCGATGGAAGTGGATCTGTTTGCGTCTCGAGAGACGTCCCACTGTCCACTTTGGTTCTCCCTCTCACATCCAGCCCCGCTGGGGTTGGATGCCATGGTACAGGCTTGGCCGAGGCTTCGCCTGTATGCTTTCCCCCCGATCGCTCTGCTCCCAGGGGTCCTGGAGAGGGTCCGTCAAGAGGGCATCAGTCTACTTCTGGTTGCCCCGAGATGGCCGACACGAGTATGGTTCTCGGATATAATATCACTCCTCATAGCTCCGCCATGGCCGATTCCTCTGAGGAGGGATCTATTGTCTCAGGCGGAGGGCACAATCTTCCACCCTCGCCCAGAGTTGTGGAAGCTGTGGGTCTGGCCTCTGAGGGGGTTCAGTACCTAAATGCTGGCTTATCAGCTGAGGTGGTTGAAACCATACTTAGCTCTAGGGCCCCATCTACCAGGAGATTATATGGCCTCAAGTGGAAGGTGTTTCACACTTGGTGTGGAGAACGGAGGTTGGATCCAGTAAACTGCCCAGTGGCTTCAGTTCTGGAATTCCTTCAGGATCGTTTCTCTGCGGGTCTCTCCCCGTCCACTCTTAAGGTGTACGTGGCTGCCGTTTCGGCTTTCCACGCGCCAGTAGATGGTGGACCTCTGGGGAGGCACCAGTTGGTCATTAGGTTTCTCCGTGGTGCTTGGAGGATGAGGCCGGCGATCAGGTCCAGGGTGCCTGCCTGGGATCTGGCAATAGTTCTGGAAGGGTTGTCCCTCGCTCCCTTCGAACCTTTAGAGTCGGCTTCGCCTAAGGACTTAACGTTGAAAATGGTCTTTCTCTTAGCGATTACCTCTCTTAAGAGGGTGGGAGATCTCCAGGCCCTGGCGGTAACGCCAGCTTGCTTGGAGTTTGCCCCTGGCAAAGTAAAGGCCTTTTTTGCACCCGAGTCCGGGCTACGTGCCTAAAGTTCCTTCGAGTACGGCTCGCTCTGTAGTCCTTCAGGCATTCCATCCTCCACCTCATGTGTCGGCGGGAGAAGAGAGGCTTCACTTGCTCTGCCCCGTCAGAGCTTTGAGTGTATACTTGGAAAAGTCTGCTTCTTGGAGAAGATCTGACCAGTTGTTAGTATGCTTTGGGTCACCTAAGAGGGGGCTCCCGGCAACCAAACAAACTATAAGTAACTGGATTGTCCAGGCTATTACTGAGGCTTACAAGGTGCGTGGGGTTCCTTCACCTTTGGCCTTAAGGGCTCACTCGACTAGAGGCATGGCTTCCTCTAGGGCCCTTCTGTCGGGAGTACCTCTGCAGGAGATTTGTGAGGCAGCCGGCTGGGCTACCCCGCATACTTTCATCAGGTTTTACAGTCTCAGCCTTCCCAGTACGCCCGGTGCACACGTACTCGGCCCTTGCTGAGTGCCTAATCAGTTTCACTCTGGGGCGGGTCTGTTCGGTGCGTGGCCTAGTGGGTACTCGTTCCCCAAAGAGTCGATTTTATCGACGCAGTGTTGAGTTCCCTCGATAGGGAACGTCTCGGGTTATGACTATAACCCTTGTTCCCTGAGAAGGGAACGAGACACTGCGTCGTGTTGCCACGCCCCCTTTTCAGACCCTTGAGCGTCTTGCTTCATCGCGAGGCTAGTGTGTGTTGTGACAGCGTCACTTTTATACTTCCGGGTATGCCGTCACATGTTACGTCACGACGCAACACCAATCAGGATTGGATTAGTTTCATTCATACTTCAGAGGCGCACGCTTAGGGAGCGTCCCCAAAGAGTCGATTTTATCGACGCAGTGTCTCGTTCCCTTCTCAGGGAACAAGGGTTATAGTCATAACCCGAGACGTTTGCTATGTTAAAGATGTTTCTGAAAGATGTTGCTGAACAAATGCAGCATGTCAATCAAAGTAAAAAATAGACTAGTTGAACTTTCTGTTCTTTGCTGATTTTCCGATACTCAAAGCAATTATAGGGATGTGTGACAGCACTTTAAAGTAATCAAAGTCCTGATTTGCTTTCCCTCAGGTGATCCTCACAGGAGATGCTTCTGGAGGCACTGGTGCCAGAATTTTCCGTTCAAAAGACTTTGCCAAGAATTTCATCCACACAGAACTGCCCTTCCAACCTCTAATGCAGATAATGTACAACCCTCAAAACTCTGATGTGCTTGCAGTCATCAGCACCAAGGTGAGAGCCTATCAAAATTTGTGTTATTTCTTTATGGGTATCGAAAAGAAAGTAACTAACCATTTGATCAGTGAATTTAATAGGTGTAAATAAGTTGCGTCATGATCACATATTGCATTTAAATACTTAGTTTATGACTCAGTGAAGTTCAAAACTGCCATCAACACATTTTGAGTTTCCTGAACTGATAAGAGAAAAACAATTGTGCTTATCTGAATGACATGATAGCATATTAACTCTTTGCCTGCCATTAACAATATCCTCCGTAATTTAATGTTTTTTTTTTTTTTAAATATATATATTGACGGTCTACAAGTTCATACAACAAAATAATCTGGGGACCATGAAAATATTTTGAATATGATCAAAGAGTTAAATATACTTATTGCACATATTTGCTATTCACTTTCTTCTCAAGTATATTTGTAAAAACACACAGATTGTGCATACATAGATTGTGTAAATTCTTTTTTCCTTTTGTATGCATTTAAAGTGGTGCATTGCTGCTTTTGATCATTAGCATAATATCATCCTATTGCTGCTGTTTCAGAATGATCTCTGGATCTCTAAAGATTTTGGTACAACATGGACGAAAATTCATGAGATGGTGTGTGTGGTGAAATGGTAAGATCTTTTAATGTTTGTAAAACCCACTTATGCCCTTAGAATGTGCTTTGTGTTTGTGAAGACACAATGGGGTCTGGGTGGAGTGACTTTATATGGTATGTTTTACTTTTGGACCAGTCAGTTTGGGGAGTTCTGTATTGTCTTTTCACGGCTGCACATCCGGAACACACAAAAACACAAACATGCAAATACGGCCACCATGGCAGCAACACTAGACATTGTCTGCTGAGTCACTGTGCTTTTCCACACGGCTCAGCTTTCAAATGTCCGAGGACACTCGGCTGCTCCAGATAAACTGCTGCATCAAACTTCAGTTGGATTCTCCAGTTTTTTTTTCCCCCTTGAATTCAACAGTCCCTGGTTTATACATGTTTACAGGGAATAGTTATGTTGACAAGGATGTTCTGCCAGGCTTATCCTTTCTTTGCGCAATTAATGTTTGACCAAGGAGCCATATCAGTTTGGGTACTCTTTAAGTTTACGTACACTTCCTTCATACCTCCTAGCAATCCTAACTGAAGGAAGGACTCACCCACTTACTGTACACATGATATGAAGTTCTCATGTGACTTCAGAAGCCAGTAAAATCAAACCAAACACATGGGTTATGCCTGTTACGGCATTTCTTTTAACTGAATATCATATTCAAATTACAACACACTATTCAGAATATGCTTGTGTTGAATTTTAATGATGTATTTCAATATACCAGAGTTTGAGAAACATGCACCATTTAAGCTTAGCCAGTTTATCAACTTTATTTATTACATCTTGATTATTCAAACAATGGTAAGAATATTAACGAATGGAAATAAAGAGCTAAAAGTGAGTGATTGAAATGATTATTGGCCTGGTATGATTAGAGCCTTAGAGTGATACCTCAAAATATCTCAGAAATCATCAATTTGTGATGTTTGTGGTGTTTTAACATCCTTTTTCTTTCTTTCTTTTTTCATTTTAGACTTTGCATAGCACATGGCATCAGCGTCTCAAACCATTATATTGTAATATTGTGATAAGAACGTATATAATTTCCTTCCTTTAAAAAATGTTATGTTTAATATTTTATCCAATATATTATGAAAATGTGCTGCATGCCATGGCCACACTTACATTTCAATTTTAGAGACTGTTTTCAGTTATGTTGCAACCTAAAAACTCCTCAACCTCTTAGGTCAACCCCTTAGGTCTTATCTTAACAATAAGTCATCTGATCTGTGACAATGATAGATATTCTGTTACAACAATGCCATAAATTTTAATGGAGAATCTCTATGCAACCAGTTTCTTCTTGCATTGTTCATGTTATATTTAAATTGAAAATATGGTTTGTGTGGTGATTGTCATAAACCGTCTCCCTCCTTGACATTTTAGTGTTCAGTACGTTTGTACGTATTATGCTGCAAAGTGCAAACGAGTGACTGATCTGAAGTGAACCGTTCGGAATGCTGTTGTTTTATGAGGTCTCTTGAGTTTAATCTCACTGATCAATTCTCTCTTCATCATTTCCACAGGGGAATGGATACTCTATTTTTCTCCGTCAGCCTTAATGGATCCTGCAGTGAGTAATATTTATCAACTTTGTTGATCTAAGGTGTGGTGACATGAACGTCTTCTGTTCTGTCACTAGTATGTGTTTGTATTGATTTCTATTGTATTGATGTGTATTTCTATTCTCTTTGAGCATTAGTTACTGTATTGGTAGTTGACTGTAAAATCAACTAGTTAGTTACTGTACAGTTGAGTTATTGTAATTCTGAAATATATATATATATATATATATATATATATATATATATATATATATATATATATATATTTTAAATTTAGAAATTAGCTTTTTTAAGATATTTATACAAAATATGTTACAAAATATTTATATTTCAAATTAATTCTATTCTCTCTGTAAACATTATATTCATCAAAGGATCCTAAAAAATGGCATCACAAAATATATAAAGCAGCAGCACAACTGTTTACAACATTGATAATAATAAGAAATGTTTCTTGAGCATCAAATCAGCATATTAGAATGATTTATGAAGGATCATGTTAAATTGAAGAGTGTGATAAAAATTAGTAATGAGGGACAAAAGTTACAAAAAAATTACAATTGATAAAAAATTACATTTCGAAATAAAATAAAATAGAAAATAGTTAATTCAAATTGTAATAATATTTCACAATATTACAGTGTTCAAACAAATGCAGCCTTGGTGAGCATAAGAGACTTTCTAAAACATAAAAAAAGATTTAGTTTATGTATAAAATATATATATATATAATTTATTTACTTCAATAAGTATATTTTAATAAGTATATTTAATAATATGTGACTAAGTATTTTTAAATTACAATAAATTAATATATTATAAGTTGCAATAATTTGCAATAATAATTAACATTTTGCTGCAACAAAATGGCATAAAGTCACTCTTTGGAAGAAAAAATATGTTACCCAGCTAGATATTTATCCAAAATTGCAACAGAAGTTCACAAAAACTTTTCAAAACATAAAAACACAAGTACATAAAAAAACATACAGCAATGATAACAGTCCTGTCACCTGGCCCAAAACTCCTGACCGTCCTTACTGTTGAATCCAACTGACTAAAAGTGTATGCTTTTTAAGCTTCCTTTTCATGATATTTGCCAATGTGTGCGTGTGCTTTTATTGCAAGAGGGGATGTCAGAGGGGATGATGCAGTGCCCTGTGTGTGGTGTTGCTCATTAACAGTGTTTAGATAAAGTGTTGATAGAATTTCTTTGGATTAAAATTCAACGTCCCACAGTGGATTTGACTCAGCAAAGCTTATGTTATTGCTATAGAAAAGCACGACACAGGCAGAGGCCCAAGTGCTATCAGCAACTCATAAAAACCAGATGCATATTTCTGTAGTAATGTTACCTCACTCTTTGTTGTTTTGTGTTTTCAGTTGATAAAGGAACGCTGGTGCTGAGGAAGTCAGTTGATCTTAGTGTTAACTTTAAAACAGTCGCCGAGAGAATTTACTCCTTTGGGATTGGTGGACGCTTCCTGTTTGCTTCAGTTATGGCTGGAACAGGAAACATCATGCCGTCAGCATCAGAGGTGTGTGTGACTGTGCACCCGAGTGTGAGTGTGTTTATTCGTGGATAAGATGTTTTAACTATGTGCATGTTCTTTAGGACATTTTACGTGCAATACATGTGTCGGTAGACCAAGGTGAGACATGGAACATGGCACAACTTCCTCCTGTCAGTCATGAGCAGTTTTACTCAATACTAGCAGCCAATGATGAAATGGTCTTCATGCATGTGGATGAACCAGGAGGTCAGTGTTTACTTTTGTTTCATTTACCGCAACCATATAGGCTTACAACTAACATTTCCTGTTGTAGAAACCATCACGTCACACAGCTGCTGTATCGATATATTATTTATTGTAGGAACATTTTTATTGGTTAACCACTGGCATTTATTAAGATCAACAAAGAGTGGAACATTAATCAGTTGCAAAAAGAAATTGATCTGCGCTACTTTATTGAGCTCATTGTTTCTATTTTTTAACTGTAGTGTGTTTTTGTTTTTCTCAGACGAAGGGTTTGGCACCATCTACGTGTCAGATGACAGAGGCACTGTGTATTCCAAGTCTCTAGAACGCCATCTGTATACGACTCCAGGGGGTGAGACAGACTTCACGAATATCACTTCCCTAAGAGGAGTCTTCACTACCAGCGTGCTGAATGAGGGTATGACTTCATCTTACACAAGAGTAATATACACTTCTAGTCTGTGTGTATTTTAACCTCAGGTTACTCTAGGACGCCTGTATCACTTGGAATACTTAAAATCCATATGAAAAGCAGTTTTTAAAAAACAGCTTGTTGTTTACTTTCTAAATATACATTTAAAAAAAGAACATGATATTTAACATTCCTCACACTACTGTTTAAAATATTTGTTTAATATTTTTGACCAAGGCTCACCATTTATTTGATAAAAAATACATTAAACCAGTAAATATGTTAAATATCATTACAATTTAAAATAACTGTTTACTATTTTGATTTATTTTAAAATATCATTTTATTCCTGCAATGAACAAGCTGTTATTTTAGTAATTCTGTCATTATTTACTCACCCTCATGACTCATGTCATTGCAAACCAAGACTTTTGTTCATCTTTGGAGCACAAATGAAGATATTTTTGTTGAAATCAGGAACTTTCAGTCCCTCCATTGGAAGCAGTGCTTTGCCACTTTATTTACAAAAAAATATTTACCTGCAATTCCGTTGTTCTGTGAACTCGCTTTAGATAATTTTTGTAAATGTAGAGATAAATTATGTTTTTTTGCATCTAACAAAGCACTTGCATTGCTTCATAAGATTGAGGTTAAACCGCTGGAGTCACATGGATTAATAATTGAATGTGTAAGTTGTGTTGCTCCCAATACTGAAAGGATTTCTTCAAAAATGTCCTCATTTGTGTTCTGAAGATGAACGAAGGTCTTACAGGTGTGGAACGTGGAACGACATGTGAACTAACCATTGAAGGCTTTAGTAATTTTGACGATTCTCTCTATTTGTCTTTTTCGTCTGAAGACAACTCGGTACAGACAGTAATAACATTTGATCAGGGAGGTGAATGGGTTCCTTTGAAAAAACCTGAGAACAGCAAGTGTGATTCTACGGCCAAAGATAAAGAAATGGTAAGAATCACTGAATGGAAGCTGTTATAATTGGACAGATGACAGACCAAACAGTTAAAATCCTTGAGAAGTCTAACAGTGTTTTTTTATTTACTTACCTTGTGTTGTCTTTCTCCTGTGCAGTGTAGTCTGCATATTCATGCCTCATACAGCACCTCCATGAAGCTGAACGTTCCCATGCTGCCTCTGAGTGAACCCAATGCTGTCGGACTCATCTTGGCTCATGGTAATGCATGTACACTTTTAAGAAAAGTCCTTTTAATGTCTCTATTTTAATTTACATTTATTTTATAATTTTTTTAAATGTTATTTTAACACATACAAGTCATTATTATTAATTGGATAAAATAGATAAAAGAAAATTAAAGGTGCAGTAAGCAATTTCTGAGAAACACTTTTGCTGTTTGAAATTATCCCAAACACACACACACCCTCCCTTCATTGCTCCCCCAAAATTCCTGATCACGTAATGCAATAGTATTCTAGTGCTAGACAGTTTCTAATCTCCAATATTATCATGCTGTTGGCTGATCATAACTTTTCTTTTTCCAATGATATCCTTCTGACCTTCTCTCTTTTGTAATGCCTCTCAGCCATTTCTCTTTCTACAGTGTTTCTTGCTTTCTTTTGACCGTATACTCCTTCCACTGCTGATTGGCTACAAGTGTGTTGAGGTGCTTGGTCCAATCCACTTTCAAAAGTTTTTTTCAGAAATCGGTTACTTCCCCCCTTTAAAGATAAAGTGAAATTTCTGCATAACCAAACAGAATTGCAATAAAATAATGACTTTCATGTAATTAACATTTCTGCCATCCCGCTTCCTCTTTTTTTAGGCAGCGTGGGTGACTCAATCTCAATGTTGACACCTGATGTGTACGTGTCTGATGATGGAGGCTACACCTGGCAGCAGGCTCTGAAGGGGCCGCATTACTATGCTATCCTGGATTCAGGAGGACTGCTGGTGGCCGTCGAGCACAACGAGCAAAACCCATCCAAACTCATCTCTGAGATTAAGTGAGCTTCCTGTAGTTTTTAAGATGAAACCTATACAATTGGCTTTTATATGGACGGTTTTCCATGCCAAGCTGAAGAATATGCTAATATTTCCACATGCAGAGTGCCGGTACATGCTGTAAAACTCATGATTTGTGTGTTTCTCAGGTTCTCCACCGATGAGGGGCAATGCTGGCATGTTTATAAGTTCACCCAGACGCCGATGTACTTCACAGGGCTGGCCTCGGAGCCTGGTGCCCGCTCAGTGAATGTCAGTCTCTGGGGTTATGAAGATGCTTTGATCAGCCACTGGGTAACTTACACCATTGACTTTAGAGACCTGCTGACACGTAACTGTGAGTGACCAGTTCACAAAATCAAAGACATTTATATAATTATATATTTGGGTTTAGCACAAACTAATCGGTCGCTGTCTATTTCCCAGGCACAGAAGGTGATTATATCCAGTGGCTGGCTCACTCTGATGACATCAGCGACCCGGAAGATGGTTGCATGCTGGGTTATAAGGAAAAATTCCTGCGTGTGAGAAAGGACTCTGTGTGTTGGATTGGCAGGGATTACATAGTCAACAAGCAGCCCACACCATGCAGTTGCACACTGGATGACTTCCTGTGGTGAGTGGAAACCAAAGATAATTGTAGCTTTGCTTTTTCTAATTCTACTTTGAAAAATATTTTAGTTTTAGTTAATTTGAGGAATGGATTGTTCAGTTTAGTTTAGAATATATTTTATTTCCGCTTTGGTAATTCAGGTTTAGTTTAACATTTTGGACTGCATTTTTGGATGCATTTCCAGTGCAATGGTCAAATTAATTTTTGTCATTAACCCACCAAATCATTCACCCACCCAAACAAATGATTTTCTCTGATTTAGATATCCGTACCCGATTCACATTGCAATTATTCAAATGTTCAGTGTTAAGCATGATGGCGTGTTACATATTACACTGAAGTAGGCTGCTTTTAAATTAAAAGTTTATTTTAAGTAAAAGGTTCTTCTTTGGCAAAATTACATTTCCTTAATAGCCTAAACAAAGGCTTTACTCCCATGTCTCTGTTTTCGTTATTGCGACTTCCCAAGCACACACACACAAAAAATTAAATAGGTTCACCCCAAGCAAAGGCTAGACATAGGCATAATTTATTAAATGAATGTCATATACATACAGTGCTTCATAGCCGTAACATAGGCTATCATTCACATACCCGTCACTTAATTCGTCCTGGTTAACTACTACACTAAAAGAATCACAATGTTTTGGTTTCAAACAGAGATCACGATTCTGAACAGACAACCAAACAAAATAACATTCATTGACTCACTTGGTTCATTACTGGATGAATCAGCGTTTTTTAAAGGGTTCATCGGATGCCCATTTTCCACAAGTTGGTATGATTCTTTACGGTCTTTATGTAAAGTTTGTAACATATTTTGGTTAAAATTCCTCAATGGATGTGTAAAACAACACCCTTTTTACCTCCTCAAAAGCAGCTCTGTTCACATTGACCCGTTTCAGTGCATGTCTCTTTAAATGATAATGAGCAACTGCTCACCCCACCCCTCTCTTCCTTGGGGGAAGTCGACACAAGACAACCTGCCATGGTGGACCGTATACAAATGTCTAAGGGCCGAAATATGCTAATACGGGACCGTCAGAGGTTGTAGACCTTAAGCAATCTGATATAATTTTGCTCAGAAAATCCAAACGGCTTAATTACTGAGAGTGTTTAGACTTTTTAAAGAAAATGAATGGATTTTTATCACTGTTTGGGGGTTGTGTCCACACAATGCAAAGACACATTTATATGCAAACCATATAAAAGTGAATTAGTTTCATTGAATCTCTTGCTCAAATACATTTTTTAAGTCACTTGTTGCCTATGTGAAGCACCATGTTACTTTTTAAAAGGTGATTTACTTTATTTTGATTGCTTCCATTTAAACTTTATTTTTTCCACTTCTTCTGTGATAATATGGATATTTGTAACATAGAAATAATGCTACTGTGTGGTTAAAAAAACAGTTTGTGAAGCTGTTACATACAGTACTTCTCTATAACAAATCTTCTCTTCCCTCCTGCTTAGTGACTTTGGATACTACCGTAAAGAGAACAGTTCAGAATGTGTTGAGCAGGCTGAGCTCAAAGGCCACGATCTTGATATCTGCATCCACGGGAGAGAGGAACAGCTAAAGACCAGTGGGTAATGCCCTCTGGATTATTCTCCATTGCTTGAAGACTAAATCTTTGTCTTAAAAGTAGACAGTTGAGGGTCAAGGTTTTTCACTTGCTTTAATACCTTACAATATGGTTAGCGCCTGCTAGCTTCTATTTGACTTATTTAGAGAGCATGTGTATTATCATTTATTTACCAGGTACAGAAAAATTCCAGGGGATAAATGTGAGGGAGGAAAACAACCAGGAAGAAAAGTGATTGACCTGAGCAAGAGATGTGTCAGCAACCTGCTGTCGGACCCTCAGCTGCTGGTGAGACTGCATTTACCTTGCTACATATAGAGTGGTGCAGGTATGTAGGGGCATAGCAAGCTTTTCAAAAGTGGAGGGGATGAATGTGACATTTAAATTTTTGCATTAACAGCTATTAATGACTAAAAAGCTTAAAAGGAACTGTTGTATATGCTGGGGTGCACTTTATAAATGATTGTTTTTTTCCCACTGGATGTTGTGTGGGCCTCTGCCCCTTTATGGGGGGTTCAGGGGTATGCTCCCCGCAAATTTGCTCAATCTGATGCACTTTGAGAGCTCAAAATTAAGAGCTTCAACCAGGACCACTGACCCCTATATACAGCATATATATGTTCATCCAAAAATATTCATCCATTTTTGGAAGAAATACTTGGCCACTCTTTGGAATATGATAATAATACAATTTATAATACTTTTATGGTGCTTTTTTCATTTTGGAGTTTAACAACCCCAGTCCCCAGTTTCGGGGATGAAAGAGACAGGCATTGCACAACAGAAGGGTTAGAAAATAATGAAAAGAAATTATCTTTCAGTGAACTATCCCTTGGTAGTAGTGACAGAATTTTTTCTAATAAAAAACTATGGAAAAGTGCCCCTATGATGCTATTTTAAAGGTTCCAAATGTTGTAGTTAGAGGGCCCCTAGGCCCCCTACAATAGGTTTACATGCATCCAAGGTCAAAAAACACTAATTTTCTCATAATATACATTGCACATCTCCTCAAAGTGAATGAAAATGGTTTGTTCTAAGATTCAATCTCTCTAATCACCTCCTTTCTAAAAGAGCCTACTCTGCTCTAAATTGTCAGATGGCCGTTGCACTATTACAACGCCTATTACCATATCTGAATTTCAGCTCGGGAGGCATCCTCAGTGCTTGAAACACATACCGTAGATACGGACAGTAACAATGGCATCCATTTTACATATCATCCTTTTGAAATACATGCAAAGTTGATTCGCAGTCCTGAAAATTACATATTAGCATATTATTAGCATATTACTGGGTGGTGATGGCGCAGTGGATAAGACACATGCCTCTGCTGTGAGAGACCCAGGTTCGAATCCACTGTAAGACACCAATGTGTCCCTGAGCAAGACACTTAACCCATACTTGCTCCAGAGGCGTGCGACCTCTGACATATATAGCAATTGTAAGTCGCTTTGGATAAAAGCGACAGCTAAAATGAAAATGAATAAATTATCAACATGTCGACAACACAAACCAAACTCTTCCAGACCTCAGGTACAACTTCATCGTTTGAGAAAATAGAACATTTTCATTTTCCAGCTGACTTTAAACCTCAAATACTTGTGCGCCGCTGTTTAACCTGTATCTCTGTAATCCACAGACAGAAAAATCTACCTCACACACCGCCCCTATCATTGCGATCGTCATAGCCGTCCTGCTGACCGGTGCAGTGTTTGGGGTTCTGTTTGTAAAGAAGTATGTCTGTGGCGGAAGGTGAGTCTGTTCTTTAGATATAGAATATGTTTATTCATATAAAATCAAAATAAACATCTTTCGCCTTGGCCTAAATATTTTGCAGGTTCTTGGTACACAGATACTCAGTCTTACAACATAATGCGGAAGCCAACGCCGTAGATGAACCACTGGACACAGATGTGGCTGGAGCACCTAAGATTGATTTCCATGATGACTCAGATGAGGTACATAACCGGACCATCTCACACTAATACATACACCTAAATGGAATCTTCTTTGGTATTTTTGTTTAGGGGGAAAAAAAGAAGCAAAATAGCAGGACTGATCTTGCTAAATGAATGTGTGTTTTTGGCAGGACCTACTGGAGTAGAGCTGTGCATTAGGTGAGCACAAGGAGCTACATTTCCTGTCATTCAGGCATTACTGCTGCTGTCTCTCCTCTCTCTAAAGCACAAACCAGCTGTCAGCTTTCTAAAACTTAATCTACCAGCTAATGTCACGTGCTTCCTTCTTCTTGACCAATGGGAGGGAACCTGGTTGCTTGTCCACCAATAGGAGGGTATTCTGATGATAGAATAGTCTTGTGAATGTAACTGCTGAGATTCTCTAAAGCAGAGAAAAAGTGTTTATAAGCTGCTTGTGGACGTTTCAGTTCTTTCTTTTGAAATTGGGGTCTTCTGGGAAGGAATTTAAGGATGCGACTGTCACTGGAGTACTTGTAAAATACTTGCTTTTCTTTTGATGTCCAGATGCTCTTACGTCAGAACTAGAGGTATATTATTATTTCAGCAGGAATTTCATTCAGCAAAAAGAGACAAATGAATCATATCACATGCGATGTTAAAAAAATACTGTGCTACTGAACCCTGACTGTGTTCATTACTAAAATGTGATCATACCTGCTGTCAAAGCTGTAGTTCTTATTTAGGATGTCCACTTTACTGTAAATAAGCAGGTGCATTAATGAATATAGCAATAAAATGCTGAGAAACAGGCAATAGATTTGACTTTACAAAAAGGGAGAATATATTTATAATTTCAGATTTATGAACATTATTAATTACCTGAAACCGTGTAGCTAGGCTGCGAGTTTGATAAAGTGAGATTGTTATTTGAACATAGAGATGATCTTCACATTACACATTTGTAAATAAGCAACTGTCACACTTGACGGTTAGGTGCAATTTTGTAATAAATATTTTTATGAGCCAAATTATGCAGATGCATGTAAAATAGAACACAACTGTAGTTTCTGTACAGACTTGAACATTTTGCCCAAATCAAATTTTGCAGTGAAATAGTTTTCAACATTTATGTTTTTTCCAATTCGCATAAAGACGGCTAAAACCTGACTAAGTGCTTGTGTGACAAACCATTAGTCGCAATAATTTTGCATGTGTTAATTGTTTTCATGTTTGTGCAGCAACTTCAGCGAGGTGAGGACAGACCCAGTGGTCTGAAGTCTTTGACCATGTCATTTGATTTTGGGTATTCAAATGCAATAGAACAATTTAGAACCTTTCTATTGGTACTTCCTGTTTGCATAGATGCTTGATGTCTGATGCAGTGAGGTTTTATTTTATTAAGTGTGTATTGTGCTATTTTAAAGGTTTCAAATGTTGTTGTGGAGATCTCCTACAATAGGCTTACATGCATCCAAGGTTAAAAATCACCTATTACCATATCTGAATTTCAGCTCCGGAGGCTTTGTCAGTGCTTGATACACAGTGATATGAACATTAACAATGGTGTCAGGTTTTTTTCTTATCAAATCCAGCGGTCTAAAGTCTTTAACGATGTGATTTCATTTCGGATATTCAAATGCACTTGAGCAGTTTAGCACCTTTCCATTGTTACTTCCTGTTTGCATAGATACTTGATGTCTGATGCATTGTTTTTTATTGTGTATTTAAATATAATTTCTACGGTTAATTTTGAGCCATGTTTCAACATCTCTAGGAGTTGTTTGCTTATATTCACATACCTAATAAAAAGTCTCATATTTTCTTAAAGACAATCTCCTTTGCAAAAACTATGAGTTATGGTGTTGATAGGTATAAAATCCCTAGTGTATGTTTTGATTCAAGTGCCTAGCATGGAGGCAGAGCTTGTGCCTTCCAGTTAAATAGAGATTAATTCAAAAAACGAAAACAATCTCATTTATGAAGAAGAATTACCACAGTTCATTATAACATGGTCTTTGACAAACTATGATAAAATATTTTGTGAGTATAAATTTTATACAATAAAATAAAAACAAACATGCCCCATAAATTAGTTAATACTTGTCTTGCTAAATTGGGTTGCTCTCCATGCTTGGGAATAATAAAAATAATAATAATAGATGCAATGTAAATGAAATCTGAAACTAAATGATTTCCATTGTGGCTGATTTTATTTACATGAGGTAATGTCTTTCTTGCAGTGCAAAATCAATGTACATATTAGTTGTGAAGTTCTGTATATACAGCAATTCTGACTTTGTATCTGTTGTATTTTTTGCTCTGTATATTTGGAACTGTTTGATTGAGAAATAAATTGATTTGCCCCACAGATTGTGTATGTATATATATGTATTGCTCATAAGAGTAAAAAAGCAAATGTGATAAAATACGCAATGTGCAAAAGTGTACAATAACTGTGACAAAGTTCCTTCCAATTAAATAAGTTTTTCAATCATAAAAGAACAGGCCTAGACTTTAGCAAAAAGTGTCTTGATAAACATGGAGGACTTGGCAGCCACTCAAATTCTGTACAGGAAGTTGCCTTCGTTGTCAAAAAAATCACTTCCCTTTTGTTTCACTGAACTGGGGGTTTTCAGCAGCGTCTGTGCGATGTGCTCGAGCTCTTCCTCTGTCAGGATCACTCCATCCCACTCTTCTTCCTCCTCCTCGAACTCGATATCATCTCTCATGCCCATTTTTGCTGAAGAGTCAGTCTGCTCCTGCAAAGCAGGTGTCTGTTTGTGTACAGCTGACAGTACTTGAGATGGTACAGCGTTTCCACCAGAGGGCGTCAGTCCAGTCTTGCCCTCCCTCACTGCCAGGGCTGTTTTACTCTGTGTTGTCAGGGCACCTGTTTTTCCAGAGGAGAGTATTGCTGGTGTTGCACTCTTTGGCAGTCTGGACTGTTCAGTTTTCCCATCTCTGAGAGACTGCTGCCCTGTACTGACTAACACTTTAGAGTCCTGCTTTAGCTTTCGGACAACTGTTGGGGTGAATTTGCTGCGGAGGACTTTGGAGATGACATCAGGGCTTACAGAGAAACCCTCTGCTAATCTCTGGAGTGTCCATTCCTCTGGGGACTCCTGCTTTAAGTACCTGTGAAAAGAGACATATGACTGCTCAGTGTTTGGATTGACCCCATTTAAAGCATTTGCTAAGAAATATTATGTTAAAATGACACTTTTTAATATATAAAAATACACTAAAATTTAAGTACATTTATAAAGAAATATTAAAATACTGGGCAAAGCAAAACAAACACTTAATTTATATATTATTAATTTGCAACCACAGACACTTTTTCAATTAATTAATTATCTGAGATATTAAACACCAAGATTTTGTGCTTAACAAATATTAAAATGAATACTAAATTCCTTCATGGAAATTTTCAATGTAGTCGCATGCAAGTAAATGCTGACAATAAACATACAGTTACACAAAAATGTCTGACAGCTGAGCTCAATGCTGTGACAGACCAATCAGAATCAAGAGCTGTGTAATAATAAACATATATATCCACACTGATATGATACCTTATCTGTTCAATGGCATCCCAGGTGAGTTTTCTCTCCGGGTCTCCAGGATTGTTCATTTGCCTCTTGATTATGTGAAACTTTGCTGCTTTATGCTTTCTCTTCTCTTCACTGCAAAGGAAATCATTTTAATACATGAAGACTGAGGTATTTGCTTTTGTGCTCCTGACTGTATAAGGACTCACCTAATAATGGAGTTCAGTTTGGCATCCACTGCATCCATATCATGGTCATCTTCAAACATGTCTTCCTGTTGTTTCTGTTTTGAATGTGAATCAAAATACCTCGGCGACATCCTTCTGTATGTGTCTCGACTGGCATGGCGACAAACAGGTCCTGGGAAAGGGGCCAGTTTGGTGGCCAACATGTAGGCCATCTTCCATGGTGTGGCCATTCTGCAAGTCACAAACATAAAGATAGTGACATCTGAATTAGCTACTTAATCCAACAAAAAAAAATTACTATAATTATCAAATAATTATTAATAATAGGAGGCTGAAGAATAATCTGAGAACAAACTGAAAGTCAAGTTGTTGTTTTTATCATTTAAAGACTGCTTTCTCAGATTTGTTTTTCTCTTGATGCAGCTCAAAACCCCCCACTAAAATAATAGCAATTGCCAAACTTTCAAGTTTTATTCCTATCTATATTCTGAAGGTTGTTTTCCCCATATATCATTCGCCTGATTTATGTAACGTTAAAATTTTATTCCTAAAAATTGAAAAGCACTAACGTTATTTCTACGTCACTTCTTAAACGTAAGATAACGTTAGTTAGTAAACCATCGAACAAAAGGTCACATTTACCTTGCTCTTTTCCGTGGCAAACTTTACATTTATACAACCATATAATATTAAATTGCGAATTGTAGTAATTATAAGTTACATTTAGTACAGTGCCTGTAACACTCACATGTTCATCTTTTTCTCATTCTCTCCTTCCACGGTGACATTACACCGGAAGCATGTTTTATTCACGCATGCGCGGCAGTCATTCGATTAAGCAATTCCTCCTTGGTTTCTTCCAATGCCTTCTATAGATATACAGTTACACAAAGACAAACATAATGAGAAGATTATTTTGGATAGCGTAAAGGTACAAGAATACATTGATCATATATATTATAGTGCCATCCAGATATATACTGATGGCTCAAAGGATCCACATTCTGGAAAAACATCTGCAGCAGTATTTATACCACAATTTAGAGTTAACATTTTAAAAAGAACATCAGATTACATTTCGGTATTTACATCAGAATTAATAGCAATTATATTAGCATTACAGTGGGTTGAAGAAATTCAGCCAAGCAGATCAGTTATATGCACAGACTCTTTATCGGCAATTGAAAGTATAGCAAGTGGTAATTCTACAGCTAGACAGGACTTAATTTATGAAATATTACAAAGTTTGTTTAGAATCAAACAATTGAGAATCGTTATTAATTTTCTTTGGATACCAGCTCATATGGGGGTGGCAGGAAATGAAGAGGTAGATAGTTTAGCAAAGCAGGCCTTAAAATTACAAGAAGTTGATATTAAAATTGCATTAAGTAAGACTGAGATAAAAAGTATAATAGCAAAGGAAATTAGGAAGAAATGGCAGAAGGAATGGGATAGTGGAAAAAAGGGTCGGCATCTATACAAAATTCAAGGAACAGTTGGTTCAGTAAGGAAAAATTTTGGTAATAGAAGGAGGGATGTTATAATTTCAAGAATGCGTATTGGCCATTGTTTATTAAATCAAAGTATGGCCAGGATTGGGAAACACCAGACTGGATATTGTGACAAATGCAGTTCAGGAAATATGGAAAGTGTAGAACATGTATTGTTGAAGTGTGAGGCGTATACGAGAGAAAGATTTAAATTATTACAAGAATTAAGAGAAATAGAAATTGAAGATTTGTCTATCAAAGCATTATTAGGGAATGGCCCAAAGCAATTTAAGATATATGAATTATTATTTCATTTTTTAAAGGATACTCATTTAATTAACAGGATTTAGGTCAGTACTACCATAACGTTATCCACACTCCAATCCAGTAGGTGGCGGGAATGCACCATTAAAGTTTGGTTTGCCAACTGCCATTAAACCTGAAAGAAGAAGAAGAAGAAGTCATTCGATTATTTCCGACTCAGATCGTTTTTACTCGGTAACACTCGGCTCCGTTCGCCGATCACATGCGACAAGCCTGCCCCTTTCTTCTCTGTGTGGCTCATTTTGCGCCATTTTGTCCGCACCACTGTGTTGATTGGGTTTTTGAGATCTGTTGTGGAGCCAATCAGAAGGGTACCGGACAACCGGAGAAACGGTAAAGGGTTGCGCTTGCTCTAAGGGAAATGGTAGCTGACAACACGGATTGGTTTGTCAGTGACCAACCAAATTACTAATTCCGAAAACAGAAATCAAATCGGTTAATTATACGTGAGGTAGAGAGCGCGAGCCAAAAGCTAAACGCGCGCGAGAACGGACACTGGACATGAATGAAACTGTTAGTGAAGCTGTCGAAAACAAAGACAGACCTGCGAATGATTGTGAAATAGGGGCTGTTTTCAACTAATTTAAAAGCATCCCAGTTAACTTGGTTTGCCCATTACAAAGAGCACATGTTTTTGAAATGCTGCAAATTTGTGAATTATTCAGACCTTCTCTTGTCAACTTTTCAGCCACTTACTTTGTGTGTGTGTGTGTAGCTAAAAACATCAGACAAACAGTCAGAATGTAATATAAGACTCATAATGTTAAACACCTTCAACAAGGAAACATTCAGTCTCAAAATACACCTGGCTTCTGGCCCAAACCTGTAGCCATCACGACACCAGACAGAAGTCATGATTTCATAGAAGACGGCTAGCTAGTTGTGTCTGTACTGAACAATAAGTACAAAACGCCTTGCACTTCATTTATTTATTTTATTTTATGTGGTTGTGACAAATTAGGTGAGGAAGGAGAGATGGAACAATATACAACTACAACCGGGGATCAGATAGTGGTGCAAGCTGCCAATGGGCAAATCCAGCAGCAGGTAAGAGTCAATGTAAACAGCTTACTGTTTAATCAGTGACTTTTACTCTGGGGAAAAGGACCATGACTGTGTGTTTGATTTTGTTTGTTTTTTCAGGCATTGAAAAAAAAAAAAACTTGTCTAAATTGTACAGTTTACCAAATGTACTGCTGATATGTTTAAGGTCCAGTTGTATTTTTAAAATGGGAGAGTAATGTACTTCAGGAAGTGGTTACCAATTCAAGGAAAGGACTGAGTAAATAGTATTGAACTGGCCTGCAGTCTCTCTCCTTTGAAATGAAATGCCCCAGTCCTGATAAAAACAAGGTTTATGTGACACAAACACACCCAGTTTGCAATATTTAAAAAGCCAGATTTTGAATTGGAATGCAGGTTCTTGGTGTTGTACTGATAAATGGTTTCCAATGTTTTCTAATCAACTTTCTCTGTAGTAACTGGCTCTGCCACTGAAAAGCACACCAATTGTCATGATTTTGTGCCAAAATTAGTTTTTATTGGATGGACTATCTATATATACACATATCCTCCCTTTAAAAAGTTGCTAAACCATTTTTTGCTTGTGAATCTGTTGAGAACCACTGGTCCAGAATATCAGAAAAGGTCAGTGTGAATTACAGGATTGGATTAGGACGTTTAAAATAACAAAGTGCATTTCTGTAAGAGAGAATGCAGAGCAAAGTGTGTTGTGGGATTGTCCACAGGCTCAGGGCACCGTAACTGCAGTACAGCTGCAAACAGAAGCACCTGTCGTTACGGCAACAGGCCAGCAAGTGCAGACGCTCCAGGTAGTTGTGTGAACTCCGACCTTCAGGCTTGTGATGTTGCATGCATCATGTCACACTGTCTGCGAGGATGTGAGCTCGTCCAGCATGCCTCGTTTTTACATACAGCAAATCGTGATCCGGTTCGTCTAATGTTCCATGTTGTCCATGGCATCAAAGCATCTGCTTGGGACACATTTTCAAGAAGAATAATTTAATGTGTCTGAAGATTTTGTAAAGTAACTATGGAGTCATTACTATGAGATCACTTGCATGTTATCAGCACGATATACTGATCAGTTCACAGCACTGTATGTATTTTAGATGAACTGCATGATTGTCTGATGATCATTTTGTAACATAAGAAATTCTAGCTCCCTCATTCCAGCCAATACCACCAGTCTGGGTCATTTTCTGTAGAAAATATAAAACAATCAAAAATGTCCATCATAAACAGTGATGTTTGTCCTGTGTAATGTCTTATATTGTGTTTAAAATCTACATCTCACCATGCTAACTTTCAGTTTAATTGTGCGCTCAGGTCCAGGGTCAGCCATTGATGGTCCAGGTGAGTGGCGGGCAGCTGATTACATCCTCAGGTCAGCCCATCATGGTACAGGCCATGTCCGGAGCTCAGGGCCAGACCATCATGCAGTTGCCTGTGTCTGGAGCTCAAGGCCTTCAGCAGGTAAGTGCCTTTCACTCATTGTGGGAAAGTCTCCTTAAATAGATCTGTAGATTGTCCTGTTATACTGAACAGCAAAATTATCTACATATCCCTCTGATATTACGTTAATATTGTACTTAATATCCCTTTGTTGTTATTATTAATGTTCATATTATATTAAACAATGGCTTATTATATTTCAAGGTAAAATCGTCTACATTCGTCTTATTATTGTAATATTTTATGTGTAAATGTAGATCCAGTTGGTTCAGCCGGGTCAGATTCAGTTGCAGGGAGGTCAAACTCTGCAGCTGCAGGGTCAGCAGGGTCAGACTCAACAGTTCATCATACAGCAGCCCCAGACTGCCATTACCGCCGGCCAGAACCAGGTCTCAAACACACTTTATTCTTTTCTCTGGTCTGTTTAGTTGGAATGCAACTAACAATTACAAACCTAGAACATTTATGCAAATGAATAACATTGTGGTTAATATGACGTGGGAACGTTCTACTTATTTTTTTCACTGATACTTTATGTTAAGATGAATGCTGTCATGACTAGAGTTTGTGTAATTGGAATATTTTTCCAGATTTCTTTTCAGGTGACTTTACACTGGTTATGTTGTATGAACTGTAAATTAATTTGAATTCTGTATTACAGGGGCAGCAGATAACATTACAAGGACAGCAAGTTGCCCAAACAGCTGAAGGACAGACCATTGTATACCAGCCTGTGAACGCTGATGGCACAGTTCTGCAGCAGGGTATTTAAATACAATACCTATACCTGGTTTATCTGTCTTCAGTGAACATGAAATCAGACATGAACTAGATAAACTTACTAGATGATCAATCAGGGTTTTAACAAACATGAATATGATTCCGGTGAGGACTAATATGTTATGATCCTCCATAGGCATGATCACCATCCCAGCAGGCTCCCTGGCAGGTACTCAGATTGTCCAGGCTGCAGGGGCCGCTAACACCTCCACAACCAACAGCGGGCAGGGCACAGTCACAGTTACTTTGCCAGTATCTGGAAACATGGTGAACACTGGGGGAATGGTCATGGTAAGACCTCCTGATGAGGTATCTAACAAACTTAAACCGTCCCCTTCATTAGTCATCACAGGTGTAGGAGGGTGCATGCTGTGTTAAAACTCAATCACCTTGCTTGTGGACTCGCCTTTTCACGTGCTGATCCAACCTTCTGAAAAGTAAATATATTTGAAGAGTTCAGATGCAAAAGCCTCTAAATGCCATTTGAAATTTTCTTCTTTAATGATGATTTTTATCAAACTTGTATATTTAAGTTCAGTAATTTCACTTACCTATTAATTGTTATTTAAGTGAAATTACTGAACTTAAATATACAAGTTTGATAAAAATCATCATTAAAGAAGAAAATTTCAAATGGCATTTAGAGGCTTTTGCATCTGAACTCTTCATTTGTTCAAATGATTTTACCTTAAAGGCATAGTTCACCTAAGGGCTGGGCAATATGTCTAATCGAATATTCGAAAATCGTGACTCATCCCTACTAAAGTAAACAGCGCTGAAATTCAATGAAGAACACACGTTTTGGTGATTTAAACTAGTTTAAAGCCAGACGAAACAGCGCTGACTCTCTCCACAGCACTAACAAACACAAGAAACATTGTGCAATGAATGAACTTGTTAGAATTTTTTAATCTACAAATCACCATCATGTATAATGGATTTACTGTAGAAACACAAACTGCACAATGTTATTGTTGCAGAAAGTTGTGTTATTAAGCTTTAGTGTTTTTGCATTTATATTTATAATAAATGTATGTAGGCTACTGTTTTTAAAAACAAATACCATGGAACCCATATAGTTACTTTTTGCGTGCTATATTAAAGGTCCCCTGACATGAAACCTTCACTTTCTGATGTTTTTTAACATTCATATGAGTTCCCCCTAGCCTGTAAATGGTCCCCCAGTGGCTAGAAATTTCAGTCGGTGTAAACCGAGCTTTGTCTATCTTTCTCTGCCTTTGAGAAAATGAAAGCTCAGACGCGCTGATCTTGAATCTCCTCCATATGATGTCTTTTGTAGGAAAGGTAACCTCCCAGAGAGGTTAGCCCAGCCAGAGAATTTGGCTCGCCCATGAGAAAATGAGCTAGGAAGTAAGCGCAAGCGCGTTTTGAGTTTTTCCGAGAGAGATATCATTGCTTGCAAACGAGCGAAGCATGGCAGCTGATCAGTGTTCGCATGTACAAATGAACACAAAAGTATTTTTTAGTTCCTTCATCCGAGCCTCTGAAGAAACAATGGGTTCATTTTATTTCCTCTGGAAATGCGCCAACACAACTTCCCAAAGTTTTGTATGGTCCAAACATTTCACCGACGACTGCTTCCTCAACTTGGGCCAGTACACAACTGGCCTCGATGAACGTCTGAAAATAAATCCATCGAGCTACCAAGCAACAATTTCTCATGTGCAGCCTAATTGTTCAAGTTCAGACGACCGTTCATCTTTCTTTCAAAATTGTTCAATACTGTTTATGCATAAGTCAAACCAGTGACTAAAATGTCAACTTTACATTGTTTCTTTTAGTAGGATGAAAATATCTTATTTAAATTGTGAACAAATTATACATAAAGCGATCAAAGAACAATCTTTCCACACAGCGCGAGTTTATCTGGACAACTTGCTATGAAATCAATGACACACGTTACATTGCACAACGAATATCTTACTGTATGTACATCATCGTGTTTGCATTGGTGAAAGCATTAGAGAGAGTGCAGAAATTGCGTTGCAATGATAAAGATCTTTATTTTAAAGAGAGTTGCTGATCTTCAGCCTCGCGATCAACAAACCATCATCTGCTTTCTCAAAGCTCATCACGGGAATATTTTATGTGATGGGAATAGATCTAAATACTTTAAAAACTTCTCACGATTTGTTAATCTCGATAGCTGTAATAGTAAAAACATGTAATAGTTGTAGTAAAAGTATTCAAGAGAGTTTCACATGTAATATGTAGCTATTTCATATGCAAGCATGTCAGCCAATCACAGCAGTGGGCGGTTCCACTGAATCCCACAGCAGACACGCCCCTTCAAACAGAGCGTTCAAATCAGAGGCTAAAATCAGGCTAAAAAAAAACAACTTTTATTTATGACTATTTTTTTTACTATGTAAATAAACATACTAACATTATAAGGGAAACCCAGGAAACATTATAGAATAATAAAATAACCCCATGTCAGGAGACCTTTAATGGTTTACTTTGGTGATTATTTGAGATTGTGAGAACCATGGTAGACTCTCTTAAACTGTCAGAATATAACATTTTTACCCAAATAAAAATTAGGTTGTAACAATTTGTATAGATGTTACTATTTTTCTTAAATTGAACTTCATCACCAACTCAAGCTACTGTCAAATGTGCATTTCTAAGGGAGAAAACATGTAATAATGATTGCATGGCAAACTGTACCAAAGATATGAGCCAATAAAATCAGGTAAAACAAACCTGTTATATGATTGAAACAATATCACCTCTTAGAACATGCAGAAATTAAACAATACATTTATATATATATATATATATATATGTTTATGTTTATTTTGTCAAGGAAAAAGGAAAGAAAATTGTATAGAATTAAAGTGTACCTACCTCAGATTTGGGAAATATTTGTCCAAAGAGCCTGCTTTTACAAGCAAAAATCTGCCTCAAAAATTGGGAAAAAAAGTAAGATTTGACATTTATTGTGATAATTATCGATATCGACTCATATGAAAACATTTATTATTATATCTTTTTAAACATATTTTTTGGCCATATCTCCCAGCCCTACTTCACTGAAATGTTGTTTCAAACTCATATGACTTTCATTATTCTGTGGCAGTGTTAATTTATCATTTATATACTATTATAGCATTTATTAAAATTAGCTTTTATTTTATATTTTCAGTTTTCATTTGAATTTTAGTTTCTATTTTAATTTTTTTAATTTATATTTTTATTTATTTATTTTATTCATTTTAGTTTTAATAGTTTTAGTACTTCAACTTAAACTTGTTAATATCAGTTATCATCTTGGATATCAGATATATACAACATATCTGTATTTTCTACTTGTTTATTTATTTGGATAAAAAAAAATCTATGTTGTCCTATAAACAATGGTTATATTAAAGGCTATGGAAACAAATAATGTAACCATGTAGGCTTTGCTATTATGTGCCAAAGATCCTAAAATCCCATTACATTCTGACATTGTAACTACTCTTACAATCTAAAAACAAAAAAGCCTTTAAAGCAGAAGTTAAATTCACTAAACTAAAAATGAAAATAAATTAAAACATAAGCACAGACTGAATGTTAATTATTATAAGCTAATATCAGATAAGGGAAACTCATTCATTTATCTGAGCTTATAGTAATATAGTCTACATTTGATTACCCAATTGCAATAGTCACTTTACAGTTACTGCTGTACACTTGTAGGTTTAAAATCTACAAATTTCAATGAAATTTCAAAATTCAATGTACAACAAGAAATATTTGAGCAAAATGTATATCCGATGTGTATCTGTCAGAGCAATCCACTTATGTGAACAGTGCTTTGTCATTTGGAGCCTGACAAGCCGCAGATCCCCAGATTCAATTTCATTATCATATAAGAAAAAAAAGATTGCCTAGGACACATTTTTCCTTTTCTGTTCCATAAGAGAAAGAAAGTCATACAGGTTTGGAACAACACAAGAGTGTAAGTAATGATATTGCATTCAAGGTGAACTGTTAATTTAATATGTAATAGCGTTCAGTGTCTTTCAATTTAAAAAAAAAAAATCCTAGTTTCAGGAATCTTCCTAGAATTTGATGATTTACTCAGAAGAATGTGGAAAGTGGCGACCTCCATCTGCTCTGTTAATATTTAGCATTGATTCAGGTGTAAGGATGATATCTGCCTGTCACCTCTTCACAAATGATCCACTCAGCTGTTCTGTGGGTGTCCTTTTCTCACGCTAGTGTGTCATCAAATTTCACTCCATATTACATCAGCCGTCACCTGACAGATCACTGACTGGATTGCTAATTCATTTGATTCGATTAATTGATTGATTGAAGTTGTTAATACATTTTTATGTCTGTTCAGTTTTGGACATAGATTGAATTAATTCTGTGTGCCCCTTTTCCCTCCTTCCCGCTCTTCCAGATGATGCCGGGTGGTGGTACTGTGCCAGCCATCCAACGAATCCCTCTGCCAGGAGCCGAGATGCTCGAAGAGGAGCCGCTGTATGTTAATGCCAAGCAATATCATCGTATCTTAAAGAGACGGCAAGCTCGTGCCAAGCTGGAGGCAGAGGGAAAAATCCCTAAAGAAAGAAGGGTGAGTCTTCCTCTTCTGAATGCCACGATGCGCATCTTGAAATGAATTTGGTCTCATATCCAGACTGATTCCTTGCTCTCCCCTACAGAAATACCTTCACGAGTCGCGTCACAAACACGCCATGCAGCGGAAGCGTGGTGACGGGGGGCGCTTCTTCTCACCTAAAGAGAAAGAAGAAATGGCCTTGGCCATGCAGGTGAGAGCGCAGGGCCATGTCAAGCAGGAAGACCTCTGCAATGCCACCGAACTCGCGAGCGCGCATTGGCTGTCCGAGCACGCTCCGCCCCTCGCTTAGACGCTCATCTCCGCTTAGCAGATGCATTCTCACTCCTTTCCCGGTGTGACATGCTGTCATTGGCTGCTCTTGCACGCATCACCTCCTGCTTTTTCCTGTGCTTGTTGGCTGCTTGAGTCTGTCCCATCATGTCTCATTGCTAGTTAAGCATTCGTGCGAACAGACCGCATGATTTGCGAAATCTGCCGTGTGGTGTTTTATGACCTGCCTGTCTGAATTTGGATTTCTGCAATGTTTAACAAGAAAAAGATCATCTCTTCACAATCATGACATAATCACAATGAAAACGCTGATATTCCTCGCATACTGATGCAGCTCTTCCGAATTACTGATGCAATGTGACTGACTTTATCATGTGATTGTTTCTGTTTGATCTAAGCACCATTATTAACAGCATGGAGGTTAAAGAATGAATGCTCAGTTAGCTAAGCTCAATCATGAAATCACTGCCTGAATTTTTTTTCTTTTTTTTTTTTAAAAAGAAATTAGTTTTTTTAAATGTATATATTTTATGTTGTTTTGTTTACTATATTTTTTTGAGGAAGCATTTGTTTTGTTTGGTGGATACTGTTTTTTTTTCTCTCGATTGGCTTAATCTGTGCAGTGTCGTCACTGTGTTCACTTTTGTCGCATGTTGTGATTTTTATGCTGAATAAACATTTCGACTGACTTCCAAAAGGTTCACTGAGCAGAATAACTTAAACTACAAACTCAACTACCGTTTTAAAGTTTGGGGTCAGTAAGATTTTTTGGTAACACTACACTAAGGTTCATTAGTTGATCTTAGTTAAAAGATGAACATTACATGTTATCAACTTGAACTAACAATGAGCTATACATTTGTTACAGTATTTATTAATCTTTGTTTATGTTAGCTATTAAAATACAGCTGTTCATTGTTAGTTCATTATTTCACAGTGCATTAACTAATGTTAACAAATATTAGTATTGTTCATTCTTAGTTCATTTTAACTAAGGTAATTAACAAATGAACCTTATTGTAAAGTGTTTTTTTACAAGAAATAAATTATTTTAATCAGCAAGGGTGAATTAAATGTGAATTAAATAGCTCAAAAGTGACAGTAAATACATTTAAAATGTTAAATTCTATTTACTAAATGCTGTAATTTTGAACTTTGTTAATCAAAGAATCCTGAAAAAAATTAGTAGTTTTTCACAAAAATATTATCCAGCCCAAAATTCTTTTCAACATTGATCAAATAAGCACATTAGAATGATTTCTGAAGGATCATATGACAGATCATAATGGAGAAATGATGCTGAGAATTCAGCTTTGACATCACACAAATAACTTACATTTTAAAATGTATTAAAATAGAAAACTTATATTAAATTGTAACTTTTCACGATATTGCTATTCTACTGTATAACTAATAAATGCAGCCTTGGTGAGCATACGAGACTTCTTTCGAAAACATTTCTTTAAAAAAACTTGCTGACCCCAAACTTTTAAACAGTAATGCACTGTGATTCATGGTCCCGTTTGCCTTGTCAAGTCATTTTTATTCCGAAATGTTTTGGGATTTAATATTTCCAGGTACTTCACTGACTAGAACAAAACAAATATCTGTTTTTAATTCTGTAACGTTAAACAGTTGTGTAGAACAGAAGTGTAACTTTTCCTGAAATCCAACAAAGTGACAGCTTGGTAAACATAAACCTTTTGCTGTTTTTTCTTGGTTATTCAGTGTTTTTCCTGATGCTAGAAGTCATGATGTCCCAACCCTAGTAAAAAGGCTTAGTGCTGAGTGAAGCGTATCTCAAATTATGCGTGAGGGTAATGATTTACCGTCTTCTTCTCCCCTTCACCCCTGCAGGAGCAACAGGACCAGAACCAGACTGGAGACGAGGTTGTGGCCCAGATGATCCGGGTGTCCTAGCACTAGGACTGCTACCATTTTTAGAGACTCTGAAGGCCCAAATTTACACCATTGTGAATCTCCAATGCAACACTAACAATCCTAATTCATCATTACCTGTGTTTCTCATGTCTCATGTCTTCCACTGAAGGGAGGGGCCCTGTTTTCTGTTTTCTCTCTATGGTCTGCTATTGCTCCTGAGGACGCATATAAAAAGAGCCATTACTGTTAATGTACAGCATAATGAATTCAGCTTGCTGTTTAAAAAGCAATTCAATAGCAAAGCGTAAATTGACCCACGGAGACGGAGAATACGCAGCCAACCAAGGACTCATTTACCGTGATGGTTCTCAAAGGTGGCATTAGAAGCTCATGTAGTGTTGTTCAGGCTATGTGTACATGTTTGGCATGGGGAAAAGAGCATCGGGGAAACAATAAAGGCAAAAGGGCAACATTTTTGGGAAATCAGTCCTAGTCACCAAGGAAACACTGGGCATATAGGGGTGTCCTTGTTTCCCTAGCTTTTATCCAGATTTCCCTTAACATGAATTCATTTTAGTGTTTTGAAAAAACGATCATTTGTAATTGATACAACTATCATTTGTGAGTGAGTTTTGTGTATCCAGTGACCTGTCTTCCCACCTCATCTAGTTCCTACTTGGAAATGTGAATACTCTTGAGTTATTGTTTTGGTTATTGAAGTAGTCTAACCTGTATTTTGATAAAAGTTGTGTGTGAAATGCATTGCGAAAGATCTTGCTTTGTCAACCTTTCTTTATTATTCTAATCTGTGTGAGCACAGGATGGATGTAAATGATCCTAATTCAAACAGTTCTATGATTCGATCTGCTAAAGTGCAATTGAATTTTATGTATTACAAAACTGAAACAGATATTTTAAAGCAGTGGCTCTTAGGATGCAGGATAGGCCTATATTTGTTACAACAAAAGATACCTACGTCAGCAGTGACAGTTCACTCATAAATGAAAATTAGAACAAATAGGCAAGGACTGCGTATTGTGGAATTTAAAGGGATAGGTTACACGAAAACGAAACATTTATTTTTTAAATTTGAATTTCTTTAGTGTATTTCCAAAAGGCATAGACAGCCTCACCATTCACTTTCACAACCTTGTGTCTCACAAAAAAATAGAAAGTCATACATGTTTGGAATAACATGAGAGTGAGTAAATGATAAGAAAGTGTGTGTATGTGTGTGCCAACTGTCTAGTTAAACCCTATAGTCTATTTTCCAGGTCAGTTTTGCGCATTTGTTTACAGTTATGATTTTGAGTAAGTTTTGAGATTAATCCGTTTTCAAAATATATCCAATTTGGATTAATAAAGTTAAATTCACATTTTCGTCAAGAACTGATTAAAAGAAGGCATTCGAAAAGCGACATTACGGTACATGCACAGTTAAGACACGGTTCTCGTGTAACTTCCTCTGCGTGCAGGTGCTCGCCTTACGCCCCGCCCACCGCTGATGCTGCTAGCAGTCAACCGGACAGTCAAAAAATAATAATCTGTGGTCCACTGCGGCGTAGAGTGAAATTACATTCTTATAAACTCCGCATCCGTTTTCTCTCCTCATTCGACAGTTTATTCCTCTCCTTGAGACGTTTTTTGCGCAATCACCCCTTCCGCTTTTCAGATAGCCTAAGCTTTTGAAGCGCTTCAGCAACATAAGGACGAATCGAAAGGTTACAGTAACAGTGAAGGACTATCGCGTAAGACCACCGGCAACGGCTCGAAAACAACGTAGATTTAGATTGCCATGACAGACTGTGTCGAGGATGCGAAGCTGGAGGTGAAACAGGCCAGCAAAGAGTTTAAAGAGAGCGAAAACGTTGCTGAGAAATACTCCGCGATGACAGCCACGAAGAACAGCGACGTGAACATGAACGTCGGCGAGCTCTCCGCCGCATTCACTGCGGTCCCGACCCACAAATCTATGAAAAAGGTAAGATGGATGTGACTTTTGGGACTAAACACACATAATGTGTATTCTGGAAATATCGCGCTTGAGTTTGAGACATTGCGTTAACTGGGATCGATAGGAAAGATTATCCCTGGCTAGAGTTGAACTAGAGGTGTGTGTGTGTGCGGGAGCCTATTAGAATCACGTGACGCATATTTCTAGCGTTTCTTTAGTTCTTTCTCGCCGCATCCTGTAAATGTCCTTGCGTTGGTCCAACTCTCACACCTGTCAGAGTAACTGACTTTTGTCCATCACAGTTTACAAATTCTAGAAACTATAAGCTCAAGAAAATGTGGATAAATAAATATAAGACACGTCAGAGCACTTCACTAACTTACACAGATCAAAGAGTGAAGATGCAGATAGACAGACATATAGACATATAGATAGATAGATAGATAGATAGATAGATAGATAGATAGATAGATAGATAGATAGATAGATAGATAGATAGATAGATAGATATATAGATAGATAGATAGATGACACAACAGATTGTGTAAATGTGACCCTCTGAAGTGTGTGTTGTGAGTGGGTGGTAAAGAGGCGCACTCCTCTGCCCACTCGCTCATCGAGTTGTCAGCTGGTTATACAACAGAGCCACAGGCTGTTCTGCTTATTCTCTTCAGCTGCATTACACGCAGCACAAATCCAGTGCTGACGTACTATTTAAGTAAGATGTCAAACATCTGAATTTTGGCTTGGTATATAGTGTACTGTATATGCATTATTTTACAAGTGTTCTGAAGATCTAAATCATTCAACAGCAAAATTTTGCACAAAATGTGTGTAGAATTTATTTTGAAACCATTTTTTCTCAGAAATTACTATTTATTTTACCCATTGAATTATACATGACATTTCTAAGTAGATTGAGACTAAAAAAAGAATAACAACTTAAACAGTGGACTACAACACCAACAGATCTCTGTTTTTTATTTATATATCTGGTATAATAAATTTAGGGTCATCTTCCTAACACTACCCATAAGTTATCCGTAAAATCAGCGGGTAATATTTAGTGAATAACTCCGAGATGCACCTAACCCTGGTTGTGTCAGCATAAACTTGACTTACAGTAAACTGTTAACTTGTCCCTAAAATCAGATTGGTTGATTGCAACGTTGTTCCAGAATGAACAAAGATGTTGATCCAGGAACATGTACTTGGTAACATTCCGTTCACCCAGAAGGGACAGAGATTTTCTGGTTGATTATGTACATTATGTGCTTTGCTTTTAGTGCAGACATTACCTTGTAACAGGTGAAGTGTCTTTTGAGAAATTCAATGGTTTGAATTTAAGATACATTTCTCTGATCTCTTGTATTTCCTCAATTATATATGCACTGGCAATGCTTTCCCCTATAATCACAGTTTTTTGTGTAATTGTATCCTTTTCTCCTCACAGTGTGAGGGTGTGAGAAAATTTCTCTCTCAGTACCTCCACTAGCTTTGTCCCTCTGTGAAAAGGAGGCTCTGATAACATTGTGAAAGAAAGTTGCACTGAGCGGAGAAATATGACACACGTCTACTGAGCCGCTCAGGAACATTTTCTCCTGTTTCTCGGACCGAGTCTTGGCATGGGGCCGTGATTTGACCCTACCTGCTGAGAGCCAAGCATTGACCTTGGGTTCTCCTCCTCCTTGTGTTTGTTCTCTGTTTTCTCTTCAAATATTCAGCCCATGATCATACGAATTTAGTACAATATGGAGAGTTTAGTTTCTTCTTCTCTTTGAATAGATCTATTCCTCTCCTACTTTGACACACAATACTTTTTTTATAGTCCATTCATCATAACGGAAATTGACTCTCTCTGTTTCCTTACCAATTCCTTGCTTGTTATACTTAATACACATCATTTTGAAGATTAGATCAAATTTCAGGTATTTTTTCAGGAAAGCTATTGGTTGCACGTCCAGTTCTGCTGAATGGATGCATTGAGGGTTTAGACTGATGTTGCTGCTTCAGTGCTTGAGCTGCCATTAGGGTCTCTTTACACCGAGCAGTCACCTGAGAGAGCTTAGATCGTGTTTCATTTATTCACGTTAGACCATCGGCACTTCAGAGCCCAATTATCTCATTCAATCAAGTGGTTTGTGCAGAATGATAATTTTTTGACTGGGAGTTTTAGAAGTTTCACATTCTCAGCCAAATCCTGTTAAAGTCACCATTCGATCAAAATTCCTGTTTTTATGGAATATTGCGGTATTTATTACAATGAATTTTTTCGGGCAGGGTCTATGAGATCACAGCACTAGCAAGTCCACAACGATCCAATCAGTTCCTGATGGAGAAAATCAAGTTCTGCCCTGCTACATTAGAGCCATTTTGATCAGAAATACATCACAATATAGGAAAGAAATCGCAATCCATTTCATGCCGATTTTAAGGCAATTCCGTTATGTCAAGATGAATTGGCAGCAAAAAATAAAAACAAAAGACTGATCTCATGAAATTGCGTGTGTATGACACGCCAATTCCTATTTCCATTTTTGGCGTTCTATCAACATGCATAATCGCTTTTCAGCGTGTTTATGAACACCGTAGACTTAACGTTATTACTGCATATATAAATATATGACCTACCTCAATCCCGTCCCTAAACCTACCCGTCACTGGGTGGGGTTAATGGCATTTTTGAGTCTTCCTCTACCATCCTAGGAAAAAAAAGATCGCTCCCCAGATGTGTATCTACATTTTGCTTCGTTTCGCTTGGACATTTAACGGCGTGTACATACACGCGGAATCACTCGGACATTAATGGCGTAGACATACGCGGATACACGCGGATAGTTCGTAATGCGTATAGATAACACGCCACTTGACATGAAAGTGGCGTGCATGTTTACGCAAAATTCATGATGTCATGTTGCAGTGCTGTTAGTGTTAAAACTCTGGTCATTATTAGAATGACACTGTGATCCGTGTATAAAGGGCTTTATGATGTAAATTTCCCCTTTGTAGGGATGTTAATTTAGTGTGATTTTTCTATAAAAAATATACAAATTAATGGTAATTTACCATGCCCTCTTTTCCATATGTAAATTCTTCAAAATGTTATTTTTATGCCATTAGAGTAATGGCCAAAAATGTCAGTCTGCTTGCGTATATAGACAATTAAACTATTCATATATATTTTACACTATTGTTCAAAAGTTTGAGGTCATTTCGTTATTGATGTTGTTGATTAAATAAATTAATAATTTTATTCAGCAAGAGAATACATTAAATTGTTTAAAAGCTACTCTAAATACTTTTATATTTTACGAAAAGATTATATTTCAAATAAATGCTGTTCTTTTGGAACCTAGCATTTATCAAAAATCCTGAAAAAAAAATCATTAAGAAAAAATCAGTTTCTCTAAAAATATTAGGCAGCACAACTGTTTTCAAAATTGATAATAAGGAAATTATTAATGTGGAAAACAGTTGTGCTGCAATATTTCTGTAGTTCTGTAAGCCATGATATATTTTTTCATGATTCATTGATGATTAAGAATAATAATTTGATAATATATCTAAATAAGAAATGTCAATTGAGAACCAAATCAGGATATTAAAATGAATTTTGAAGAATCATGTACTGTACTGTGTACAGTACTGTGTATATATCAAATGGCTTATGATTAATGGTAGAGAAATAAAACACTATATTGACTTCTGAAGCCATTTTTAAAATGTATTTAATTGTTTTAATCTTCCACAGTATTGTCATTTCAATCAATTCTCTTTATTGGGGGCTAATATTGATATATACTTTCAATTTAGTTGCATTTCATTATTTAATCAGCTTATCATGTAACTAACCAATTCAGTTAATTTTTTGAATCAATTGACCACCATACTTTTTTTGTACTGTTGAATCAATAAACCAATATAGAATGTGTAGTAGTGCTGTAGAGTTCTTTGTTTTTGTTGAGAATCATGCGGAGTGGAGTGTACACTGCGTGACCTCGGCCCGGGATTAGAGATGGGGGCTCAATGCCAGGCTGGTAACTTTAGGACTACAGCAGTTATTGGCGGAGTCATGATCACGATGTCTGCTTAGCGCTTGGCCTAGTATTGCCTATTTCAACCAGGATGGATCATTGTGAGCTGTTAAGCAGAAAAGTCAATGAACTGGATGGATTTCTTTTCCCTCTATTTTTAGTCAGATCTCGGAATAGAGTTGACCGACGTGACCTATAGTGGATGCTTTAGGGGTTTCTAGAAACATGGTTTATTTCCCTCCAGATCCCTGTTTTATTAGCCGCCCTGAATAAACTCTGCAGGAGAGTCTGCTTCTGACGGCACTGAGAGAACCAGTTGGATTAAAATACTCTGGGGTAACAAATACACCCTTCCTTTAGTATTCCTGAAGCATTCAGTCACCGCAAACAGGCGTGTTGATGGCCCTTACAGTGGTTGCAATAGATTATAGAAAGAGAGAGAGGAAAAGTAGGCTGGCCGGGTTTGTGAGTGGTTGATTTATTTGTTCCCTTGTCACCTCCCATACCCTCATGTCCTCTGTAAGAACTCCAAACAGAACTCTCCCCCCTGCACCCGCCCCTGTGTAAAACTAAATTGGTGAAACACCACTTGTAACAATACACAGGCACACAGGCCAGAGGCAGCCGGCACAGACAGGGACCATGAACCATGGCTATGACTTTCCCAGGGTAAGTGCCTCCTTACTCTCTCATCCATCCTCTACAGCGGGACACAGCAAAACGAGATCGAATTTGCTCGGTGATGACAGTCTAGTTTAGTTTATAAAATATATAAATATATTAATATATAAATATATATGATTCAATGATATATATATATATACATTTTTATGGGGAGGGGGGGTGTGTTGCTCGTTTAAAATAAGACACAAATATGTGATTTATTTCCTATGTTGATTTATTTCCTATGTTATTGTAATGTGTGTGTGTTTGTGTGTATACATCACACACCAAAATAGTTTAAATTTGATATATGTCGCACTCACCTTTGCCTCCTCCCCGTAATAGAAAGTTGCCATGCTACTTTAAATCGCTGTCAATGTGTCAGGAAGGACACTGAATGATTCTTGGAAATGTATTCATTTTTGATATGAAGTTCTCAGTTCTTCTCTGAGTAGGAAGATTTGAGACACCTTGTGCTGTTTTTCATGGACTAAAATAGACATAAGCAATTATTACTACAGTTTTTACACTAATTATTATTACAGTTAGAGATATTTACTTCTGCCAGAGTCGTGTTGTCAGTTGAACTGTCTTTTATCACTTACACTGGGCTATACTGCTACGTAACAAACACTGGCTAGGGCAGTTAAAGTCTGATTATTTAACATAATCCACAGCCCTCTGGATAATTACAGCACATTGCCAGCATGTTAAAAAAAAGAATATAGTACAATTTAATAATTTAGCTGACAGTGTAATCAGTGAAATGTGCTGAAAGTAATGTTAATGCTAATGAGGCTTCATCAGGGTTCATAGCTTTCTCTTTGTCTCTGTCGTTCACCTGAAGAATAATACTCATCCCTTCTCTGATCATAACTGTCCAGTTATTTCAAGCACTTTCAGTTCAAAGCTCTGCCTTTGGGCCACAATACCGCCTTGCAATGGCATTTTTATTATCAGTCCAATTTCCTTGAAACATCAGCTGGCTGTGTGTTGTGTCAACTTCACTGACATTTCTCCATGTTTTGTGTTCAAACAACTCAGGACTTGGATGCTGTTTGGCAAATCACATATTAGAGAACAGATAAACCGTTTTATTATGATGTTAAAGCAGTGCTGCAGGGGAAACTGAACATTTTCTGGGATTGGAAAGTAGATTGCTGATAGTTTTGAGTAAAAAGTCACTAGTGGGTCAATATCAAACTGAAATCTGAAGTCGTGCAGTATGCAGTTTTAGGAAAATCTCTTTATAGGAAAGATCTCCGTAGATAGGCTATATATATATATATATATATATATATAAACTCAGGACACCAGTTGTAACATATTTTTGTGGATGTGTTAAATTAATAAATAAAAAAAGTACCATAACACATTTTTTTTATATTATCTTTTTATTTGGAAAGGCAAAATCCCATCACATACATTAATTACAATTAATTTCAATTAGTCATTTAAGTACATATGTAGGGATGAATTCAGAAAGTTTAGATGTATTGTCCATAATGCCCTTCTGAGTTTTACCATAACACATTTTAAAGACAAAATAAAGATTCAGATTTCAGTTTTCAACTTTTAATTAATCAAAGAATCCTCAAAAAAACTATCACAATTTCCACAAAAATGTCAAGCAGTACAACTGTTTTCAACATTGATAATGATAGGAAATATTTAGTGAGCATCAATCAGCATATTAGAATGATTTGACAATGGTGACTGGAGTAATGCTGAAAATTCAGCTTTGCCATCACAGGAATAAATTACATTTTGAAATATATTAAAGTATTAAACAGTTTCAATTGTAATTATATTTTTTTAAATTTATTTTTTACTGTATTTTGGTCAAATAATTTTAGCCTTGACCAGCAGAAAAGACATGAAAAAAATGCCAAGACCCCAAACTTTTGAATGGTAAAGTATTTGAAAATAATATTCAAAATATTATACTTCAAAATAAAATGTCTCCATAAGTGCTCTGAACTTTTAAAGAGCAGTTTCTAAGTAATAAATATTTCCTCTTGTTCTCCATATTGTCTGTAGTTCACAGTAGGAATTGTGATGGCAGCTGTGTTTTGTAAGGTTTAGGGATCTGTTGTTTTGCTTGGAAAAAGTATCAGATTCACGAGTACTATTGAACTATCCCGTACCCTTTCCTACTCTACAAAAAGCCCAAAAAACTATTTCTGAGTTATTTGGCAACCCAATACTGGGTAATGATGGGCTCTTTACATTAACCCATTTGCTGGGTTTGTATTTTGACATAGTTCTGGGTCAGTCAAACTGATATTTTTACTTTTAAATAATAAAAATAATATAGGAAAGGAACAGTTCATGTACAATACTTGTTTTATTCAATGGCAAATCAGTCTCAATCATGAAAAACAAAACAGAAAACATTTAGTAAACGTTTTAGGGTGTGACAGTTGCATCAAGAACAGCCTATGGGAATCTGTGGAAAGAAAACTGCCATTAGTATTTCCAATCTTAATCAATGTTCCAATTCCATAAATGAAAATCTGATATATTCATGTTTGAAAAGTTACACAACCTTGTGCCATCTCGTCAGACATTCAAGTTTCAACCAGTAAAACGCATTGTGCGACCACAGCCACGATGTTAGTACACTTGTAGTTCAATAGCGCTGTGGAGCACATGGAAAATTTGTTACAAATTACTACTCCGCAACTGGGGACAATATTACAAATAACCCAATGAAATGATACAACAGCCTGAACTCAGCATTTGGGTTAAAAAAAAATAACCCAGAATTTTTAAAGGATGTAGTAGTCTGACTATGATCAGATGCATTATACGAAATCTCATGTTTTTAAGTACAACAAAGATAAGATGTGCTGCTGTCTCTATCTGTCTGTGGTGCGCAGCTTGGACAGTAAATATATTGGGTGCTCGGATTATTTGCCTGCTTATAACCACACACAAACACACATACACATTCAGATAGATGTCACTTATTAAGGTCACACACTATACATACTTACCTACTATATAGTACACTAAGAGCACTATGTCCGTATTCACAGTATTCATAAAACAGTAGTGAAAAAAATACCCAGATGACCTACTACTTCCGGCGAGAAATTGAAGAGAAGATCCAGTGGACACTTTAGTATCCCATGAGCCCATGGGAGATGATTTGTAAACAGCATTGAATCAATGCGACTGACGCTGTAGTTCACATGAAAATGACAAATGACGAATGTACGTCCTAATTATATACTATTTTAATGGGCTCGAAGTGTAGTCCAATCACCAAACGTATGACTTAATGAGTCGGCTCTTTTGTAAAAAGGTACAGTGTCTATAGCAGAGCTCGATTCAAATAAATGACTGTAATAAGTCGGTTTGTTTTAGTGACTCGAACACATACAGCTTACTAAATTTGTAAGACTTAAATTGGTTAAAGACACATTATTATAGATATCGACAGTAACTTTTTCTAAATTTAAATGTATGAAATGTGTTACCACATTTTTTGTTTGTTTATATAAATTTAATATAAAAAAATATTGAATTACATTCATCCCATTTCTCTAAAGACTGTAAAAATATTACTGAAATGATCTCATTTTGCAATGAAAAGTATAAACTTTAAAAGTCCTCTGTTTGATAAAGCACAGTCAAATATTCCTGCTTATTTCTTCATGGTAAATCTGGGTGTGCAGATGCTTTGAAGCTGAGCCACTAGTGATCCTTGACTGTAGATGAGATATCTGTGTAATATGTCTATGAAAGAAACATAAATCAGGTCGAAAGAAGGAACAGTCGGAACCAGAGCTCTGCTTCTGTGATTTATATTACTGTGTTAATTCAATAGTCTGCCATGAAACCCGGCCCAGACGCCCGGATCATCCCCATCCTTCATGAAGTGTAATGTGAAACACTGATCTGTCTTCATTGGGTATTTTAAATATTGCCCCGCATGGTAACATTAATGTTTCTGTGTGTCAGCCAATGTGCACTGTAAGGTTTTAACTTTCAGAGCTCATCTTATATATATATAGTGTTCTCCTGAAAGCTTTTTTTTGTTCTGGGAAAATAGCCCAAAATAATATTACTGACTTTTTTTAAAAAGAAATTTATAGAATAAAAATATGGAGCATCAAGGCTCAAATTTGTCACGTCTGTATAATGAGATAACTTCATCTAGTCAATTTTTTAAACGCACCACAATTCTGCCCTTTACTGGCATGATATCCCAAAATCCTAGGGGTGGTTAGCGTACCTTCCATTCTAAATGTCGATTTCTCTCCTTTTTTCAGGTTATGAGATATTTACTTGCTGTCAGGAACCATTGTAGTCACTAAATATCTGGTTGTTCTCATGAATGTGTTCTAGATGATTAGACATGATGTTATGGAGCGGAGCCATTAAGGTGCATTCATACACAAAACACAACAACACAGGAAAGAAAACAGCAGTACACAGTTCATCAGCCTGCAAGCACAGCTCCCATGAATATTGAATAAGTTTTGCATCATTAAAATGACTGAAATGGAAATAAAATCCCCATGAGATGAGATTGGTTCCCCACATCTGTTATGTAATTTTAAAATATTTCAATACAGCGGCGAGCAGATGCTATTTGCAGTGTTTTTTTGTGCTAAATTACGACTGTGCATGTTTAAAGCTATGCTGATCCTTAGACTATTTTGGTGTATTTAACGTTCAGTAGTTATATTTTGTTTAATTAAATTTGAACTACATGAAATATAAAGAGATTGCTGTTTGCATTATTAAGGTTAATTTAGTATGATATACAGTAATACCTGTTATATATGACTTATTTCTAATGTGCTGCTAGAAAGCCAAAAACAGTTAAATCACATGTTCACGTGTCTATCTCTCCCCCATCTGTAGCAGATTCAGTTTGCCAACCAAGAGGAAAAGCAGGAGTTCAGCAAGTTTCCTACAAAGACCGGCCGTCGCTCCTTGTCTCGCTCCATTTCTCAGTCCTCTACAGACAGCTATAGTTCAGGTCTGACCCTCATCCACCCTCATGTCAATACAGTTCTGCAGTTCAGATGAACAAAATCAGCGTGAAGCGTTAAATGCATGCAAAATGTATACATTTTAGGTCTAAGACCTTTTTAGTACATTAATGGGTTTAGGTTTATTGCAGAAACTGCATGTCAACAAATATCATTGTGGCCCAAAACTGCTTATTTCTTGTTCATGCAGTTTGTGTGTTGTGTAATATAATCCCAGACCAGCTTAAGGCGGGAACTGCAGACTTTTTGGTAGCGTTGGCTCTGGATCAGACAAATTCACATTCCTAAATTGTTCGTAATACCAACAAAAGTGAGGGATAAACATTCCTACATGTTTGTGACTGCAGACTGACCCCCCAACCCAATTGCAGACTGCTGAAACACAATTGCCAAAATAATTTCATAAGATCACAAGAATGATTTTCATATGTCATGTTTCATTGCAAACACAATTGAATGCATGCATTGGGTTTTATCTCCACTAAAATGTGCCATGCTCCATGTTTTTGTAGCGGCCTCATACACAGACAGTTCGGATGATGAGACGTCTCCCCGTGAGAAAAGCCAGCTCAACTCAAAGGGCAGCAGCGACTTCTGCGTCAAGAACATCAAGCAGGCAGAGTTTGGTCGGCGGGAGATCGAGATCGCTGAGCAAGGTTAGGAGACTCACCTTGATACTGTGTGATATCAACATGGATTTGCATAACCTTTACAGCATTTGTTTTGTCAAATTTTGTTAATGAATGTTATGGTTTTAGTCAAGTACTGTTGACTCTGGAAATCTGTTGCACCGGTTAAACGCAAATGTAGGTGTGTAAGTGCTGTCAAGTAAACAAGGTTTGGTAACAGCTGCTGCTGTCAGGAATAGCCATTGTACTCCATTTAATTGATTGAATCGTTTTTAAAGGGATAACTGGGTTAAGATCTTAATGCCAGCAACTCAGTCCATACAAACAGTACCTAAAAGGACAGTTCGCTCAATAATGGAAAGTCTATCATTTGGTTATTTTATTCTGTACAAGACTAAAGGAGAAATTTAGAATAGCTTTGTTTCAGAAAAAACCCAGACATGTCGCAACTCACTGACTCAGTGATCCATAAATAAAATTCTCTTTCGCAATAGTTCTTGGAATATAGTACCTGATTCATATATAGACCATTTTAATTATGCTTTTGTGTCCTTTTTGAAAGCTTTAAAGCTTCAGCCCACATTCATTGTGTTTTTATATATATGTTGCACAGATGAAAGAAAACTATACAGATTTTGAGCAAATACTAACAAGTTTAATTTGTAGGTGAGCTATTCCTTTAAAGGGATACTCCTCTTTTTTTTGGAAATAGGCTCATTTTACAACTTAAGTTAAACAGTTGGGTTTTCAAATCCATTCAGCTGATTTTCTGATATTTAGAAGAATATCAGTAATCAGACAGTTTCTGGTCCCATTGACTTCCATAGTGTGTATTTTTTCCTACTATTGAAGTCAATGGGACCAAAAACTGATAGTCTGGTTACTGATATTCTTCTAAATATCAAAAAATTGGCTGAATACATTCGAAAACGGTAAAACTCAACTGTTTAACTCTGGGGGAGTTGTAAAATGAGCCTATTTTCCCCCAAAAAGTGGAGTATACCTTTAAAGGTTTGACCTGTGTCAGACTCTAGATTGTATCTTCCTTAATAAAGTTGTCTCATCTCCAAACTGTTGTCATATCCACAGATATGTCTGCACTCATTTCCCTGCGGAAGCGGGCTCAGGGGGAGAAACCCCTCGCCGGGGCTAAAGTGGTTGGCTGTACCCACATCACTGCACAGACGGCTGTAGGTTCTCCTCAGGGCCAAAACATAATTCAAACACTCTCTTCCTCTGATTTTTAACACAAAATATCTACATTCTGTAGTTTTTTTTTTTTTTTGGATAACACCGTAGCAGCATTGCCTTTATTAAAATACCCAGCTGAATGAGCAAAAGTAACCGTAGTTCTGTCATGACAACTCTCGAAGAGAGTGGCAATGTTAATGCATTTGGTGTTGATGGAATAGTACAGAGACTTGCTACTGCCAATACATTCACAGACATGCTGCTGTTGCACATATTAAATAAGTGAAATGAAATAACCTCCCGTAGCAGATCTATACAGGTGGAGCTGGGGAAGGTGAGGGTTTCTGAAAGGACTCTGCAGACTGAGCTCTGCAAGCTCATTGGCTGCTGATGCCACAGCGTCCAATCACTGTCGACACTTTGTTTTACTTTTTTATTTTCATATAAATAATTCAGAACCACAGTGCTCAATGTACAGTACTGTGCAAAAGTCTTAGTAAAAAATGAGTTTGAACCAGTTAGTTGTATATTTTGCTGCAGGACATATGTTTACTTTTCCAAACATTAATTTTGCCATTAATTGTAATAATCCAGTTAGTTATTTGAATGCACAAGGAGTGAGGATGCTTTAAAAAATAATGTTATAAATATATTTATCAATTAACTTATTTTTACTAAATCAAATCAATATTTGGTGTGACCACCCTTTGCATTTAAAACTGCTTTTGTCCTGGTACACTGACACATAGTTTTTCAGGTTGCTTTGCAGGAAGGGTCTTGGAAATGTTGCCGCGGTTCTTCTGGATGTACAGTAGTTGTTTTTTTTTTCCGTTTCTTCATGTAATCCCAGATGGACTTGATGATGGTGAGATGAGATCTTTGTGTGAATATACTGGCTGTTTTCAGACTCCTTGTGCTTACAAAAGTTTCACTGGATAAATGGCAAAATTATTATTTGGAAATTTAAACTGATATTTCCTACTGAAATACTACAGCAAAACCATTTTAAAATAATTTCTTTGGGGCGAATATACTAGCATGATTATGGCTTTTGCACAGTACGGTATATTTGCTTAAGTGTGAAAATATCGCAGAACACAATAAATGTAACTACACACCTTGTTACTCTTGTTTGCTTTCCCATGTGCTTGATATGCCGTACTGTTTTCTTTCAGGTCCTGATCGAGACACTTGTGGCACTGGGCGCTCAGTGTCGCTGGACTGCCTGTAACATTTACTCCACTCAAAACGAAGTGGCAGCAGCTTTGGCAGAGAGCGGTAAACAACCCTCTAAACTTATACTGTTTTCTAAACTATCAATTCCAACCTGGACCAATGTGTCCTGATATTCTGGACTCACTATGTATTTATGGTGTGCCCTTTAAAGGTGTTTCAGTTTTTGCCTGGAAAGGTGAATCGGAAGATGACTTCTGGTGGTGCATCGATCGCTGTGTCAACATGGAAGGCTGGCAGGCAAATATGGTATAGTGTTCTGTGCCTAATATATAGAGATAGAAAAAACTGAATTAATGTGTAGTGTCTGTTTATACTGACTGCAAATAACCAACCTTGTCTGCAAAGATTATTTTCATTAACTCCACCCTGCATTTACCCATTGTAAAAAATATAAAATATGCATGTCATGTCTATTTACACTTTGTGTGAATATGTTTTATTGCTTTTTGTAACAAAGTGTAACAAAGATACTAACTGTTGCTTTTTACACTTTGTGAATACACACATCTACCACTATTTACACTAATAAGCACACTGCGTCTATTACACTTTATTTGCTCCCAAATCGGTATTTAATCTTCAAAACAATGATCATGATTTCTTTCTGCTTGCAAGGCCAGTAATCATCCTACAAAATTATTATTATTATTTTTTTTTTTCGTACAGATTCTAGATGATGGGGGTGATCTGACCCACTGGGTGTATAAGAAGTATCCCAGTGTCTTTAAGAAAGTACGTGGCATCGTGGAGGAGAGTGTTACAGGTGTACATAGGTAAGGGAGGACTGTAGGATATTTTTATTTAAAATTATTTAAATTTTCAAGTTTTATTTAATTTTTTTATCATCATAACCTAACAAAATGACACATCTTTTTTTATTCAATTTTACAAATCAGAATAATGAGATTAATCTGAATCTGAATATTTAATTGACAGCTCTAATATAAACATATTTGTGTTGGAATTCAATTTGTCTCTTTGTGTTCATTCTGTTAGACTGTACCAACTCTCCAAAGCTGGCAAGCTTTGCGTTCCCGCTATGAATGTCAATGATTCTGTCACCAAGCAGAAGTTTGATAATCTGTACTGCTGCAGGGAGTCCATCTTGGACGGGTAAGACATCTGCAGTGCTGAGATCTGATTTTTTTTTAGCATATCTTTCTCAGACCCCTTACTAAGCATGACTAAAACTCATCATAGAGCATAATCATGGTTGACTTCCTCTTTCTTCTCAGTCTGAAGAGAACGACAGATGTGATGTTTGGTGGGAAGCAGGTGGTTGTTTGTGGTTACGGAGAGGTCAGTCAACACAGTGTGGAGTCTAGATAATCTGCTTAATGCAAAAAATAATCTCTAAATGTCTCTTAACTGCCAGACCTTATTTACTATAAGCGATTGCGATTGTGGGTTTTATTTTAATTCTTGTGTTGACTCTGGTGTAGGTGGGAAAGGGCTGTTGTTCAGCTCTGAAAGCGCTTGGAGCCATTGTATGCGTGACAGAGATCGACCCAATTTGTGCTCTTCAAGCTTGGTAAGACAAACACACCAGCAAAAATTCGCTCAAATTAAAACCCAAGTGGAGAGTTATTTTAATATTATTTAAATCATATTATATTATTAGTATTTTTAATTAGCTTTTATTTTTATATTTACATAAGGTTTTAGTAATTTTGTTATATGCTTTTGTAATTTTTATTTGTTTTTTATATTTCTATTTTGCTTTAATTGATTAATTTCAGTATTTCAGCTTATTATATTTCAGTTAGTTTAGGTTAGTTCATCTAAAATGTTTAATTTTTATTTCAGTTTAATTTGTAACAAACAACTTTTGTAAACTTCTGGAAATAATATTTGGCCACAGGAAGTTTGGGAACAAGCTGTAGTGCTTATTTCTCAAGAGTATTTCACCACATTTTTTCCCTCACTGTTTAAGTCTGGATAAAGATCTGAGATACCAGTTGAATTCGATCTGTTTTTTGTTTTTTTTATCTTCCTCGTAGTATGGATGGCTTCAGAGTGGTGAAGCTGAATGAGGTGGTTCGTCAAATGGACATGGTTATCACCTGCACGGGTACGTCTGGTTACAGCTGGCTCGCCTCCAGATCCATTTCCTCTGTTTCGTGCAGCTCTTATCAGCACAAACACATCCTCCCTAATGCCCTTGCATTGAGTTGCTGTGAAACAGTTTGCCCTTTGACGGCTGCAGCTGATTTCTGGGCTACTCTAAAGTAGTCTGAGAAAAATAATATTTGAGAGATAAAATATTTGTGTAAAATCATAGTAGATAGTTGTTGAGGTATAGATAAGTTATGTGTGGTTTCTGCTAATCAAAGGCCCAGCTTTGTATTCAAGTTACGTTTATTTATTAATACTGTATTATTTTAAATGTAAAAGGAAATATTTGTTTCATTGTTTTTGGTTCCATATTTGAAATTTGGTTATTTTTCTTAATGGAGTGCAATAGTGCCTGTCCACTTTTTCAGCAGTGTTGGTTCCGGAAATATTTTTCACATTCATTTTTCCCATACAGGTTTTTAAAGTCTTTGTTAAAAGTGAATCACAACATTACAAACTTTGATTTAAAAAAAAAGATCAGACAAAAAGAGGAAAAGAACTACAATCCAATGAAGCACTGTAAATTATATTATTAAATTAAAAATGATGGTTAAGTATAAAACTATTTATGTTAAAGATTCTGTTTATGTATATAAAAGCTATATATATTAAGTTTATTCAAATATGCATATTTGAAAGGTTATGGAAATTGACTCAGTGCTTCATGGGAAAGTGTTCTTTTGATATGATTCGCTCGTTGTGGATCTCTGATTGGTGGAGATTTCTTTGCAGAATCGTGGGTAATGTTGTTTTCCTAGCAATAATCACACTTTTAAACACAATTATTTTAAAAAAAAGTAAAAAGTAAAGAAATAATATGGGCTATAGACTTCAACAGAAGCATACAGCATGAATTAACAACATCATAGTTCACAGTAGGCCTGTTTTTTTAAATGGGATTTTTACTTCTGGAACACGTCTGCTGCACTGTAAATTCACTAATTTTATTTGGTTTAAACAAATTATGTCTACTGGGGTTTCTTGAAGATTCCTGAATACATTTTTGTTTTTACAGGGAATAAAAATGTTGTGACCAGGGAGCACTTGGATCGAATGAAGAACGGCTGTATTGTCTGTAACATGGGCCATTCCAACACTGAGATTGATGTGGTGAGTGAGTCTCAAGCCTTCTTTGCATCGCCTTGCCTTACATTAAAATTTGTTTTGTTACAAATATTTTGGAGTTATTTATAAGGAGGCTCCATTTGCTCTTACTGTAGTGTACTTTTATTGGTGAATGTAGTCCAGGCAAAGAATTTTAACGTCAACAGTAGATGTTCCATGAGCAGCCGGGTCAGTTAATCAACCTGAAAGCCTCTTAGCGGCATGTTTCCAACAACAAAGTGAAGTGCGCTGAGCCGCTGACTGTGTTCATAGTGATTGCACTTTGTGTGTGTGTGTGTTTAGGCTTTGTAGGTTTATCAGCCTGTTAAAGTGAGTGTTAGTTGTGTGCGCTGATGTGTGTCCGTTCTTTCTCTGTTCCAGGCGAGTCTGCGGACTCCAGAGCTCACCTGGGAGAGGGTGCGCTCACAGGTCGACCACGTCATCTGGCCTGATGGGAAACGAGTGATTTTACTGGCTGAGGTCTTTCCTTCTTCCTCATTTTTTTCATGAATGAGTGCCAGTAGGGATGAGTGCTGTGACGGATGGGCTCTACTGTTTGTTTATACTACGCTAGATGTTTTTGCACAGCAGTCTAAGGTTTAGAACCGTTTTTTTACGTTACTTATAAATGAGAGCGATAAAGAAACCGTTTGTCCCAAACAAGTCAGGACAAGCAAGTTGTTGTTATTAAAGAGTGCTGTTAGCTACTACTTTGTAAGTTTAGTTGTTTCACGGTTACCGAGCAAATTTATGCTTTATTATAAACCATTTAAAGGGATACTCCACTTTTTTTTGGAAATAGGCTCATTTTACATCTCCCTCGGAGTTAAACAGGTGAGTATTACCATTTTCGATTCCATTCAGCCGATTTTCTGATATTTAGAAGAATATCAGTAACCAGCCAGTTTCTTGTCCCATTGACTTCCATAGTAGGAAAAAATATATACTATGCAAATCGATGGGACCAGAAACTGTCTGGTTACTGATAATCTACTAAATATCAGAAAATCGTCTGAATGGATTCAAAAACGGTAAAACTCAACTGTTTAACTCTGTGGGAGTGGTAAATTGAGCCTATTTCCAAAAAAAGTGGAGTATCCCTTTAAAGGTTTAAGTGCAGTGAAGTTTTTTTTTTAAATAAATATTTAAATTGTAATTATTTGTATTGAGCAAGGATGCATTAAATTGATCAAAAGTGACAGTAAAAACATTTATAATGTTTACTTTTTTTAAATAAACACTGTTCATTTGAAGTTTCTATTCATCAAATTAAAACAAATGTAATGGTTTCCACAAAAAAAAAACATTAAGCAACACACCTGTTTTCAACATTGATAATATTAAGAAATGTTATTTGATCATCAAATCATCATATTACAATGATTTCTGAAGGATCATGTGACACTGCAGACTTGAGTAATGATGCTGAAAATTCAGCTTTACTGTCACTTGACTAAATATATAATTTTTAATATATTAAAAATTGAAAACAGTTCATTTAAATTGTAATAATATCTCATAATATCAGCTTTAAACTTATTTTTTTTTTAATCAAATGAATGCAGCTGTGCATTTACCGTAAGAGACTTCTTTCAAAAACATTTAAAAATCTTACTGTTCCCCAAAGTTGGTAAAAACTGTAGTTTTTATTTTTTTATAAAGAATAATATTAGAGTCTTTTTAACATTGCTTTTGAACTGATGTTATGAATAATCATCTGTTTTGGTTTGCATCCAAGTAAATCATCAAATGAAACTAAGTAGTATTTATTGGTGAAATTGATATTGCCACAGTTATTTGTTATCAAAATATTTTTTGCCTTTCAAATCTATACATTTCATTAAAACCTAGTAAATGGTGATTCGTACCGTGACATAGGATCATGGTCCATAGCGCCCTGACCAAATCCTCGTTTTTTTCTCTAATGTGCTCACCATGATAAATCACTTTCCTTTGTGCGTTCTCCTGTTTGAGCACAATAAATCTCAGTCATTTGTGTGTTATTTTTCAGGGTCGGCTCTTGAACCTTAGCTGCTCAACAGTCCCCTCATTTGTGCTATCAATCACTGCCACAACCCAGGTAATTTAACCTGTCACCATTTGGTTTTTAGCCGAAGTGAGTTTGTACCCTCTGTACAGATGACATTGAATCCATTTATGTTAGTGGTTCTGAGTGCTGTTGCACAGCTGTGTGATTACTATGCCGGATATAACATCTCTAATCGCTGGCTGTTGTGTTCTTTATTTAATGTTAGGCTTTGGCCCTAATAGAGCTGTATAATGCACCAGAAGGTCGCTACAAACAAGATGTCTACCTGCTGCCCAAGAAGATGGGTAAGAGTTATCTGAACCAATCACCACTGCTGGCAACTAAAATACATTAGTTATATGCATTAAATGTGATAAATCATGTGTTTTTCAGATGAATATGTGGCCAGCTTGCACCTTCCCAATTTCGATGCCCATCTTACCGAGCTGTCAGATGAGCAGGCCAAATATATGGGCCTCAATAAGAATGGACCCTTCAAACCCAATTACTACAGGTATGCATCACTATACCGTCTGTACTATCAGAATGTGCACATTTGTACTGTTCTGTACTTGTGTGATGAAGACAGACTGGGATTGTCCTATTTTAGGACAAATTCTCATGAACTACCCAATGTTAAAATGTTTGGTCACTCATTGCCCTCTGCTGGTTCTCAATAAAAGTCATGAAACTGCGTATTTTCTTCAGCATGTTGGACTAAAACAAAACTTTTCAATTCTTTGAATGTATAAAATATTCACATGTATTATTTTAGCTTTTCAGTATAAAATTATTTGCTGTTCAAAAGTGTGGGGTTGTAAGATTTATTTATGCTTATGTTGCTTATGCTCACCAAGACTACATTTATTTGATCAGAAATTCATTAAAAATAGTAATATTTTGAAATACACACAAATGTTTTCTATTTACATATTTTATAAAATATCATTTATACCTGCTGAATTTTCAGTGTCAATCATTCTAACATGCTGATTTGGTGCTCAGTAAATATTTATTATTATTATCAATATTGAAAACAGTTATGCTGCTTTCTTTGATGAATAGAAAGTTAATTTGTGACGTTATGAATGACTTTACTGTCTCTTTAAATCATTTTAATATATCCTTGCCGGATAAAGGTGTTCATTTCTTTCAAAAAATATTTTGAACGGGAGTGTAATTAATATAAATCATTCATCAACATATTTTTATATTATAAATATTCTTCATACCAGACTGAACAGTTATGGAAAAGAATCTAATTTTCTGTTGTTTTACTTGCAGATATTAGTGTGACTGGATCGATTCAGCCTTCATCAAAGATGGAGAGACCTGTATTAACCACGAGAAGCAAGAGATTTATTTTATATGAATATACATTTCTTAAAGCAAAACTTGATTTTACTGAATGTTATTCTTATTTAATAGTGTTACTAATTTCCAGTGACAAAATATACATTCATGTCACTTTTAGGCGTATGTGCATTGTTAGAATTCATGTATTGTAGCGATTGTTGTAAATGTTCTTTTAACCTAAAATATGAAAAGGACCACGTCTAGGCTCTAAAAATGTGCCAAATATTGGTTATAGGAGACTGATCTCATAGAAGAATTGATCATTATTACTATGCTTTGTTTTTACATGGTTATTCTATTTACCCAAGGCTACACTGACTCAATCGTTCATGACCAAAAAGTTGTCTTTGTGGCTTTTTGATATAAAACTAAATGTTAGTCTCGGCATAATATTCCTGATTTATTGCTCTTGCATAAGAAAATATAATATCTTTTTCGGATGAATGTACTGTGTATTACTGTAAAAGCTAGAGTGTTCTGGCAATATGATACACACCACTGTGTGCAGAAACTTCTGTGACTGGCAGCAGCAGCTGCTAAATGTACCCCGCTTGGGGGATTTTATGAAATGTCACCAACAGGGATTCTTTTCGTTTTCTCACACATCTTCAACGTCTCTGTGGCCTTTTATATTCTTATTTTAAAATAAGTTAGACCATTAAATGTAATGTAGGCCAATCTTAGATGAGATTAAATGTAACCCCAGTTGCTGAATATTATTGACCTTTGGCCCCTAACATTCCCACACAGTCAGCTGGATTCACAAGAAGCACACATATTTTAATCACCATCTCTAAGGGACTGCAAATGTCTTAAGAATAAAATCACTGTGAATGCTGTCTTTGAATATTTGCCTCATCTGCACTTTTGTTTGTGATTTACCTTTGCATTACATAATTTGTCAGATGTGTTCCCCTCTGCCTTGATGTCATCATCGAATCCCTGAATTAAAGATCTTGCTGTCACTAAATATCCCTTTGTTTTGACCTATTAATATCACAAAGGTTTCTTTGATTGTGTATGAATGTAATAATATTGCAACAATATATATTTTTACGATAACATTAGCCGTGTGCAAATCTAGAACCAGTAAAACCGATAGGAAAGCTTTCCATACTCAAATTGATTTTGGATATGATGATATTTAAAGAACTGAACAATACAGCCTTTGTACGATCTCTAACTGTAAAACACTGTGAAAGACAGAGAAATGGAAGAGATGAGTTGAGCCAACACATACGAACCTAGAAGCTGATGGTCTTACTTATCAAAATTGAAAAAAATACATTTTCTACAGTGTATATGCCCATGGCTGTGAATCAGAAGAGGCAAGGGAGTTCAGTCTAAACGCCTCCTTAAAATCTATTCAGAATTAACTATTTTAATTAGGCTTCATTAATAGTTAAATTGTCAACTTAACTCCAAATGTGGACAACTAAGATACATATAATGTATATATAATTTTTGTATGTGATAATGTCAGTATCAGTATTTGCTTTCTACCATACACAATTAAAAATGGCACTGGACGTTTGCTGTTTAATTGTAACAATGAGCACTTAAACACACCAAACCAACAATTATTAAAAACACACACAAAAACTGATTTTGCATGGGCACTTTGGACTAGTAGGCCTATACAAATTTTCTATCATGCCTAGTCCAGGCACATTTTATTTACTGCACGAATAGAAGAGGATGACAGCAATAAAGGCTCCAATAAACAAACCTTTTCCCGAGTCAACTCGTTCATTTCGTTTGTTGAATGAATCAAATGACACGAAAAAAAAGATTGAACAGTTCGAACTGGAGAGTCACGAACGCGCATGACAGAACAGAGCAAGGTGACTATTGAGCTTATAAAACTTAAACTTTGTTATTATTTTTTTTTAAGAGCAATCGTTTCGCTTGATAAGACCCTTCTTCATCGTCTGGAATCGTTTAAAGCCCTTTGAACAGTTTGCAGTTCGCACTGAAACTGTCTTTTGGACCTTGAACCGTTTGGTTCCCATTGGATTCCATTACATGGAGAAAAATCTAGTATGTGGTGAATGTTTTCATCAAAAACCTTAATTTCTTTTTCGACTGAAGAAAGAATGACATGGATATCTTGGATGACATAGGGGTGAGTAAATTATCAGCAAAAGCTTTTTTTTAAAGTGAACTACTCCTTTAATATTTCTCCGGGAGTAGCCTATATGGGTTTGGAAATTTGAGAGAAATTCTATATTAACACATTTACCTAAACCCATATAATTTAGTTACAAAATCTAGCCTACTGTGCATTTAGTCGACTAAAATCTTAGTGTACTGTATTCAGTCGACTAAAATTAGACTAAAACTAAAACAATTCAGATGACTAAAATATGGGATGACTAAATTCAGATGACTAATGGGATTTTAGCCAAAAGACAGACTAAAACTAAATCAAAATTTGCTGTCAAAATGAACACTGATTTAGTCCATACTGGCAAGGGCTGGAAATTAAGTAGGCTAGTAACAGCAAATATTTCACTCCTGAATAATGACAAAATAATTAGCTACCAAATTCAATAGCATTTGAAATAAAACACAAAGTTATAAAATTAAAAGAAAAAATCTTGTTTTGAAACGTTGTCTAACCCCACCCACCGGTTGCATAACCCACGGTCCTGCTGCCTGCAGCTTGTTATTTCTGTGTTTGGACCGCAGTACTAGATCATCAGTGTGCGCCTGGAAACTTAGGGGCTCTTCAGCCTCTAAAGTTACCACCAGAGTCAAGAGAAGTCTGGTATTTCTAGAAGGAGCATGGGGGTATAAAGTGCAGCGTGTCACTCGCTCGAGGCAGTCAAGAAAAGAAAACTCGAGCAACTGAAGCAAAGCTGAGCAGAAGAGTCCTCTCTCTGAAGCGCTATAACAAACTCGCACAACCTGTAAGTGACTCTCTGAGTTAGACCAATACTTTTGAAATATACATTATTAGATATTTTTATGTAGCCTATGATAGGCTAGTAGATTTTGAAGTAGATTTTTTGGTATTATTTAAAGTAATTTATAATAAATTAATCTATTTATTTTATATATAGCCTATTATTATATATTAATATAAAAAATAAATTTTTATAAAATTTGATTATTTTGATTATTGATTTTTAAAAAATGTTTAATTAGTCATATATATATATATATATATATATATATATATATATATATATATATATATATAATTTTACACTGATATTAATACTAATAACTATTATTATTCTTATTTAATATAATAATAACTCGTGACTTTTTTGTATTGCAGGTGATATTTCATTATAAATAATCAAGATGTCTAAAGGTTTGTCCATTGGCATTGATCTGGGAACCACTTACTCCTGTGTGGGAGTGTTCCAGCATGGCAAGGTGGAAATCATTGCTAATGATCAAGGAAACAGAACCACTCCAAGCTATGTGGCCTTCACAGACACAGAAAGACTCATTGGAGATGCTGCCAAGAACCAGGTCGCCATGAACCCCAACAACACAATATTTGATGCCAAACGGCTGATTGGTAGAAAGTTTAATGATCCAGTGGTCCAGTCAGACATGAAGCTTTGGCCCTTCAAGGTCATCAGCGAAGACGGCAAACCAAAAGTTCAAGTTGAGTACAAAGGAGAGACCAAGACATTCTACCCTGAGGAAATCTCATCCATGGTCCTAGTCAAAATGAGAGAGGTCGCCGAAGCCTTCCTGGGTCAGAGAGTCAATAATGCTGTCATCACGGTCCCGGCCTACTTTAATGATTCGCAGAGGCAAGCAACCAAAGATGCGGGGGTGATCGCCGGTTTGAACGTGCTGCGAATTATCAATGAGCCTACAGCCGCTGCCATTGCCTATGGGCTGGACAAGGGCAGGAGACAAGAGAGGAATGTCCTGATCTTCGACTTGGGTGGAGGCACCTTTGATGTCTCAATCCTGACGATTGAGGATGGGATCTTCGAAGTGAAAGCCACAGCAGGGGACACTCACCTGGGTGGGGAAGACTTTGACAATCGGATGGTAAAACACTTCGTTGAAGAGTTTAAGAGGAAGCACAAGAAGGACATCAGTCAGAATAAGAGAGCATTGAGAAGGCTTCGCACGGCCTGCGAAAGAGCTAAAAGAACCCTCTCATCTAGCACTCAGGCTAGCATCGAGATCGATTCCCTGTTTGAAGGCATCGATTTCTACACTTCCATCACAAGGGCTCGCTTTGAGGAGTTAAACTCTGAGCTCTTCAGAGGCACTCTTGATCCAGTTGAGAAGGCTTTAAGAGATGCCAAAATGGACAAGTCTCAGATTCACGAAATTGTTCTGGTCGGCGGCTCCACGAGGATCCCCAAGATCCAGAAGCTTTTGCAAGACTTCTTCAATGGCAGGGATCTCAACAAGAGCATAAACCCAGACGAGGCGGTGGCATACGGAGCGGCGGTGCAGGCCGCCATCCTAATGGGCGACACTTCGGAAAACGTTCAGGACTTGTTGCTTCTGGATGTGGCTCCTCTGTCCCTGGGTATTGAGACCGCAGGTGGAGTCATGACTGCTCTGATCAAACGCAACACCACCATCCCCACCAAGCAGATGCAGATCTTCTCTACGTACTCTGATAACCAGCCGGGCGTCCTGATCCAGGTGTTTGAAGGCGAGAGGGCCATGACCAAAGATAACAATTTGCTCGGCAAATTTGAGCTCACAGGGATCCCCCCGGCCCCACGAGGCGTTCCCCAAATCGAGGTGGTCTTTGACATAGATGCCAATGGCATCCTGAACGTATCTGCTGTTGACAAGAGCACAGGAAAAGAAAACAAAATCACCATTACCAATGACAAAGGTAGACTGGGCAAAGAGGAGATCGAGCGAATGGTGCAGGATGCTGAAAAGTACAAAGCCGAGGACGAGGTGCAGAGAGAGAAGATTGCAGCGAAGAACGCTCTAGAGTCGTATGCCTTCAACATGAAGAACAGCGTTGAGGACGAAAACCTGAAAGGAAAGATTAGTGAGGAAGAGAAGAATAAGGTCATTGATAAGTGTGAGGAGGTTATCACTTGGTTGGAGAACAATCAGTTGGCTGAAAAGGAAGAGTATGAGCACCATCAAAAGGAACTGGAAAGTGTGTGTGGTCCAATCACCGCTCGGCTGTATCAAGGAGGAGTTCCCCCGGCTGGTGGCTGTGGATTCCAAGCCCAGTCTGAAACACAGGGCCCCACCATTGAAGAGGTGGATTAAAGAAAGGAAAATCTGCCTTATTATATTGTGCAATATTACTTTTAATGTTAAAAAAGGATTTGGGGGCTTCACTTCAGATTTCCAGATTCATATGAGACATATTGTCAAATGTGCTTGAATTCAAATGTTGTAAGACAAATTGTAGCTATACTCAGCTGTGTCAGCTGATAAGTGAATTAATGAAATGGAATAAATTATGGAATGTTTTATTATATAACATATTTATTATGTACTATTTATTTAAGAATAAATGAATGCAATTTTTAAACCATGAAAACTAATGAAACCAGTATTTTCTCTATCAAAGGGCAAGGTAGAAAATGTATGATGATAAACCTGCTCTACCTCAGTTTGTACACTAGATGACGTTGTAACACAGACTGAAACTCCACTACACTAGTTAACAGAAGACCTGGATCAACTTGATTAAAACCTAAAAGGTCAAATACCATATTTATTCATTTATATTTTTAGTTTTTCATTAATTTTCCAATTGGATGTAGCCTACTGCCAAAATTCTGAAATGCCTTTGGAGACAGCATATGGTAGAAAAATGAACACTCAATTCACTGGCAACCGCTCTGGTGGACATTCCTGCAGTCAGCATGCCAATTGCACGCTCCTGCAAAACTTGCAAAATCTGTGGCATTGTGCTGTGTGGTAAAACTGATAACATTTTAGAGTGACTTTTATTTTGGGCCAGTCTATGGCACACCTGTGCAATAATCATGTTGTTGAATGAGCATCTTGATATGTCATGTCACACCTGTGAGGTGGATGGATTATATTGGCAAAGGAGAAGTAAGTTACCCACTAACACAGATTTAGAAAGATTTGTAAATAATATTTGAGAAATAGGCATTTTGTCTTCTTTTACCTACCATATCTTTTAGTTTAGCTCATGAAAAATGGGGGCAAAAACAAAAGTGTTGTGTTTTTGTTCTATATGTGTAGGTGTGTGTGTGTGTGTATGAATATACATATCATGCTATATATATATATATATATATATATATATATAAAGAATATATATATTTCCCATTTGCTTCTTCAACAGCAAAATAAAAACTAAAGAAAATTAACTAATGAGTTTCCAATGTCAAATTTACCGTCAAGCATGACTCCCATGCACCAATTGGTTTTTATTTTTTATTTTTGTTGTTGCATAATTTAATGCCAGAATAACATGTATGCATTTGGCAGACAATAACACACATACAGTTTTATACAAATACAGATTTATAGACACAAATAACACAAATACAGTTTTATAGACTAAATGTAGGCTACATAAAAGACTATTAAAATATTAAATAATGCAGAAATACGTTATTATTGCGTAAAAGTAAACTGAATCTTTTCTCTATAATCAAATTGAGCTTATAATCACACGTAATGCAGCGCGTTAAGGGTTACTGAAACGCTGGAGCATCATCATCATCATCATCATCATCCTCCCATGGGCTGTGTCGCCTGACTGTCACAAAGATGCAACAGATCTTTTCCAGCAAACTGATGATAGGCTACAGCAACAGATGATTTGGCCTAATTCTGTTGTACAATCAAAGACGTTATTCGGCAAGATTTTTTTGTAAATTAGCCTAATTGTTGTGATTAAGGAATAATGCGCGCGCAGGATGGGATTTAGGGTTGTCTAATAATTAAACGACGAGGTGACCAGACTTTTGAAAGAGATGAAATTGGAGGGCATTTTTAGAGTTGTCTGACTTTTATTTGAACTACTCTGTTTTTCTTTGCATATCTTTGCAAATGTAATAAATGCCTGAGCACGCGCGCTTAATTCGGTCGTGATACGCGGACGGTTTACTCAAGTTTTGGTGTTTACTATAGTGTCAAAGTGCCCATGAATGAGGATACACGCCAGCATCCTCCCATAGACTGAGAGTTTCTCCGTTAACAGGTGGTTGTTCGCGTCTCTGATGGTCATGGTGACGGCGCAAACTCTCTACAGTTGTTCGACTTTTAGAACTGACGACAGCTGCGCGGGTTTAGAAAGCCAAGAGAGTTATTAGGTAAAAGCTTCTCCATCGAAATCTATGATCAGCTCGGTGTGTGTTTCGTCGTACCGCGGGCGCAAGTCAGGCAATAAACCTCCTTCCAAATCATGTCTGAAGGAAGAGATGGCCAGAGGCGAAGACTCGGACAAAATCATAATCAACGTCGGCGGCACGCGCCACGAAACCTACAGGAGCACCCTTAAGACCATACCGGGCACGAGACTCGCCTGGCTCGCCGACACGGACAACCAGGTGAACCCGGACGCAGACATGGTGCAGACGCCCACCACCAGCGAATTATTTTTTGATCGACACCCGGGCATATTTGCCTATGTGCTGAACTACTACAGGACTGGCAAGCTTCACTGCCCAGCGGATGTGTGCGGCCCTCTGTTCGAGGAGGAGTTGGCATTTTGGGGCATCGACGAGACGGACGTGGAGCCCTGTTGCTGGATGACCTATCGCCAGCACAGGGACGCAGAAGAGGCGCTTGATATATTCGAGCCGCCAGACCCGGAGGATGCGGAGGACGACCAGGACTTGCCCAGACGCTTCGGCATTGAGGACAGCCCTGACCGCTCCAGGGGATGCTGTGAAGTTTGGCAACCAAAAATATGGGCGCTCTTTGAAGATCCATATTCTTCGCGTGCAGCCCGGGTAAGAGATTGGAATTCACAATACAAGAATAGGGGGAAAAATAAGGCCTTTGAAAATGTTTTATTTTCTTCAACAAATGGTCAAGTAGGTGATCCTTATACTCTAGTACTCTATAATAGCCTACAACAAGTTCCTTTGCAAACTTTTTGTTCTATAGGCTACCTTTATCAAATTATGTTATTTCTTGGGTATCAGAATGTTAAAGAATGTTACATTATTGTTGTAATGAGGGGAAACATAAAATTTCATAACTAATTAAAAGTAGTCATAAAAATAGCTTTAATGACTAATTGAATTGAATATCAGTTCAACAGACAACATCCCCAACTGTAGAAAACATGACTTTATTGTTTGATTTTAATTGTTAAATACAATTGCAGGACGAGACAGTCCAAAAGCACCCTTTAAGGGGGGAAACAGACATTTCATGTTAAAAATTGACTACTTTTCATTATAGATTAATTTTATTTGAGATAATAGTAAACATATCCAAGAGTTCTTCCAACCTGTGTGAATATTGTCTCTTTATTGCTTTAAAAAAAAGGTATTGGGAGTGGAATGGAATGATCAATAGGAATGAGCAATAGCCTGATCACAATATGCACGTCTAAATTAGAAACATTTGCAGTTGGGCCATTCAAGTTTTCATGCTTTAGTCTCAATTTGTAAGTTAGTTTTGAATAAATTCATGATCACATTGAAACACAATCAGCACCAACTGTCTATTGAGCGGCACCTGGTTCACACTGACTGTTACACACATGAACTCACCCAGATGGCACCTGCTCTAGTGTTAATGTGTCACATGCTCATGTCAGAAGTGTGAAATCCTCTTGCTGTGATGGATGAATGTCATTTGGAGACATTTCTGTGATCCTACAGAGTCAAAATGATTTATGTTTAATTGGTGTCATATGTCCATAAAAGTTGGGCAACATTCAGATTTGTCTATTTGTCTCCTTTAATGGTTATTTACTAGTGATTTAAATGGCCTTAAACCAGACAGAGAATGTGTATGAGGGTTCTGTCAGAGGAGTGATCTTTAGATTTTGAGGCTTAATGTTTAGTCATTAAGGTTTGTGCGTAGGTTAGAGAGCATGGATACAGTGCCTTTAAAATGCTTTTAAAATGTCGATATGTCAGTTTTAAGTCCATCAAATGATGATGAGATGATGAGAAGGATCGACTCTATAAAACGTTTCACTATTTCTTTATTTATGTTATGGCAAAGCTGCTTTTTTAGCCATTTCTCCAGTCTTCAATGGCACAATCCTTCAGAAAGCATTCTAATGATATTTAGACCATGATATTTTTTATGATCAATGATGAAAACGGTTCCATTATATTTTTTTCAGTATTCTTTGATGAATAGAAAGTTCAATAGATTAGCATTTATTTGAAATAGAAATTGTGTATGTAACTATAAAAACGATAAAACTGATGGCAAACTTGCCCTAAGGATTGTTATCACGCCTATTTTGTGCATTTTATAGCTAATCATGTCTTTTATATCTGAGTTTTTTAAGCTAAATTAAAAACTGTAATTAAATCACAAGCAAGCACCCTTGGCAGAGCACTACTGTAATGAGCTTTTTAAATCAGTAATATGAAAGCTTTTTATTGTAGGACTGAATCTCTGTTGCAGTATTGAACCCTGGACCATTTGGCTCCTTTATTTTGACCAGGAAATCAATTCTCCCCTTAGAGAAATTTAAAAGTCAGTAATTTCTTTAGTTGTTTGGCACAGAGGTCACTTAAAATAGATCAAATAACAGTGCTCTCATACAATGTGTCTCTTTTCTCTTTAGGCTACAAAACAGACATCAGATTTCATTGATATGCAGTGTGTTTGTCACAGCTGAGCTGCTTTGGTTGTTAACATCTACACAGCTGAGCCATTGCCTTGCAGGTCTATCACTTCATCACTATTAAGCTAGCTGTTTGTTTTTTTTCCTAATTAATTTAGATGATATCCAGCACACAGGCCTGACAGACTAGATGCTGATCATGCCTCTAAGACAACCAGTAATAGGGAAGAAAAAGGTGAAACAGAACAGATACACTTTCTAAAGAATAAACCTCTCTGCGCAAACAAGACATCATTATATTCCAATCACCCAGAAACGACATGGAGCAAATGGTTGGGTTTCTTGGACCAGGCTGCTCTTCGGCTCTCTCAATTATCTCTGCCTTGAGAGCATTATGGGTTGCAGGGCTCATGTTACCATACTGACAGCTTCTCGGGCCATGTAATACAGTTAGAAAAGAGGAAAATCGATCTATGAGGGCTTTTATTAATCACGGGATCCAAACAGCAGAGGAGAAATGGAAAGAGATAGAAACAATGCAAACATTTATTTGTATATCTTGTCTCCCAGATAAGATCTTATCTTAAAAACGTTTAAAGTGTATTTTCTTACCCTATTAAAATAATAATTTGAGCCAAATGTAGTCTAATAAGTCTACTTGTATTGTCTTTGTCTGATGAAAACATAAAATAAGATATTTTGAAGAATGTCACTAAACAGTTTCAGTTCCCATTGACTTCCATTTTACTTTTTTTCCCATCTAATATGGGTGAACATGATTTCACCAAGTAAAACATAGTCCTGGATCAATTTTGTGTGTGTGTGTGTGTGCCTTGAACAACATTTCAATGAACCAATAAGATTTCAGGGACAAGTTTATAGTTTATGTCAAGTTAAGGCTTACAACCAGTGTTAGACACATCAGTGTTATTCACCTATCATTTCCCTCTGATTTTGGAAGAAGTTATAGGAGTGGGGATAGAGTTAGGACTACATTTTCAGACAGGGATGTTGACAGAATATGATCCAGGAGTTTTAGTCTTGGGAAAATCACAGTGACCCCATAGAATGGAAGTCAATGGGAACCAATGCGTTGCCAACATTCTTCAAAAACATTCTTTTGAGTTGCCCTTTATTTTAAGGTCACGTAGTTACATTGTCCGTACTCAAATAAGTACTGAGTATGAATTATACATATACGGCATTAGAATAAACCGGGAGAGATCACAGCACTTGCATATTGTTGCCCTTTTGTTATAGTTGCTTCTATGTTCTCATTTGTAAGTCACTAAAAGCGTTTTCTAAATGATTAAATATAAATATACTTACTAGTTACAATAATTATTTATTATTACAAATTGTATTGTTAATATTCAAGCAATTAATTCCAATTGTACTGGGATTTATTTGTTTATTAACGTTTTTTTTTTGTTATTCTGATCTATTTTCTTTAATGCAACAACAAAGACTAGTTGCAATGTTATGTGTTCGGCCTTGTATTTAAGCCCTGTGTTAGTCCAGTCCTTTTGAGTTCTTGTGTTACTGTCTATGTTGGATGCCCTGTTCCTAGTCTGAGTCTTTGTGAAGTTTTCAGTTTGTTGAGTAAAGTGTGCTGCATGTGGATCCTGCTTCCTCCTTGTTTCAACCACATCGTGAACTAATAAAATGGACAGAGAATTTATACCTGCACAAGCTGGTCCAGATATGCAGCGAGCAGTGGTCTCCGGTATAAGCCTTATATGAACACAATGAGAGAGTGTAAATAACAGACTCGAGTCTTGCAGTTTCATAGTTCTGTGCTACAGAGTATCAACAGGTTGGCTTTGTATGTTTAGAAGTATGGTAAACCATTTGGCATTTAGATAAACCAAAATGTAGATGTCTTTCACAGGCTAGACTTGCTCACAGACCTATACTCACGACTTGTTGCAATGACACGCTCACTGCAGTGGGGTTTTGTAATGTTGAGGCTGATTGTTTTTGAGAAAATCGTTTATTAGAAGTCATTGTATTAGCAGAGCAAGATATTACTTTTTGATGTAAATGTTCTAATGCAAACCTTATTTGTTCCTCCAATGTGCAGTGATGAATCATTCACAATAAAAGATAAGGAACATTACACTGCTGGTACCTGTAGCAAAGAAACATTCAATTGATTAATGATGATTAATATTAACAAAGTGACTTAAATACTGTTATTTCATACCTTCTATTCAACAAAGAATTACTGTTTTTACTGTTTGATCAAATAGATGCAGTCAGCCCTATTAAGTATAAGAAACTTATATCTGAAACGTTAAAAAAAAATCTTACCAACCCCAAAATTTTGAACAGTTCATGCTGACTTTTTTTGAAGATTTATATTTTAATTTAATGTAACATTTATGTAACATTAAGTAAAAATATAGTCAAATAGAAAAACTAAAATCATTGTAGACCATAGAGGGAATAAATATGTAATATGTATGTAAATATGGGAATAATTTAAATAATGTTCTTACTCTCAGAAATGAGCATTCACACACACAAAAGCCATTGCTGAGAAATGTATCAAATGCACTAACACTGTTGTTAATGCCGGGAAAAGACAGATTCTCTGGAGAAATGCTTGGCACAACAGCTTATGGGCTACTGGCACTGGACTCAGAGTTGTATGACAGACAAAGTAATAGTGACTTCATTCATCCCTGGTGTATGTAATTGCTTTAGTTCCCTGCAGTCTGCAGCTTAGGAACAATATAAACCATGGAGGGAGACAGGGAGTACCTTTTTGGCAGTCAGTGTCATGATTCATTTGGCATATTGAAGCTTTGCTTAGAATTATACCTTACTTGTATTAAGCTCTCAACATCACATCACAGTTCTCACATGTCATTTGACCTATCATGATATGGCAAATTTGAATATGTGAAAGTATCAATGAGATATGAGACAATGATATGAGAAAATGTCCACTAATGGTTTTCATGAAAAAAATATTAAACAAAACAATAACATGAAACCTTGCAGATATACATTCATGGCCATGTTCACCAAACAACACAATTACATTTACAGTTTATCCATTTGGCAGATGATTTTATCCAAGCAACACATTGCAATTCAAAACATTGTATCCATTAATGCATTCTTATAGAATCAAATCCTTGACATTGAAGTTGCTAGCACAGTGTAATACTGTTTGAGCTACAAGTTGACAATTTAGGGTGACAATTTTTGTAAAAGACATTATTAAAGTGATGGATATGTAAAATATTTGTTTATCCAGCCCTAGGCAAAGCTACAACTATCCTCTGTGAATAAGGGACTAGTACTAGCACATTTCCCCTGAGGACTTGAATGCTAGAGAGTTTATATCCTTTATTCTATATGAGTCTTCCTACTTTTGCTAACATTGTTTTTACTTGTTTAACAGTTATTGCAGGCTTGAATTATTTTCCATGGAAAGGGTTTGCTCACACAGGCGGACTAGAATGTGACATCTGCTCTATGGGTAAATGTCTTTGTGAGGTGTGACTAAATACAAAATGAGCTGGAGGCTAGTGAACAGCTGGTATGGGAGACTATCTAAGTAGACACAGACACAAGCAACATGTTCTCTCTCTCTCTCCCTCTCTCTCGTTACCACTCTCTCACTCACATATGCACAGTTCAATAGTTTGGGGTCAGTAAGATATTTTTTTATTTTATTAATAATTTGTTACATAGCACGTTTCTGGGCACTCAAAGCGCTTTACATTAGGCAAGGATGCATTAAATTGATCAAAAGTGACAGCAAAGACCTTTATATTGTTACAAAATGTTGTATCTGTTTATTTAAACTTTACATTTTTGAATTATTTTTAAAAAGTATCTTGGTTTCTACAAAGATATTAAGCAACACAACTGTTTTCAAGATCAGTTATTATAATAAGAAATGTTTCTTGAGGATCAAATCAGAATATTAAAATGATTTCTGAAGGATCATGCAACACTGAAGACTGGATTAATACTGAAAAATTCAGCTATTGTATTTTTTTAAATCAAATATTTCCAGCATTTGTAAGCTTAATAGGCGTTTTTTTTAAAAGTCTTTCTGACCCGAACGGTATTTACTTGTCATAGATAAAGCAGAAACATCTGGATGTGCAGATGTGTTTGTGAAAGGATGCGTCATTACAAATTTGCAGCTATTATTCAACGATTTTATGATGTACTGTAAGATTTTAGTAGCAGTTATCGTAAAATTGATTTCAATGAATCACTCAAAAATAGTGATTTCTACATCTAAATGAACTCACATAACAATCATTGTTAATTTTTATAATGAATACTATAAGTTAACAGCCATCTGGCCTTAATACATTTTTAGCACAGTGTAGAAACCAATACATAACCTGTCTGCACTTATACTGTTAGTGCTCAGATTCAAGATCTTAGCTCATATTTTCATTATCTCAGATTTTCATGTATTTATATCAATTTTTCGTATTGGAAAAAAATGGTATTAGCATACAAGAGAGTTGCACTGGATATTAGCTTTTGTTTAATTAATTATTCTCAATGAACTGTTGCAATAGTGTGTATTTATAATGTGTGTTTTGTCATGTGATATAATGCTGGATAAATGTGCAACGACCCATCTGTCCAGCAATTTACAACTCCACTTAAACTGTTTGTATTCAGCACTCTGAAAGGTTTTGCTAATGTTGTAACAATAGCACTCTGTGGGGTGCGAGAGCAGCTTGAGTAAATTATTTCCCCATTACCTCATTAGAACAAAAATATTTAGCTTAGAGTCCCTTTCTACAAAACAACGCCTCACACATTACTGAAAATATGGTGTCTGCTTTTTTGTGAAGCACAAAATGATAGGCATGAATAGCTAGTATGAGTTAAGGTGCTAGTGTAAGTCAGATCCATGTGGTCGAAATTTCCTTTTAAAAAAATCTACACGCGACTTTAGAAACAAAATATCTTTATACTAATATAAAAGTAAAAGTAGAACATCTCTTCTCTTATTGTACAATAATTTTTAGCTTTGATACAAAGCTAAACAGAATCCATTTTGATGGTAAACATCAGTCAATCCTAAATTATGATGGTAAAAGTTAAAAGGATGTGGTTTAGACTTGTTATTATCATGTGGTCCTGAATAGGATTGTAATTGTTGCTGGTTTAATTCTGAGGGCACTTCTGTTTTTGTGACCACATTGCTATTGATTGAAGTACTCAATGAAGCACTTTAATAAGGAGTGAAATGAAAGGGCTGCTGGAACAGATAACTGTCATACATCTTTGGTTCTCTATATATTTGAACTAGTGCATTGTGTAAGCAGACTTTTTGGAAAAACATTTCTCATGGTTCCTTGCGTTATTACCTCAAACACTTTTCAAAAAAATCTTAAGGCAGCCTGCAGTAATACAAAGTAGATCAATTAATTGTAAAAATGCAAACACAAATGAAATTGATCAGCGTGACAACAAGTCTTCAACTGTGTGGTGCTGGTGTGACAAGGTTGTCATGGTTACCCAACCCCAAACACGCCCATGCTTTGCTGCTCCATCCTTTCTTCACATATTCTTTCTCTTTTAGTTTCTTAAAAAAAAGAACAATTGCCACTCAGCCAACATAGATTCATCTAGCTGCTGTTGATTTCATATAATTTAAATGGATAATTTTCGTTAAACTCTGCACGGCATCATTGTTAGAGATAATTTGGAGCTTAATTTGGGCTAATTTAATTGTTTCTTGCTAATGAAGGAAAAAGAAATGGCCATCAGTTGTGCATTTTGAGATAATACTGTATGTTAATAAGGAAGCAGGCTAATATGCCTCAACAAATAAGGATAAGTGGTGGGCTGGGGACGATGTGAGATAGTTTCTGTCAAGTGCTGCAAAAAGTGTTTTCAATTCTTCTAACATGATGCTAGGTAACTCATTTAAATACAGAAAATGTGAAATTTACGAAATAAAACAAGTTATTTTACTTCAAATATGACTGAAAGTTCATTGCATTGCTCTTGGAAAGAAGTTATATGAACTATTAGCATGTTTTGACTGTGTAAGTAGATAAAATGTTGAAATTAAATGAATAGTTCACTTAAAAATAAAAATGATGTCATCATTTACTCACCCTCAAGTTGTTTCAAACTTGAACACAAAAGAATATATTTTGAAGTGTTCAGCAGAAGAAAGAAATTCTTACAGGTTTGAAACAACATGAGGTGAGCAAATTATGCCATTCGTGAACTATTCCTAACTGTTATAAACAGAAATATAGGGAAATATCTATTAGTGTTTAATGTTCTGTTATGTTGGGATTTAAAAGGGTTTTTTGTCGGGTACCATTGCTGAAGAGAGCCTTTGGTTAGGTCGAGGATGGGCCAATGAATGCTAAAACTATATGCTGTATGTTGCTATATTTGAAAAGCTATATTTGTTGCCATATTTCTAGTCTAATCTGCTTACATCTACATTTATCTGTTTCAGATAATTGCCTTTGTCTCCCTCTTTTTCATCCTGGTGTCCATCACTAACTTCTGCCTGGAGACCCATGAGGCCTTTAATGAGCTTGTTAATCGCACTGATTCAGTCGGAAACACCACTGGGACCATCAAGCAGGAGATGGAGACCAAACCAGTGCTCATGCTCGTGGAGGGAATCTGCGTGGTTTGGTTTACCTTCGAGTTCCTGGTCCGCATCGTATGTTGCCCAAACAAGCTTCTCTTCATCAAGAACACACTAAACATCATTGACTTTGTTGCCATCCTGCCCTTCTATCTGGAGATGAGTTTGAGTTGGCTCACATCTAAAGCTGCCAAGGATGTTCTGGGATTTCTGCGCGTGGTCCGTTTCGTGCGCATCCTACGAATCTTTAAGCTCACGCGCCATTTTGTGGGTCTTAGGGTTCTTGGCCACACCTTGCGGGCGAGTGTCAATGAGTTTTGCCTACTCATCATCTTTCTTGCTCTCGGGGTGCTCATCTTCGCCACCATGATCTACTACGCCGAACGTATTGGTGCAGATCCCCAAGACCCTAGTGGCAGCAAACACACTCATTTCAAGAACATTCCCATTAGCTTCTGGTGGGCGGTGGTCACCATGACGACACTAGGTTATGGGGACATGTACCCTAAGACGTGGTTGGGCATGATGGTCGGTGCGTTATGCGCATTAGCGGGCGTGCTTACCATTGCCATGCCTGTGCCTGTTATCGTTAACAATTTTGGGATGTACTACTCGCTGGCTATGGCCAAGCAGAAGCTGCCCAAGAAGAAGAAGAAGCACAACCCAAACCCGGATATGGTAATGGACTCTGCCTCTTTTGGGAAGTCTGAAAGCGACTCGCCAAGGAACAGCACACAGAGTGACACATGCCCCCTCGCCGCTGAGGAGAACATCGGAAGAAACCGCTCAGGTAGTAGAACATCAGGATTTTCATGACAATTGTGATGTCTGAGAGGATATATAAAACTATATGGAACACTAAGGCTAAAGACTCCTGGAATATAAAGCCATTTCTTTCAAAATACTAAATAGTAACGCAAAATCATCAAATCAGATTTGTTTCAAGTGATTAAATCAATTGGCGATGCAAAACGTAACCCTGAAATCATTAACAGAACATTTACACAGGACATTTTACAGTAATTACATTAAATATATTAACATGGATCCTAAAACACCCTTAAAACAAGATATATTTTAAAAATACAGTTTATATTAACACTTTAATTCACTTTCTTACTCTAATGGGAAACTTTTTTTCTCAATGTAAGCATAAATCTAACAAACTTCTGTGCAGTTTATGGTAATTCTTATAACTAATGTTATATTCACTGCAAATATTGAAATCTGTTCTCTCTTGATGGCCAACATTGTCATGAAAACTTGTCTTTTTTATCCCGTTGTCAGATTCAAAGCAGAATGGCGATGCCAACGTTACTCTTTCAGAAGAGGAGGGCTGCAGTCTGACCCAACCGCTCTCTCCCAGCGAGAGGTGGACCCTCCGATGTTCACGCAACAGAGACAAGGCCATGAAAGAGGCAACTTGCTTCCTGCTGAATTCTGGAGACTTTTCTTGTGGAGCTGAACCCACCATCCACACAGGTAAAGGGGAACTGCTGGCTATAGAGTTTTAGTCCTATCCTTGAGGAGAAATGGTACTGATAAATATGAGCGTCAACCCATTTTCAGTGTCAAAATATAAAAGAATGAAAAGTATTTTTAAAGTGGACTAACAATAATTATAGTCCATATTATTACTATTATTATAAATATCCCTAAGATAGTGATATATAACTAATTCAACTGCAGTACTGCACTATATAATATAAATGTAAATTAAAAATTAAGTATTTTACTTTATACTATGTATTCAAATCCTAAATGAATATTAAACATCCAGAGATGGAGGTGTGTATATATATATATATATATATATATTTTTTTTTTTTTCATTTACTGTGAGCTGAAATCTTGGCTCATTAGCTATTCATATGCCATGCTTCGTTCTGAAACACGCACAACGCGATTTTGATTTTTGTTCAATTGACAGATGCTTTTCACAGTAAACACAACCCCTTTTTCAAACCCCTCCACACAATTAGCACAACACTACACCAAAGTAGCACAACACCCTTAGAACAGTTGACTTTTGTCAGAACTATACAATGTCTTATAAAAATTATTTTGTTGTTATAACATAAACACAACCATCATATGGTCTGTTTAAATCAGTTAAACACTCCTGTGCTGCTCAGCCTAAAACACTTTTAGCATTTACACAGAGAAAGTGTAAAAATAAATTCACCAACACCAGATGACACCAATTGTGCTGTTGTGATGTCAGTCTGTGTTCCCGTCTTTTCTCGTTTAGCAGTTATTATGTCTATTAGTCTTCACAGGTGTTTCTCATTGACCACGCCCCCTTTACTTTGTTATCCTGTTTAGATTTGTTATCCTGTTTCATCTGTTTGCCCCTGTTTTTAAGCCAGCTGTGTTTCAGTCCAGTCTTGGTGAGTTCTTGTGTGTTTTGTTTCGAAGCGGTAGTGTTGATGTTAGTTGCTGTGTGCGCCTGAGTCTTGTTCCTTGCCTGAGTCTTTGCCTAGTTTCCAGTTTATTTAATAAATGAGTGTGCTGCATTTGGATCCTGCGTCCTCCTTACTTCAACCACCTTCATGTGCATATAGTGCAGGCTAATGAAAATATTTATTCAGTCAATATTGAACATTTCAACAAAATATTCATAACAAAACATTTTCCAGTTTTCATACAGTATTACTGAACGTACCATTGTACTGTAAGCTTACAGTAATATTGTAAAAAAAAATTAGATATTGTACAGAGAAAAAAGAAAAACGAAACATCTCTCCGCCTAGCTAGATCTGGCCACAGGCCTTGTCAACCTCACAGTCTATATTTTTATTTGCAAAGCAACGTGGGAAGAATCTTTTGGAGTGACGAATGAGGGGGCTTTCACCCTGTCTGAATTTCTTTCAAATGGCACTTTATACAGTTTTTCATCAGAACTTGATGTTTGATGTACAGGCTATTGTTGACAGAATGACTGTTGGACATCATTGAAAATTGGGTGATCATTTAAAATATGGGCTTGAATTTCTGTCTGATTGCAGTCTGATTGCATTATTGGCCAAAATGAGGTTCTCTCTCTCTCTCTCTCTCTCTCTCTCGACGATGATAATTTTCTGTGCCAAATGCATACAATTGTGTTTAGTGTTTTGCAAAAAGTTTGAAGCTGACAATGTGCTTACAGTTGTGCAAATCCATTTGACAAACCCAAGATCCTTCATTAATGGCTGATGTCAAGTCAGACTTCTGAGCCTGACTGACTTGCACCTCAGCCCCCAAATTCCCCAAAGCTCTGACAGGTTGCCGGCAGTCTATTTCTGGAGATAGTCGCTTTATCACGAGCTGCTTGAGCAAACATTCCACCTTTTACATAGCCCCGTCTGCTGATGTAAAACAGGAGCTAATTAGCGTCTGTTGCTGAAAAGCTGGGGAAAATCATCCAAAATCCATAATTATGCCCCCATTACTGCATTTTGAGCTTCAGTGTACTTTTGTATTCGTTTTATGGGTAAATTGATTAATATTTCCATAAATTAATAAATGCATAATTAAATATAGTCTTGTGATCTCATCTATGACTAGTTGATGTAGCATGAACATGAATTTTCATTTCAAGAGACAATTAAACGAAATATGAATATTAATCCCACCAGTTAGCATGCTTGTTTGTTTTGATTTCATTTTCCCTCCATTCTTGTAAGATTCCAACAGAGGTCGTCTAAGCCGTTCAGACATTCTGTGATGGTTGATTTCTTGTTTGTGTGAAAAGCATGCAATTTTCCTTGCTGATGTGGAGACAGATGCACTCTGTGAATCAATGAGGGGCAGAGCGACAGCAGCTGTGCTCCTGTCAGAAAACGAACAGTGATTACAGGCAATAATTCCGTCACCAGACAAAGATGCTCCATCCATTTGGAAATGTCATCGCTGATGTTAAAAATAAATATGTACGAATGATCTCTATAGGCCAGAGACTCATTAGGCATTTCTTCTTTGTTTGTTGTTATGTGCAACATATGAAAACTGAAAACAAGTCAAGCCAATTTTGCTAAATACATAGCATATTTAGATTGTTTTCTGAAAAATACACACACACACATAAAGCCATGTTTATTTGTAATTAATACATAGGGCCCTATTTTAACGATCTAAGCTCATGATCTAAAGTGCAGGGCCCAAGTTCACTTAGGGCGTGTCCAAATCCAATTTTTCTAGTTTAACAATGGGAAAAATTGTCTAAAAGGGTCCCCATTCTCCGAATGAGTAATGGGTGTGTTTTGGGATTTACGTGTGTTAAACCAATCAAGAGCCTCATCTCCAGTTGCGTTCGCGCCATGGCAGATTCGCTATTTACATGATGGGACGCGTCTCCAGAGCGCAAACAGAACTGCTCGTGCACGAGGTAAAAGTGTGCAAGCAGACAACCTATGGGATAAACCAGATTCCACCATATGTTTATGTACACAAAAATAATCTTTTAAATCCTTTTAATTTTGATATTTGGCATGTTTGGCAAGCCCATGTGTGGGACTGAAACTAGCAAAAAATACCAAGTTTTGCTTGGTCTAAGTCTTGCTTGGCTTTGGTGTAAGATAGGGTCAAGAGTCTCCCTGGCTACTGTCTTGTCTCATCCAGCAGTCTTTTTCAATAAGGCTTCTTTCTTGATTTGTGAGTAATTACATTATGTGAAAAGCCTGTCATCCACCAGTGAAAGGTATCATCTACAGCAGTCCTGATGTGAGTTATAGATCTGCTTCTTGTCCCGAAAGGTATTGCTCAACTTAATTGATGCTAATAGGTTTCCAGCATTAGCAACATGGGCAAACCCGACGGCTTCCCCAGAGTCTCTGAGTTCACTGCAAAGCATCTGAAGCCCAGAAGTCTTTTTTTTTTTAATAGGCAGAGAAATCTTTTTCTATATGAACAGTCTTATATAAAAACATCTGCAGTGCTGTTGTCTAAAGTTTTGCATGGTTCAATGATCTAAATCACACCACTTTAAATCAGTCAGTCTCAGATATTAATACTTTATTAACCTGCTATTGAATTTCTGGGACAGTTTTCACCTTGTGGTAGGCATTCCCCATAGCTTAAACTAAATGGGACGTCTCCACTTAAACACCTACAAATTTGTACTCTAAAAAAAATATTGTTGGTTTAACTTAACCTGGTTGCCTTAAAATTTTAAGTTGATTCAAATGAAAAAAAGTGAGTTAATACAATGGAGATTGATTTAATCATCAAAAACTCAAAATAATATGT